>NW_006921780.1:3901022-3982689 GCF_000298275.1 Orycteropus afer afer
ATGGAAAGTGAATTTGCTCTGTAAATCTTCACCCAAATCACAATAAATAAAATAAAATTTAAAAAATAAATAAATAAATAATAATTATGATGATGATAGCAAACAGTTCTATGCTGTTGTTGTTAGTTGCCATTGAGTCTATTCCAACCCATGGCATGCAGACTAGAACTGCTCCACAAGGTTTTCAAGGCTGTGACCTTTAGAAAGCAGATTGTCAGTCCTGTCTTTCAAGGTGTCTCTGGATGGGTTCAAACCACCAAACTTTCAGCTAGTAGTTGAGCACTTAAGAGTCTCCACCACCCAAAGACTCCCAAGTAGTGGTGTTACTTTATGCAAGACACTATGCTAAGTGCTTTCCCAGTTTAACCCAATTAATCCTTAAATCTCGAGGTAAATACAACAGTATCTTCGTTTTACAGATGAGGACACTGAGGCACTGAGAAACTGTTCACCAGATTATGGTGAAGATTGTGATAGATAAAAAGCATACCTCACAAATAAGAAAATCCACAGATGTTTTCAATCATTCTCAGTTAATAAATTGTATCCACGTTTATAAAGAAGAAAATAATTACAAAGAGTGCCTTGTGACATTGTTTGTTTTAATTTGGAAACTTTTATTCACATCTATTCAGCTAACATAGTGTCTCTATGTACAGGGTCTTTCCTAGGCTGGCATCTTGGGCAACCCGTGCAGTCAGGTCACACAGGCCCTGCCCTTAGAAACATCATCCCTGGCTTAGAAAGTCACTGCACTGGCTTTAATGCTCTTCTGTCGCCATCTTCTGCTTCCATAAAGATTTACAGCTTTGGAAACCCTGTGGGACAGTTCCACTCTGTCCTATTGGGTTGCTTTGAGTCAAAATCAACTCAATGGCAATGGGTTTGGGGTTGCCATCTTGAAATTGTTCTTAATTTTTTTCACTATCATTTGCATTTTGCACTAAACCCTATAAATTATGTAACTGGTGCTGCTTTTTACAACATCTAGGCACAACTGCAATTTTATTTCTTTTATCCATGCTTTAAATCTTTGTTTAACTTGGAAACATGATTTTTATTTTTATAAACAAGCTTTGGTTGCAAAAAGTGGAGTTCTGACTTGTAGGGAGTATGGGATGTTGCCATTTAAATTGTAAATATTACCCAAGCAAGGGAGTTAAGCTTGCATCTATTTAAACTGATGTGTGAGGAAATTGGATCATCTCACCCCCAGCTAGTTGCTACATTCAGAAGTGAAATGGTTGTCATGGGGATGCATAACAGCCTGTTTATTTAGACTGAACATGAATTCAGACTTTTTCTGACAGAAGAGTTGATTTGGCTGTTTGGCTTCACAACAAATAGACTTTGTCCATTAGATAAGGTGAACATATAACCCAGTTTGTCCAGAGGAGTCACTGTTTACACCTGTTGTCCTGACATCATATTAGTAGCCTCCACCACTAGGTTACATAGTAAATAATTTCCATAAATGGACTGAATTTAAATCCCTAGCTCTAAGATTTTGACACTTTCCTTCCTCCAAAATAGTACATTAAAAAATGTACGCTATCAAAAAATTATATTTTGAAAGGTATTTTTAATAACATTTGAATTTTCCTAAACCATTCTAAGTAAGTCAGGTTAAAGAAGTGCTTCTAAAAAGCAGTAGATAAAATAAATGGTTATTTGGTAAGTCCTTTCTGGATTTCTTTCCAGTTATCATTGAGTCAATTATTACTCACGGTGACCCCATGTGAGTCAGAGTAGAGCCATGTTCCATAACATTTTTAATGGGTGATTTTTCAGAAATCTGGCCTTTCTTCCAAGGTTCTTCTAAGTGGACTCTAGTCTCCAATATTTCTGTTAGCAACCGAGCATGTTAACCATTTGCATCAGCAGGGATGCTCTCTCCTGTATAATTCCTAGAAAATAAAAATTGGGAAGGAAATCTTTTTGCAAGTCAGGTGGATTTTTCATTCTTTGTTTTCAATAAAATTTAAGGAGAACCTAATCAATTGATAGAGCTTTTTGTCTCATTTTTGTGATAGAGAATTTGTGGCTTGAGGCATATAACTTGGATGGAGTACAAATAATTAAACAAACCACCATTATGAAACTTGTTCTGATCCTATCTATTTATTTATGTGAACAAGATTTCTCAGAAATTAAATTTTTAAAAAAAGGAAGATGAGAAAAATAGAACTGATGCTGAACCAAGCTTCTTCATAACTAGAAGTAATATTCATATACAGATGAGTAAGTTACTTTTAAAAAAAGTAAAACTAAAAAGTGAAAGTTTGATGAGGAAAGGGGTATTTATGTAGTCTTAAAGTACCTCCCCCACAAAATGCTTACTACAAAAGGGAAAGGAGTAACTGTACAGTGGAGAAACCTGGGAGACTGGTCTGACTAGACTATTGGTCAGAGTTAGCGTTACAAATAACGGGACAAATTGATATTGTGTACCTCCTGACTAGATGTATGTCACAAGTACTTGTGCTATTCCTGCCAGAAAAGTGTAATCTGAATCTAATCATGAGGAAACATCTGATAAACCCCAAGTGAGAGCCGTTCTATAAAGTAACTGCCTTATAATCCTCAAAGGTCACAAGGTCAGAAAAGTCAAGAAAAACAAGGAACTTTTTCAGACTGAAGGAAACTAAAGAGACATGACAGCAATGCCACATGTGATCTAGCTTGGATTCTGTTAGTATAAAAGGACATAACGTGAACAACGAGTGAAATGTGAAGCTAGTCTAAGGATGGGAAATTAGTAATAAATCAGAATTAATTTCTTGATTTTGATAGCTATTTTGTAGTTACAGAGAAGAACATCCTTGTTTGTAGGAATTACATATTAAAATATTTTATGGCAACTTACTTTCAAGTGGTTCAGAAACAAATAATTTTTTGCATTATTCTTTGAGGTGAAAGGAGCTCTGGTTGGCATAGTGCCATTAGGCACTTGACTGTTAACTAGAAGGCTGGCAATTCAAACCCACCAGCCACTCCTTGGAAGGAAGGTTTGGCAATCTACTTCCATAGCGATACTGCCTCAGAAACCCAAGGAGGGGTCACTATGAGTTGGGTCCAACTCGACAGCAAATAACAACAACAACATAACAATAATGGACTAATACAATATTTGTCCTTCTGTGATTGACTTATTTCACTCAGCATAATGTCCTCCAGTGAAATAAGTCAATCACAGAAGGACAAATATTGTATTAGTCCACTATTATAAAAAGTCAAGGAAAGTTTTATACATAGAAAGCAATCTATTTCCGTAAAGATTTACTGCCTCGGAAACTCAATGGGGGTCACTACGAGTCAGAATCAACTCAGTGGTAGTGGGTTTGGTTTGTTTGTTTGTTTGTTTGTTTTATTTTGGTTTCTTTGAGGTGAGGGGAAAGAACCATTGCAATGGCTCGCCATGTCACTCAGAAGAAAGCCAGTCCTTGCAATGGTCTACAAGTACCTTCAAGGTTTGCCTTCCTTGCCTCTTGCACCTCATTCCTTAGGATTCTCCCACTGACTCACTCTGCTCCAGTCACACAGACCGTCTTGTTTTCACTTTAATCCACTAGGCATGCTTCTACCTTAAAGGCTTTGCAATGGCTATTTTCTCTACCTAGAACATTCTTTTTCTCAGAAATCTACTTGGCAGACTCCTTTATCTCCTTTAAGTCTTATTCAAATGTGTTTTCAATGGGGCTTATTACATCCAGCTTATTTAAAATGGACACAAAGTCAAACTCCTCACACTCGTGAACCCCAAATTCTGCTACAGTTGTGGGTTTTTGTTGTTGTTGTTGTTGTTATTGTTTGCTTGTTTGTTTTCCCCAGAACATTTGGTGGCATAGTGCCTAAGGCATTTGACTGCTAACCAGAAGGCTGGCGGTTCAAGCCACTCCTCAGAAGGAAGATTTGGCAATCTACTTCCATAGAGATACTGCCTCCGAAACCCAGGTGACTATGAATCGGAGCCAACTCCACGGCAGTGAGTTTTTTTGGATATATTATGTAAGGGGCTCTGGTGGTCTAGTGCCTAAGGCATTTGACTGCTTACAAGAAGGCTGGCAGTTCAAACCCACTAGCCACTCCTTGGAAGGAAGATTGGGTAATCTACTTCCATAGTGATACTACTTCAGAAACCCAAGGAGGTGTCACCATGAGTAGGATCCAACTCTACAGCAATGAGTTTGGTTTTGGTATATATTATGTAATGTTTGCACTGGTCAGTTCTTTGAGAAGTGGATGGCCCCTTCCTTCTTCTGAAAACAAGAAGAATGTGGCATCATTAACAGTCTGAGCAATGCAAACTTTGCTTTCTGAAAGTGAGAATGATTTGAAGCACTTACTGATGAAGATTAAAGACTACATTCTGCAGTATGAATTACACTCAACATAAAGAAAACAAAAATCCTCACAACTGGACCAATAAGCAGCATCACGATAAACAGAGAAAAGATTGAAGTTGTCAAAGATTTTGTATTACTTGGATCCACAATCAACACCAAGTAGCAGTCAAGACATCAGATGGCATATTGCACTGGGCAAATCTGCTGCAAAAGACCTCTTTCAAGTGGTGAAGAGTGAAGAGTGAAGACATCTCTTCGAAGACTAAGGTGCACCTAACCCAACCCATGGTACTTTTAATCACCTCATATGCATGTGAAAGCTGGACAATGAATAAAGAAGTCTGAAGAAGAGTCTATGCTTTTGAGATGTGGTGTTGGCAAAGAATGCTGAAAGCACCATGGACTGCTAAAAGAACTAACAGATCTGTCCTGGAAGAAGTGCAGCCAGAATGCTCCTTGGAAGCGAGAATGGCCAGACTTCATCTCACCTATTTTGGTCACGTTGTCAGAAGGGACCATTCCCTGGAGAAGGATATCATGCTTGGTAAAGTGGAGAGTCAACGAAAAAGGGGAAGGCCCTCATTGAGATGGATTGACAGCATGGCTGCAACAAAGGGCTCAGGTATAACAAGGATTGTGAGGCTGGCATAAGACCAGGCAGTGTTTCGTTCTGTTGAACATGGGGTTGCTATGAGTCGGAGCCTACTTGATGGCACCTAACAACAACAACAATATGCTATGTGGGGCTATGGGGTTCCACGGTAGAATACTTACCTTCTATGAGGGAGACCCAGGTTCAATTACCAGCGAATAAACCACAGTGCAGCATCCACTACTAGTTTGTCAGTGGAGTCTTGTGTGTTGTCATGATGCTGAACAGGTTTTAGTGGAGCTTTCAGATTAAAACAGACTAGGAAGAAAGTCTTGGAGATATGTTGTTGTTTTTATGTGCAATCAAGACCTATGTCTGAAAAATCAGCCAAAGAAAATCCTATGGTGTCACTATAAATTGTGGTGGCTGACTCGACAACACTTAGCAATAACAACTACATATCATGCATATAACCATTCATTATGTTTATTATTCATTGTCTGTGTCTCCTGCTAGAATGTATGCTTTATAGGGAGAAGGATTTTGTTTTCTGTACTGATTTATCCCAAAGTTTTAGAACAATATCTGGCATATAGACAGTCAGTAAGGGTTCATGAAATAAATTAATGAATTTCTGACAGTTGGTAAAGAGTAAGAGGTATTTGATATATTGTTTTGTAATCTTTATCTTTTAATTTCTCAAAATAAAAAATTATTTTTTGAAAAAGAGAGATAATGAAAAGTAGAACTTTCATTCCTGGTAACATAACAAACTGAAAAAAAAATCAAATTACAAAAGATTGTAAATTCTGTGTAAATATAGCAAACATATTTTTGGATGCATGGTTGAAATGCAAAAAGAAAGAAAGAAAAAGAACACAAAGATAATCCCTAATAGACAAGATGAAAATGAGCAGGAAAGCCAGAGTGTAAGATAATGAAGGAATTTGATGACTTTAGTTGCCTAAGTTCTGACTTCAGAGACTGGCTACAAGACTTTGTGCACACCCATGTGGAGGGCAATGAGACTCTTCTCCCTTTCTCCTCCTTCCAACACATGTACATAAAGCCAAGACCGTCATAGAACTACATCCTCAAGGAAATAGTTTAAGAAACAGAAAAGTATGGGTCATATATTGTTTAAATATAGCCTTGGTTTAGAAAAGTAAGACCAAAGTCAAAGAATAGAAGCCTCAATGAACAATTGTTAATAAAGAATATATTTTTTAAAACAGGAATTTGTTGGCACACGTAGCTTAAGAAGCCAAACTGAGCTAACCATCACATTTCATTAAATGTGGAAAAGGAGAGTAGATCTTAATATACTTCCTATAATTAAATGGGGAGTTCTGGTAGCGTAGTGCTTACGGCACTTGACGCTAACCAGAAGGCTGGTGGTTCAAACCCACCAACCACTCCATGGAAGGAAGGATAGGCAATCTATTTCCATAGTGATACCACCTCAGAAACCCAAGGAAGGGTTTTTATGAATTGGGTCTGACCAAACAGCCCATAACAACAGCAACATAATTAAATGGGGAGCTCTGGTGGCATAGTGCCTAAGGCATTTGACTGCTAACCAGAAAGCTGGTGGTTCAAACCCACCAGCCACTCCTCAGAAGGAAAGTTGGGCAATCTACTTCCATAGTGATACCACCTAGGAAACCCAAGGAAGGGTCACTATGAGTCGGATCTTACTCCACAGCAGTGCATTGCAGTTGTTGCTTTGTTACATAATTAAATGGAATGTCCCACTACAATTATTTGAAGTAAATTACTTGAGGTAAATTGAGTAAAATTCTATTCCTTAAAACTAATAGAGCCAAGAAAGTAAGGAAATGGTAAATAAATAAATGAACTATATTGATGGGCATATGTCAAAGGGACACAGGAGAAAACTGAAGAGCTCCAGCCACAGCTAGAACAATTTGAGCAACAAAATTAAGTAATACTGGATTAAAATCCATAGTATAAAATAAAAATCCATAAATACATACTAATATAAATAAGTGATTGAATAAATAAATGAAGAGAAGAGACAAATCCCATGCAAAAGAATTCCAAATAATTTATATACATACTCTGCCTTCAGTGCAGGAGAAAATAACTCCCTACTCCTTAAATATGCCACCACTCATCTGTCAGATTGTCCTACTATGGTAGCTTTTGTGCTTTTATGAGGCTAGAGGCTATGCTACCAGTATTTCAAATACTAGCAGAGTCACCCATGGTGGACAGGTTTCAGTGGAACTTCCAGACTAAGACAGACTGGGAAGAGTGATGGGGCCATCCACTTCTGAAAAAAATGTCCAATGAAAATCTTATGAATAGCAGGGAAACACCATCTGATGTATTACTGGAAAACCCATGAAACGTTGATATAATGCCAGAAAATGAGTACTTCAGGTCAAAAGGCACTCAAAATGTAATTGGAAAGAGCTGCCTCCTCAAAGTATAGTAGATCTTATGGTGTGGATGGAGAAAACCTTTCAGGACCTTCAGCTGCTGATGGGGCACTACACAAAATGCGAAGAAACAGCTGCAAACGTCCATTAATAATTGGAATGTGGAATAGTATGAATCTAGAAAAGTATGAATCTAGGAAAATTAGAAATTGTCAAAAATTAAATGGAATGCATAAAGATCAATGTCCTAGGCATTAATAAGCTGAAATGCACTGGTATTGGACATTTTGAATTAGACAATCATATGGTCTACTATGCCAGGAATGACAAATTGAAGAGGAATGTCATTGCATTAATCTTCAAAATGAATGTTTCAACATCTATCCTGAAGTACAGTGCTGTCAATGATGGGATACTCTCCATACACCTACAAGGAAAGCCAGTTATTACTACTATTATTCAAATTTACACACCAACCACCAAAGCCAAAGATAATGAAATCAAAGATTTTTACCAACTTCTGCAATCTGAAATTGATCAGACATGCAATCAAGATATATGATTATTCAGTCAACCATGAGACATCAGAGGGGTAGCATTCATACAGAAGGAAAGCTGTACAGACAGGAATGCATAGATAAGAAGGGCACAGAGAGGGGGTAGTCATGGGGAGGAGAGTTTTTTACAGTTGGGGATTGTAATCGAGGCTATGAAATCAAATGTGCCTGAACTGTTGAATGTAAAACAAATCTGCTTTGTAAATTTGCACCCGAAGCACAATTTAAAAAAAAATGTATCAATTATTGCTGGTGATTGGAATGTAAAAGCTAGAAACAAAGAAGAATCATTAGTGGATGGAAAATACAGCCTTGGTGATAGAAATGATGCTGGAGATTGCATGATAGAATTTTGCAAGAACAATGATTTACTGACTGCAAATATTTTTTGCCTTGAAATTGTGATGCTGGCAAGGAATACTGAAAATACCATGGACTGCCAGAAGAAAGAACAAATCTGTCCTGGAAGAAGTGCAGCCAGAATGCTCTTGGAAAAGAGAATGGCCAGACTTGGTCTCACCTACGTTGGTCATGTTGTCAGAAGGGGCTACTCCCGGAGAAGGATATCATGCTTGGTAAAGCAGAGGATCAGTGAAAAGGGGAGAACTCACAACAAGTTGGACTGACACAGTGGCTGCAATGATGGGCTCAAGTATAGCAAGGATTGCAAGGATGGCAAAGGACCAAGCAGTGTTTCATTCTATTGTACATAGGGTGACTATGAATCAGAGCTGACTCAACAGCACCTAATAACAACAACCATAAATGTGGGCTGTGCATAGTGACTTCCTTCCAAAGAGTAACTTTACAGCAGAGAAATGTGATAAACACTACCTCTGCCAGATAGTCAAGGTCAACATCAACAGTGATAAGTCATGTTACTAGTATCTTTGATATGATGTGATGAAAATGACATTTTACCTCTGTGATCTTCCTCCCAAAAATCCATAACCCCAGTCTAATTGTAAAATAAACATCAGGCAAATTCCAGCAGAGATGCATCCTACATTCATCTGATCAGTACACCTCAAAACTGTCAAATCATCAAAAACAAGACAAATTTGAGACACAGTCACAGCCAAGAGGAGCCTAAGAAAACATGACAACTAAATGTATTCTAGATGGAATCCTAGGGGAAAAGGACATTATGTAAAAACTCTGGTAGCGTAGTGCCTAAGGCACTTGACTGCTAACCAGAAGGCTGGTGGTTCATACTCACCAGCCACTCCTCGGAAGGAAGATGGGGCAATCTACTTCTGTAGTGATACTGCCTCGGAAACCCAAGGAGGGGTCGCTACGAGTAGGGTCCTACTCGACGGCACATAACAAAAACAAACAACAACAACAAAGAATATAGATAAATATAGTATAAAATTATATATTATATATTACAATGATGTATTATATGTAGTATAATTATATTTTTATATACATAATTCAAATGAGGGATATCATCACTGATATCAGATGGATTTTGGCCAAATGCAGAGAATACCAGAAACATGTTTACTTGTGTTTTATATACTACACAGAGGCATTTGACTGTGTGGATCATAACAATTACAAATAACACTACAAAGAATGAGAATTCCACAACATTTCATTTTACTCCTGCAGAACCTATATATGGATCAAGAGGCACTTGTTCAAACAGAACAAGGGTACACCCCATAGTTTAAAACCGAAAAAGGTGTGCAGCAGAGTTGTATCTTTTCACCATACTTATTCAATCTGTATGCTGAACAAATAATATGAGAAGATGGACTATATGATAAAGAATGTGACATCAGGATAGGAGGGAAGACTCATTAACAACCTATGATATGCAAATGACAGACACTACCTTGCTTACCTTAAGTAAAAATAACTTGAAGCACTTATTGATGAAGGTCAAAAACTATAGCCTTCAATATGGATTATATCTGAACATTAAAAAAAAAAAAATTCTCACAACCAGACAATAAACAGTAAGATGATAAATGATGATAAAACTGAAGTTGTCAAAGATTTCATTCTTCTTGGACTAACAATCAATGCCCATGGAAAAAGCAGTTAAGAAATCTAATGATGTATTGCATTGAGAAAATCTGCCACAAAAGACCTCTTTAAAAAAAAAAAAACAACTCACTGCTATTGAGTCAATTCCCACTCATAGCAACCTCTCCTTGTGTTTCCAAGGTAGTGTCTCTATGGAAAAAGATTGCCCAGTCTTCCTTCTGAGGAGTAGCTGGTGGGTTTGAATCACCAGCCTTCTGGTTAGCAGTCAAATGCCGTAGGCACTACGCCACTTTAAAGTGTCAAAAAGCAAAGATGTCACTTTGATGACTAAGGTGCACCTGACTCAAGCCATGGTCTTCTCGATAGCCTCCTATGCATGCAAAAGCTGGACAATGAAGAAGGAAAATTGACATATTCAAACTGTAGTGTTGGTGAAGAATATTGAATATACAATCAACTGCCAGAAGAATGAACAAATACATCTTGGAGGAAGTACAGCCAGAATGAACCTTAGAACATGTCCTTTGTACACATCATGAGGAAAGACCAATCTCTAGGAAAGGATATCATGTTTGATAAAGTAAGAGTACCAGCAAAAAAATAAAAAGGAAATTCTCCATGAGATGGATAGATACAGAATGGGTTCAAACACACCAAAAATTGTGAGGATGGAGCAGGACTGGGTCATGTGTCATTCTGTTTGTTATACATAATGTTGCCATGGGTCAGAGCCAACTCAGTAGCAACTAACAACAACATGAATGTTAGTTAATAATAATATATCAATATCACTTCATTATAATCAATGTACCAACCACATTAGTGTAGGATGTTCATAATAGGTTGTTGATAATGGTTCTGCATCATAATCTCAATTTTTCTGTAAATCTAAAACTTCTTTAAAAAAATTAAGTTTATATTAAAAAATATTAGTAATAACCAAAAAAAGAGAGAGAGAGAGAGAGAGAGAATCTGATTAATCAGAATCTCTACCATTATTTTAGTATCATTGTTAAACTAGGTCAAGTTTCTACCAGGAGTTTGGTCCATTCCAACACACACATCAGTTGCCACATTCTTCCTAATTCTGAACCAGAGAAAAAAGGATTAAGGCCAATTTAAAAAAACAATGGGGAGATGAGTGACCCTGAATGGTACCTGGTTGGCTTTGCCGTCAGCAGAACAACTTCATGGCAATCAGAAGCAGCAGAACTAGAAGCCTGGCAAGTGACAAAGAAGCTGAAATAAGTAGCTCTGGTAGCATAGTCCTGAAGACACTTGACTGCTAAGCAGAAGGCTGGCGGTTCAAACCTACCAGCCACTCCTCAGAAGGAAGGTTGGGCAATCTACTTCTGTAGTGACACTGCCTCGGAAACCCAAGGAAGGGGTCACTATGAGTCAGGTCCAACTCGACGGCACATAACAACAACAACAACACAAGTAAATGCCAGTCAAGACCCTAGTAAATTCAGAAAGAGCTGGAGGGCTCTTCCTAGCAACAGACCAGGGTGTCTCACACTTTCATAATTTGGATTACACATGACTGAAAGAAAAAAAGAAATGCTGCCATACATAAACCCACTCTATTTTCCTTCTTGAGACATAAGTAAAAACCCCTTTAGGGATAATGTTTTTAAAGTCTAGTGAAACTGGTTTCCAAAATACCTGATGAGTGGGGGACAGGGGGACTGCTGCCTCCTAGTCGATTCCAATTCATGATGACTCACGGGTTTCAGGGTAGAACTATGCTCCCTAGGGCTATGACTTTCAATGGCTATGACTTTTCAGAAGTAGATTGCCATGGCTTTCTTCTGAGGAGCCTCTGGATGGAGTCAAGCCTCCAACCTTTCTGTTAGTAGCCATGAGCTTGTTTTATGCCATCCGGAGATTCCTACCTGGTAAGAAGTGGCCAAGGAGCTCTGGTAGCATAGTGCCTAAGGCACTTGACTGCTAATCAGAAGGCTGGTGGTTCAAACCCACCAGCCATTCCTCAGAAGGAAGATGGAGCAATCTACTTCTGTAGTGATACTGCCTTGAAAACCCAAGGAGTCAGGTCTGACTCGACGGCACATAACAACAACAACAAGTGACCAACTATTCCTAAAGAGGTATTTCGGGCCCCTGGAGATGGGCACTTGGTGTAATTTCTTCAAAAGGGCCCCATGGATGGGTAGAGTTGGCAATTTGGAACAGCACTGAAATTGGGGGGGGGGGGGAGATGTTTTCAATTAGCAGGTGAGTGCAAAGGATCTGCAGTAAGGTCTGGAAAAGCTGAAGTAATTTTGACCTTATGAGCTCTTGAAACTAACCAACTAGATTTCTCTTCCATGAAAAAGCTCTTCAATGAGGCAATGAAGCTGGAAGTAGAATCCAAACTGAGCAAGACGAGGACAGGACTAAAGGAAAAAGAAGATCTATAAAAATGTAGTGGAGGGATTTAAAGGAGGCATATCTCAGAAGGAATAAGGCCAAACTTTATATTACTTGTTAAAAATAACTGAAGAAATAACTTTAAAGCTGTGAAGCTACAAAAGTTAACCTGATGCATACAATTGCTCCTGAAAGTCTTCAATATAAATATAGTAACAGATAAATATTTTGGTTGAATCCCAAAGTTAGTAAAAGAAAAATTAATAATAATGAGCAGAATAATGTCCCTGTAGCCAATGAAATACAAGAGAAAGACAATTATTCTACAAACAGACAACTGTAATATTTAAAAATAAGTTAAAAGAAATTAACAAAAGACAATATATAAAAGACCATATATCAGAATTAGAAAAACTCAGAAATTGAAGTAATTCATCTCAACAGGTAATTTAAGATAAAAGAAAAAAATACGGCACAAGTGGACATTAAAATAGAAGAAATACAGGAATGAATAAACATCAAATAATTCCTTAAGATAAATTGGAGGTGAAAGAGAGGAAGTTTTTTAAATAAAAAGAAGTGAACAGATAAAAATGATTTCAGAGAAAGTGCTAGACATAGACAATAGATAAGGAAGGTCCAATATATCTACGATAGTCGCCACAGAGAATATAATCAAATCAAAGGAATAGAACAAATAAAAGCTATAATTCAAGAAAAACTTTACTGAAACACAACCCAGAAACTACATATTAGAATAGTGTTGTGGTCCTGGGGAAATCAACCCAGAACAATTAACAATAAAACTCTTTCTACCAAAAGTCCTATATTTTAAAGAATAAGAAGACAAAAACTTTGAGTGTCCAAGCAAAAAAGCTAAGTAACGTAATAGAAAAAGAGTACCAGATTAGCATCAGACTTTTCCACAATAATATTTTATGAAAGAGAATTTTAAAAAAACAAAACAAACTCACTACCGTGGAATCGATTTGACTCGTAGTGACCCCTCCTTGGGTTTCCGAGGGGGTATCTCTATGGAAGTAGGTTGCCCAATCTTTCTTCCAAGGAGTGGCTGGTGGGTTTGAACTGCCAGCCTTCTGATTAGCAGTCAAATGCCTTAGGCACTATGGCATCCATAGTTATGATATTTAAGATAATCAGGGAAAGAACATGTGAGCAAAGAATTTAATATTTGTTAAACTGACTCTTAAGTATAAACATCACAGGCAAAATGTTATAAACACACAAAACCTCATAGAATATTATTTCCATGACCCTTTCAGGAAAATCTACTAAAAAATCAGTTTCATGTAACTAAACTAAGTGGAGAGTTACTGACGTAAAGACTGATGATGAACAATATACAGCTCTCTTAGGGAGATAATAAAGAATATGTCTGAAAAGTAGTAGCCTTGTGGCTCAGTGCTCAAAGTGCTTGATTGTTAGACAAAAAGTTGGCAATTCAAACCCACCAGCTGCTTTGCAGAAGTCTGCTCCCATAAAGATTACAGCCTCGGAAACTCTGTGGGGCAGTTCCCTTCTGTACTATAGGGTCACTGAGTAGGAATAAACTTGATGGCAATGGGTTTTGGTCTTTATATATGAAGAGTAGCAAAATTTTTAAAAATGTTACTTCAAATCAAATGCTCAGAGAAAGTGTGGTGCAGCAGAAGAAGCTACTAGGTGATTATAATTTCATTTATAATATAAAGTAATAAATGAACAGCCAAAAATAAGGGGCAGAAACTGTTATCTACAGGTATTTGTATAAAATTAACCATGTTAACAAAAATACAAATTTTTGTAAATTCCAAAATATATATACATGTGACTGTTATATTACAAATATATATGTTTACATAAAAGCAAGGGAAGGATAACATTTTTAACAGCAAACCCACCAGCTGCTTTGCAGACAGAAGGTGTAGTTCTTGGAGTATACCTTATTTTGCAGATTTGGTTTGGAACAAGGTAAATATTTCATATATTCATATAACAAAATTAAACATTAAAAATAAATTCAAAAAGTAAAATAAAACATATAAACCTAAACGTGTATCAAGTTGGTGGTATATGTACAAAGGGAGAAACTATTCCAAGTGACTGTAAACCAGAATAATGTGGCTGTACAACATGAGTAAAAGATATCTGAAGGACAAAAAGAGGTGTAAAGGAAAAAAAAACCTCAAACTTTTTAAATTAATCAGTTGTTGATGGTAGTGTTACATTTGTATGTATTATGGGATAAAGCAAACAAGTTATTATGTGATATTCTTTCATTCCTGGTGTTACTGAAAACTGGATCGTATAGACTTTAAGTTTTTAGTCCTGGATTTGAATTTTAAGTATCTGAGTGAATTCATGATCTATTTCATTTATAAAATGGCAACAATACGCATTTTCTACTTTCCACTGAAAAGGTCTAGAAACAATAACTGACCCAGTAGAAATGCGCACTGCTACACCCTCCCCAATGAAAGGAACAGGGCACTTTGAGATAAGGCTAGTTCCAGGTCTGGAAATGAAATGTACAAGATGACCCTGGAACATCTTGTCATACTAGCTAGCAAGGAAGCTATCAAATACTACTGGGGTCCTGCCAAAAAGACTCAGAAATTAGTGAGTAAATGCCACTTACCAAAGACAGGAAATTTTTAGTTTCAATAAGGATAGAAATTTCAAAAGATAAAAACCACACAAAAAATGTTTAAATCGATGAACTAACAATAATACTAGAAATAGTAATGCAAGTCACTGATAGAAAATGTAAGGAAACTCATCATTATTTTTAAAATAGATAAAATATCTTATAATCTTTCTTATATTAACTATATCCTCCAGTAACCTAGAATTTGATGAGGGGAAGTTGCTCTTCATTGATATTTCTGTTAATAAGCAAAGAAAGAATGAGAGTATTGGAATACAGTAACATTTTGCAAAGCTTGATCAATTAATTAACTTAGATAATGATCTTCAATGGCTGCTAACTTCATAATAAGGAGAAATTCAGACATTATGTGCCTTGTGCCTCCTGATGGAAGAACATAGCACTACTTTAGAAATGTTGAAAAACTAATTGAATCTGATCGAGCCTTTAGCTCCAACAATAATTTACAGGAAATACAGCCTACAGAGGAACATATTAAATGGTATCATGGGGATCCAATCTACAAAATGGCCTGGTTTTTTGTTTTGGTTTTTTTTTTTTTTTCCAACAAATAAATTGTAAGGGAAAAAAAAGTGACAAATGCAGAGACTGTAGATTGAAAGAGATTTACCTATGCTGTCAAGACTATTTCAACTACGGGATAGAGTAGAACTGCCCCATAGGGTTTCCAAGGCTGTAAAGCTTTATGGAAACAGCCTGTCATATCTTTCTCCTATGGAGCAATCGTTGGGTTTGAGCCACAAACCATTCAGTTAGCAGTAAGCACTTAACCACTGCACCACCAGGTCCTTAAAAGAGACTTGTGAGATATATAAACCAATCAAATGTAAGGACCTCATTTGGAGTCTGGTTTAAACAATTTCCCTGTCTCATGCTCACTGTCTCACTTATGCTTCTTGGGTTCTTCTGTCAAACTATCTGCACCCTACCTCATATCTCAGGGTCTACTTTTTGAAATACCCAAACAAGGTCACCCATCATCAGGAGATTGGTTAAATAATCTAGGGTACAGCTATATCTGTTCCTGGGAGATGCAAACACTTCGCTTTTGGCTACTAATCTCAACATTAGTGGTTCAAACCCACATCATGGTGTCACAGGAGAAAGGCCTACTGATCTGCTTCTGTAAAGCTTGTTGTTGTTTGTTGTTATGTGCCGTCGAGTCGGCCCCGACTCATAGCAACCCCTCCTTGGGTTTCCGAGGCAGTGTCACTACGGAAGTAGGATTGCCCAACCTTCCTTCCGAGGAGTGGCTGGTGGGTTTGAACCGCCAGCCTTCTGGTTAGCAGTCAAGCGCCTTAGGCACTATGCTACCAGAGCTCCCACTGTAAAGCTTACAGTCAGGAAAATCTTGTGAAACAATTTCATTCTGCAACACATGAGGTCATCGTGAGTTGGAATCAACTCAATGAGCAACGAGTTTGTGTTTTGTTTTGTTTTTTAACAGCTATATTTGTTTGGTAAAGTAGAGAGTCGGCAAAAACACAGGAAACCCTCAATGAGATGGATTGTCACAACAGCCACAACAGTGGACTCAAACACATCAATGCCCCGGGATTGGACAATGTTTCTTTCTGTTATACACAAGTCACCATGAATCAGAGCCAATTCAACAGCAACTGGCAATAACAACAGCAGCTATGCAATACCTACTGTATGATAATTTAAAATAGCGAGTTAGATTTGTTTTCATATGGAAAGATCTACAGAAACTTCCATGTAATATAATTCTCTTTCTATAAATGAATATGCATATGGTATCCATTTACCCACTGCCATTGAGTTGATTCCAACTCATAGCAACCATATTAAGGATGATGGAAAATTTGGAGAGGAATAATGGTAATAGTTGAACAAAATGATAAACATAATTAATGTCACTGATTTTTGCAAGACCAATAACTTATTCGATAGATATATCTTTTTCTAACAACATAGAGACTATACACATAAACCTCACTGGTTCCATGAAAAGAAGGGCCTCTCTTTGCTTTTTGTAACGCCTATTAAAGGCTGTATAACTTAAATCATGAAACTGGGGAATGATCTAAGTGTGATGCCCCCCACCCCGAGATTTTTTAACTGAAGTTGCTGTTGCCATCATCATGGCTAAGGAGCTCCAGTGGTACAGCGGTTGAAGCATTCAGGTGCTAGCCAAAAGGTCAGTGGTTAAAACCCACCAGCTGCTCCATGTGAGAAAGATGAGGCAATTTGTTTCCCTAAAGCTTTATGGCCTTAACATTGTTCTACATCCTATTTTGTTGAGTAGCAACTGGGATCTTAAAAGCTTGCAAGCGGTATCTAGATGGAACAATGGGTCTCTTCTTGTCCAGAGCAAAGAAGAATGAAGAAAACAAAAGACAAATGGAAATAATTAGTCCAGGGGACTAGCAGACCATGAGAACCTCAGCCTATATGACCACGAGACCAGAAGAACTAGAGGGTCCCTGACTACCACTGTCAACCACTCAGAAAGCAATCAGTCCAGGAGATCCTAGATAGAGTTGGAGAACAATGTGGAACAAAACTCAAAATCATTAAAAAGACAAGGTTTGCTGGTCTGATAGAGCCTGGTGAGACCCCTGAGACTATGGCCCCTAGTTACCCTTCAGGTCTGGAAATGAACTCACTCCCATGGCTTCCAGCCAAACAATAGACAAGCATATAAGGTGAACATTAACATCAGGTAGATACACTCCTTATACCAATCAATCATGGGAGAACAGAAGGGCCATATTTGCACAGGGAGATAGCTCAGAGAGCAGGAATGCATAGGAAAGAAGGACACAAGGAAGAGGTAACTACAGGGAGGAAGTGGGAAAACAGCTATTACATTGTGGGGAATCTCAGTCAATGTCATGAAACAAAATGTGTATGAACTGCGGTATAGAAAATGAATTTGCTCTGCAAACTCTCACCCAAATCAGAATAAAAATTAAAAAAAAAAAAAAAAAGGATTTACAGCTTTAGAAATCCTATGAGGCAGTCCTACTCTGTCCTGTAGGGTCTCTATGAGTCTATGTTGTTTTTGTTGTTGTTATTTGCCATCGAGTCAGCCCCGACTCATAGTGACCCCTCCTTGGGTTTCCGAGGCAGTATCACTACGGAAGTAGGAATGCCCAACCTTCCTTCCGAGGAGTGGCTGGTGGGTTTGAACCGCCAGCCTTCTGGTTAGCAGTCAAGTGCCTTAGGCACTATGCTACCAGAGCTCCTGAGTCTATAGGGTCACTCTATTATATGTGGTAGAATATGAATAATCATTTTTCTGGATGTTTACATTGGAAAATTAACAGCAATTACCTCTAAGGAGTAAGTCTTCTCCTGGGGTAAAGATGGTGTTGTGTTGGCAAAGTGGTTCTCTTAGGAAACAAAAAGCTATGGTTCATAGCATTTTCTGATTTCCATGGTATAAATACTTCCACCATATCTAATTTCATGCCACCAGCAGTTTAACAATTGTTGTTGTTGTTGTTGTTAGGTGTCGTCAAGTGAGCTCCAACTCATAGCAACCCCATGTACAACAGAATGAAACACTGCCTGCTCCTGTGCCATCCTCACAATCCCTGCTGTGTTTGAGCCCATCACTGCAGCCACTGTGTGAACTCATCTCATTGAGGGTCTTCCCCTTTCTCGCTACCACTCTACCAAGCATGAGATCATTCTCCAAGGACTGGTCCCTTCTGACAGTATGACCAAAATAGGTGAGATGAAGTCTGGCCATTCAAGCTTCTAAGGCAAATTCTGGCTGTACTTCTTCCTGGTCAGATTTATTCATTCTTCTTACAGTCTATGGTATTTTCAGTATTCTTTACCAACACCACAATTCAAAGGCATCAACTCTTCTTCAGTTTTCCAAAGACCACCATTCATCTGTCAGTGTGTCCTACTGTGGTAGCTTGAGTATTGCTGTGAGGCTGGAGGCTATACCACCAATATTTCAAATATTTCACCAACAAGGTCACCCATGGTGGTCAGGTTTCAGAGGAGCTTCCAGACTATGACAGACTGGGAAGAAGGACTGGACCATCCACTTCTGAAAAAAATTGGCCACTGAAAGCCACTATACAGTTTAGCAGGCTTCCAGAATTCCTGAATATTTAGCAATCATTATTGTGAGCAGTTTGGGGTATCTCCAACACACTACTGGATGAAAATGTATACTCTTCATTTTATAATTTTATATGCTAGTTGAATTTATTTAAACTATTTTTAATACATTATATTTACAAATAAATAAGTTTTAGAAGAAAACTGCTAAACACCATCACTTAGTTTTTCATTTCTAGTTCTTGGTTACACATACCCTTGGAAATAAGCCCAGGTCCACATTCCCCCACCACAAAGGAAATCAGGCAACAGAGGTAGAAAACAAAGGAAATGTGCCCTTCCTGTTCTCTTTCTTTCTAGGTTCTCACAAGAACCTGTGTTTGTGAGCAAAAGTAAAAAAAAAAAAAAAAAGGTCAATAACACTATAGAGATGCCAGTGAGCACCTCTTTGTGCTTTGGAGTTTATTAAGATGAAAGACACTAGAAGGCAGGAACATAAACAGAAAGAGAAATGAAAAGCACTGGGATACGTAGGCGAGGACATTACAATTTATCTGTCCACTTTTGTGACCCTGATTGTTTTTGAAAACTGAGAGCCATTTTCTCTTAGAGTAGCCACTACTACCAAACAATAAATCATGTAATTCTCCAATCTGACCTAACATTCCTATAGTTATTCATTAAAAGACTGACTTCCTACTGATTACAAAAAGATTCATTGGAAAAGAGTATTTAATTAGAAAACAAAACAAAAAAAAAATGGATTATCATCCTAAACAGAAATTATTTTGCTACAAAACTTAGAACAAATCACTTAACCTCTCTCGGCCTCAGTGTCCTCACCTACAAAATAAGAACTTTTAATTTTAGGTTGCTGAGACCCTCTTTGGTTTTAAAAATTCTACAATTCTACCATTACTCAAGACTAAACCCTTTTAAAGAAGCTCATTGCTCTCAAGAACTCATATAGATCCTCCGGTGTCCTTGGGTCAGGTAGAAAGGGAGAGTTGGAAATCTAGCCCCTCCATGTGGACGGCAGTATTATGGCACCAGAGCCTGGGAAGAGGGAAACAGGAGGAGCAATACCCAGAAGGCACCATGAGGATTCTATTCTCTGATTGGAGCAGGGCCTAGGGCCACAGCTAGGGCCTGGTGAACACTAGTGTACTTTATACTTCAGCACCCACCAATCCAGGTCATTAGAACGGAAAGCACCACCACCAGGAATAGTGTTAAATTAATCCCTTGGGCAATCTACTTCCCTAGTGATGCTGCCTTGGAAACCCAAGAAGGGGTCACTATGAGCCGGATCCCACTTGACGGCAGTGCATTGCTTTGCGTTGTAGTGACGATACAAAATTCTACCACTTTGTACCTCCATATCTCCCACCAAAAACTGGTTCGTATTAAAATCTCCACAGAATCTCATTTCTATATCTAAGATCATCAATGTCTCTATCTACGGAAAGTATTATTTCTTCGGGATGTTCCTCACTACAGGAATCCATACAGAAACAAACAATATCTAAGCCTGGCTCTGAGCCAACATGGATATATGGCAAAAGAGAACAAATTTAGTGGCAGAAGAGAACACACTCTAGCTCCCAATGAAATCAGAGAAAATTAGACATGGGAAAAGGCCATCAGAAGTTTTTCAGCTGTAGTTTAAAATTTCTTAAGCATTAGTTGACTCTTTATGGAGTCTAAAAGCCATTCCCCTGCAGTTTGAGGAAGAAACAAAACAGTGAAGGAAGGTAATTTTCTCTGAGAGTAGAGGCCTCACTCTGTCACTAGGATTGTTGCAGAGCATAAATCTCTAACAATAATCACAAAGATCTTCATGTCACTTTTCAGAGCATAAAATGCGTTTAACTACATTACCTAATCTGATTTTCACAGCAAGCTATGATTTGTGGGTGTCATGAGAAAAGATCTACAGTGGGAATCAGGAAAACTGGGTGCAGACCTGGGCTCCATTCATTACCTTGTGAACATGAGCTACTATCCTCCAGGTATGGGTTTACCTTCATTTAAAAAATGAGTCCCTGAATGGTGCAAACAGTTAACACACAAGACTGCTAACTAAAAGGTTGGAGGTTCAAGTCTACCCAGAGATGCCTCTGAAGACCAGCTCGTCAATCTACTTCCAAAAAATCAGTCATTGAAAACCCTGTGAAGCACACTTCTACTCTGACACACATGGGGTTATCATGAGTCAGAGATGACTCCATAGCAATTGGTACTAACAGATAAGAAAACTGAAGCTCAGATAGACTAAATGACTTGTTCCTATCAACAAGTGATGCATAACCTGAGACAGACTAGTAAGAACAAAGCCCTGAAGCAATAGCTTCTTCATTATAGCATCAGCATTAATAAAAATGATTATAATACACACACACACACATATATGTATGTGTATATGTCTATGTATATGTATATATCCAAAGGCTGAGATGGCCAGAGCAAGCAGAAAATAGGACTACAGAGACTAAGGATATAGGAAATCCATCACTGAAAAATTAATGTGGGTTTTTTATTAGAGAAATGACTAACTGTATGAAAGTCAATCCAAATGGAAGCTATAAAGAGAAAAATGAAGGAGGTGACCATGACTCACAGATGTGACTCCCCCTAAGCTCTGAGCAACAACCTCAAAGCTGCCAAAGAGACAGAATCATCCATCAAGCATCTCAGGAAAGGGTCATTTCGACACATCCCTTGGTTCTTCTGGGTACCTGGATGGTTAAGAAGGGTAAAAGCTTAGAAGCTTCCAGGCACCCAAGAGTTCCTTGTTTAGAATAATTTCCTTTCATTTTTATCCTAAATCAACTTCTTTCAGATTTTAAGTCATGATTCCTAGTTCTGAAGGAACAGGAAATAGTGATTTTTATGCCTAAGTGACCACTTCATGTACTGAGATTTCAGTCACAGGGCTCTCAGACTTGCTCTTTGCAGCCTAAAGAATCCTTAGTGGAGAATCATTTGCCTTAATTCTTAATGTCCTATAGGGTTCCTCCCCTGCTCCACCATGCTAAACACCTTTGGGATCTTTCCTAAAAGGATAAGGAGGAACTAGAGGAAGAGTTTTACAATGGCCATTCTCCAAGGACTCTGGATAATAGCTGCTAAGATGGAAGTGGGAATTTGACCTCTAGGGGCACCATTCACATAGTACCCCTATACTGGGCAGCACTAAGGTGAGTCCATCTTTCTACTTCCTACTTTCCAGTTGCAATCTCCCTATCTTGAGTTTTGTTTCTCCCGGGGTTTTATGGAGAAAGGGGCAAGGCAGGAAAAGAATATTAATATGTAGTGGTTTTTTTTTACAAATATAGCCCTTTAAGAAGTATGATGGGTGTCAGTTTCACAGTAGTAATTGGTAGATTTTGCCACTGCAGACCCTACTCTAAACTCTGTGGTGCAGAAGTAATCACTGTGACATGATTGGGTAGTGACCCAGGGAAGAAAGGACTATTGATCTCAGCATCTCTGCATTCCACCAACTGTTGTTATTGTTATGTTTAGCCTCTTTCTCTTACATTTATAAAATGTACTTTATGTATCTCAGAGAATCAGATGCATTCTGCTTTGTACAACTGAATAAGTCAAAGAAAAATGCAGAGACTCATCTTGATATTAAAAAAAAAAAGATAGCTATTCCCACTTCTGTATCATCACGGTCAAATGATAATATGCAGAGGACATGTTGCCTAGGGGGAATGATAAGCATATACATACTCAATGTGACCTCAGTAGAAGGATAAAGGGTGGTGTCAGTAAGAAGTGCATTCAGTAGTAATAACAGAGAGCCAAATGCAGTGGTTTAAGCAGTTCAAACCTACCAGCCACTCCTCAGAAGGAAGATGGGCAATCTACTTCCGTAGTGATACTGCCTCAGAAACCCAAGGAGGAGTCACTGTGAGTAGGGTCTGACTCTACGGCACATAACAACAACAACCAAAACTAAGGATTCATTTTTGCATATAAAAGAAAAAAAGAAATAGAAGACCCAGAGGTGGTGGTATAGCTCCACAAAGTTACAAAGGACTCAGGTTTCCTCTGGATTATGAACCAATTCATTTTTATTAGATGGCTTCTATCCTCAAAGTCAGGAGCTCTGGTAGCGTAGTGCCTAAGTCACTTGACTGCTAACCAGAAGGCTGGTGGTTCAAACCCACCAGCCACTCTTCGGAAGGAAGGTTGGGCAATCTACTTCCATAGTGATACTGCCTCGGAAACCCAAGGAGGGGTCTCTATGAGTCGGGTCCGACTCAACGGCACATAACAACAACAACATCTCAAATCACAAGATGACTGCTGAGATTTGGCCATAATATTTGTTTTTAAAAACTAGAAGGAAAAAAAAAAATGGGAAAGCTAAGGGCAAAACCTTATGCATCATTTCCCCTTTTCAAGGAACCTTTCCAGAAGTCTCACACAACAGTCTCTGTATTAATCACACTGGCCAGAACTTAATCACAAAACCAAATGTAAATTGCAAGGGAGGCTGGGAAATGTAGTCTTTTAACTACATACTTCACTAATCTAGATAAATCAAGTTTGCTTCTAAGAAGAACAGAAAAATAGATATCAAGTGAGCAGAGAGCAGGCACTGTCGCAGTGTTATGTAATCTGTGTGAAGCTAGATGACCTCAGCTGAACTCTGTGCAGAGTGGATGTGAAATTTTTGGAATAGTGAAGAGTGTGTGCTGTTGGTGTGAGCATAGTAGGAGAGTGAAAAAAAAGTACTGAGTCATGTGTGAGTCGTGTGGTGAGTGGTAGTCTGTACAAACTCAGTGGGATGGTGAGGAGTGTTCACAGTGAGTTTAGGTTCAGAGACTCAGCTAGCATCCATGTGGGGATCAGTGAGGACTGCAGAAATGAACCTTCACTAAAGCCTTTGTACCTACTGTCTTAGATACCTAGTACTGCTGTAACAGAAATGCCACAAGTGGGTGGCTTTAAAGAACAAAAATTATTTTCTCACAGTTCAGGAGGCTAGAAGTCAGAATTCAGGGCACCGGTACTAGGGGAAGGCCCTCTCTCCCTGTTGGCTCTCAGGGAAGATCTTTGTCCCTTTCCATTTCCATTGGTGATTGTCATGTGGCATCTATCATTCCCTATTTGTTCTTGCATGTCTCTGCATCTAGGCTGCCCTTCATGTTACTCAGAAGTGATTAGGTTTAGGACACATCTGACACAAATACAGCCTCATTAACATAAAATTAAAAAAAAAAAAACTTATTCCCAAAAGGAACTACATTGACAAGTATAGGGGTCAGGACTCCAACACATATTTTGAGGGAAAAACAATTCAATCCATGACACCTATTTTGCAGCTTTTTAAGAACATCCATCCATAAGAACTGCTCAACAAGATAAGTGTGAGGTAGGAAATAACCCTGTTGTCCTGCATAGAAGCCATGCTTACTCTTCCATCTATATAAGTGGTTTGTAATCAGGTCTTTCTTCACTGAGACAGATGTTACATTTACAGCTACTGGTGGCCCCTCGTGTCAATTTCAAGAAGGCTCCACTTTGCTGTTGCCCTTCCATGGCCAAGTTTCCTCAGGTCAGCAGCCTTTATACATCACAGCCAGCAGGTTTATATACCTAGACCCAAAGCAGGAGCTGCTGACAAATTACCTTGACATGTTGATTGCTTGCCTTATCTCACCCCAGAGGCCTCCACAGTCCTCCTTCACATCACCACAAACACTTCCAATTACTGCATTGGTTTATCAGGGGCTGCTTTCTGGGTGTTCCCATTCTGCTGTCTACGACCTTGGTTGTCTGAGTGATACATCCTTTGAGTTGTTGCTGCATCCCTTTAAGACTTGCCCCTGCTTATCTCACCTTCTGTCCCTATGTTGTTGTTGTTGTTGTTATGTGCCGTCGAGTCGGCCCCAACTCATAGCGACCCCTCCTTGGGTTTCCGAGGCAGTATCACTACGGAAGTAGGATTGCCCAACCTTCCTTCTGAGGAGTGGCTGGTGGGTTTGAACCGCCAGCCTTCTGGTTAGCAGGCAAGTGTCTTAGCCACTATGCTACCAGAGCCTGTCCCTATAGGGTGTGTTTTATTGTCACACAGACTTGGCTTGTGGCCTCTGTTGCATCATCCAGCACTGTCACTCAAGTAACCCTAGGACGCCTATAGGTGGACTCTGTAAGAGAAATTTCCAGAAACAGAATGCCAGAAACATTGCTTTATCAGAATTCTTGAGTTGCACAATGGGAGGAAATATTTACTTAGGATTTCAAAGGACAACAGAAAATTTCAACATAAACCGGGAATATGCTCTGTTGTTTGCCCAGTCAACACCACGTTGATGACGGGAAAGAACAGCTGATGTGTCGTGCCAAGCACTCACTGTCCCAAATCCTTCCTAGAGTCAACATTCCTAAACCCACCAGACTCTGGAGTTCAAAAAGCAGCTACAAGTGCAGTGTGAAGTGTGACATGGTGGGAATCAACGGCTTGAAAAGCCACACCTGAAATTGCTTGATTTGGGTTAGAAATGCGGTTGACAACGTGCCCTTAAGTCATCATGTGCTTGGAGAGATGACATTGACTCATCAACTTATCTGTCATAATCAGTTATAATTCTAGAAATAAACTCAATGTGAATTCCTAAGAAGGATGGCCTGAAAGAAGTGGTATTTGAGAATGTATCCTATCTTACTTTGCAGATGTATCAATATTTCTCCCTGAAAAAAAATGGCAAGAAATTCATTCTTAGCACATTTTCCTAAAAAGTTAGTCATAGTTGTATACTCAATATACCTGCAAGACGAAGTGCCTGAACTTTGCTGGGATCAGATATTGTGTTTCATCATCTCAGCCATGAATCTTGATTTGAGTTAGTAATTTGGGATGTGGAAATTCTCCTTCCTTTAATAACATTCCATTGAGATGTGTTAGGATTCCACATAGGCAATATTACTACAAAATCTAGGCTCTGTGGGGAAGTTGACTTTTGTTTACTTTTAGAATGATGAGAAAGCAGTCAAAAGTGTCACCCATGAACCCTATTTCAAATATCCTACATCACAGGAACATACCTGCTCTTCTTTGGAAAGGCGGGCTGATCCCAATTTCAGGACACAGTAGAACCTCAGTATAACTTTGGAATACTCCGTTACAATTTATATAGTTATAGTTAACTTAACATCTGGAAAGAATAACAATTATTGCCCCTTGATTACAATTTATTTCTTCTGTTACAACATTCTTTGAAATCAAACTCCATGCAAAAAGACCATGAGAACTGTGGCAGGTGCTCAGTGAAGATGTGAGTGCCCCTCCTTTGACAATCTTCTTACTCACCTGGCTGTCCAATGAGATGGAATCTCCCTATTGGGTCAGGACTGGTGCTGATAAAGCATCCCAGAGCCAGGGTGGGAAGCCAGGCAGCAAAATAAAACAAGTCTAAATATTATAAGTAGGGATTGGGAGTGGGGAAAGCCAACAGGGCTCAGAAGTCAAATGAGCAGTAAGGAATTAGATACATGTCAAGAGTCAAGATTAAGCTTGTAGGTTAAACACCAAGCCAGCATAGAACCATCATCTCCTGGGACAACTCAGTCAACTGGCATAACAGAGTTCATAAAGATAATTTTCTACATCCTAGCTTAGTGAGTAGCGCCTGGGCTCTTAAATCTCGTGAGCAGCCATCTGAAATACAACTATTGGTCTTTTCCCATTGAGAGCAAAAGAGAATGAAGGAAATCAAAGAGTCAAAGAAGAAACTAGTCCACAGGGCTAATACACACACAAATCATGGCCTCCTCTAGCCTGAGACCAGAAAAACTAGATTTTGCCCAGTTACTGCTATGAACTATTCTGATCAGGGACACAATAGAAGATCACAGATATAACAGGAGAAAAATGTAGAGCAAAATTAAAATCCCTGAAACAGGTAAGACTTACTAGACCGATAGAGACCAGAGGAACCTCCAAGACTATCTCCCAGGGGCAGATTACCCAATAAGCAAGGTAAACATGGGTTTATTTGTGATTACTTACTAATCTGTAGTGAACAGTTTCACATGTTTTTTTCTACATGTATGAAATTGTTCACTACAAAAGTAAGTAAGCACAAGTAAGCCCATAAGTGTGTCTGTCAGAAATTATAAATTTGAAAAAAAGTTTTGATTCTATATGAAGGTGCCACAGGGATGGAAGAGAGACAGATGCCAGGCACACCTTAAAGCAGAATCTCTGATGTGAAATTGTTCACTACAGGTCAGCGCTTTAGGCCAATCTGTAGCCACCTATGTTGCATAAGAATTTCAGGCCACAGTGCCCAGAAACAGCCATTAGGGGTCAGAGAAAAAGTGGAAATTGAGAAATTTTGCTTTGACACTTCTCCACCCACCTGTCAGTACCATTTTCTCACCTCCTAAGATCCTAAGATCCTTTCCCTGTTGGTTCCTAAGCACCAAGAAATTCCACGCTGCCCGCCTATGGTCCAAATCCTTCTATTAAAGCAGAATGCTCAGATCTCTCCACTCCTCAAAGATTTCCAAGTTTAAAAAAAAAAATAAAATTAAAAAAAACTGTTTTTTAAAAATAATTTGGCAGACATATCACAGATGTTAAACCAACCCCAAACCCATGGATATTGGGTCGATATCATAGGGTTTCTAATGTTGCAAATCTTTACCGAAGCAGGCTACCTCATCTTTCTTCCATGGAGCAGCTGGTGTGTTCAAACCACTGACCTTTTGGTTAACAGCCTAGTGCTTTAACCACTATGCCACCAGAGCTCCTTTCACAAATGTTAAGAGAAAGACAAATGTATTAAAGTAACTCTAACTGAGGTGTGCCACCCCTCGAAAGGAATATGGGGCAATCTACCTCTGTAGTGATACTGCCTCGGAAACACAAGGAGGGGTCGCTATGAGTCGGGTCTGACTCGAGGGCACATAACAACAACAACAACAACTGAGATGTGAATGATTAACACTCTTCACTCTCCGAAAGGTAATTGAATTTGAATGGAAAAACTAATTAATACCAAAGAGCCTCTAGATCTCCCCCTATCATTCTAGATGAATAGGAGTTAGAAATCCGCTGTCCCTCTTCCAAGGCTCCCTGGGCAATAAACCATCAACCCAGAGGCACCTCAGAAGAAAGACCTGGTGATCGCTTCCAAAGGGTTACATTCTTGAAAACCCTATGAGCACCGTTCTAGTCTGAAACACATGGGGTCGCCATGAATCAGAATTGACTTGATGGCAACTGGTTTGGTTTTTGGTTTAGTCCCTCTTCTAAAAAGATTATTTGAAAATAAGACTTCAATTACACCTCTGTTAACTTCTGAGTCAGGACACTTACAAATCGTTCACCTGGGTCCTGCCTTCTGTGGACTTTGTGTACCCAGAAGAATCAGACACAATAGCATTGACTTTTGCTGTAATCAGATATTGACTTTAGTTTTCCTAAGGTAGAAAGGAGGTTTGTTTAAACTTTCACTTATAGGCAAGTGGCAGGAACTTGTTTTAATGGTCTGGAAAATTTTTCAACCGTTAGAAATTTCCTATGCATTTGATGAGGGGTTTTCCTATTTCAAGAGGCTATTGCAGAATTTTAGCAGAGCCAACTATTACTGATTGCTGGAAAGAACTGAAGACCTGCCCCTGCAGAGCCCCATTCTTAAGCTTTGCTAGGTTTACTGTTCCATGGAACACCAGGCTTCTTTGACCACAAGGAGGCCATAAAAAATGTAAGGCAGGCTAAGAGGAAGCTGAGCACTCGGTCAGATACCTCAGAAGTGTCCTGAAATGACCCCTGCTTGCAGTTCTGTGCAATGCTGTGGAAACTCTTCCAGCATTTTCTCTTCCATGCCTAAAGGCTGTTGGTTGATAAAATATTTTAAGCACTTACCTTAGAATATGGCCCCAAGTGTTGGATTTTCTGTGCAGTCAGCTATGCAGATGCTTTAATTAAGCATTTTTCTGTCTCCCTGAGTCCATCCCATCCACATGTGCAGGTCACAGGCCTTTGGGCAGGGCTGATCCCTTAAACAGAAGATTAAGCAACCTCTTGCATGATAAAATTTGAGACATATCACAATTCCCCACCAAATTCTACAGTATCTAACATTCCCAGTATTCAACTCACTACTGCTAATCTTCTTCTCTATCCTTTATTCCTGTCCTCTCTTTCAATGTCTGCATGTAAAAATCACATCCACCCTTCAAGGGTTAGGTCAGTATCATTCTCACGGACATGTCTGTGATCCCACAGTTGAAAGTGATGTCTCGTTCCTCTGAACATTCTTAACACTTACTGATTTGTACCTCTATTGTGATATATATATAACTGTAGGTTTAAACACATGTACTATCCTCCACCAGGCGTAATCTTGAAAATCAATCCCTCAGCCAGGCCTTATTTGTCTTTATACCACCATCCCATCTCTGAGCAACCAGACTCAGAGTTGGCGTTAGTGAAGACTCAATATATGACCAGTGGCCGAATGAATGGATGGTAAGACATAGCTGCACTTGGACTGAGATTTTGCTTCTCACTAGCTCTGTATCCTTCAGCAGCCACTTCACTTCCAAGGCTTTATTTTCTTCCCATAAAATAAAGCATTTTACAGAGCTATAAAATTCCAAAGCTCTCCCAGATCTTACAGCTCATATTGCTTCAGCAAAGACCCAACAATTCTTGCATTTATTTTTTTTTTTGAAGTAGTTCAACAATGCATAAGGTCCTTACCAAACCAAAAAATCCAAACTCACTGCCATTGAGTCATTATCGACTCATAGTGACTCCCATTGGGTTTCCAGAGCTATAAATCTTTACAGAAGTAGATTGCCCAGTTGTCCTTTGGCAGAACAGTTGGTGGGTTTGAACTGCTGGCCTTCCGGTTAACATTCAAGTCCTTTATTCACTACACCATCAGAGCTCCTTAGGTAACATAAATAATTTGCACCAGCTGCTAACCAAAAGGTTGATGGTTTGAACCCACCCAGCCATGCCACAGAAGAAAGGCTTGGTGATCTGCTACCATTAAGATCACAGCCAAGAAAACCCTATGGAGCAAGTCTACTCTGTAACACATGGGGTCGCCATGAGTTGGAATCACCTCAGCAACTGACAACAAAAACAAAAATGCATACACTAATATGTTCTTTAAAAGAAATAAAGAAATGTATTAAAGGAATAATAAGATGAGGTCAAAGGAAAATAATTACACAGAAATGCAACTCTAAAGTTCTATTTAACTACAAAGGTGAGGCACAAATTCAGCCTGGAACTTCCTAGCAATCTATGAAACTAACTAACTCACTGCCGACGAGTTGGATCCAACTCAGAGTGACCCCTCCTTGGGTTCCCAAGGCAGTATCACTACAGAAGTAGATCACCCAATCTTCCTTCCAAGGAGTGGCTGGTGGGTTTGAACCCCCAGCCTTCTGGTTAGCAGTCAAATACCTTAGGCAAACATATTGGTTAATCAAGAAAAGTAAAGCTCTTACTGATATTAAGCTAAGAAAAATTGATGTAGCAGACTTCGTCCTCAACACAACCCAACAATAACTATGCTATGGAGTTTCACAGAGCTATTTCCTACAGCATCATTTAGAGTCAGTGTTCCTGTTACCTACTGCTGCATCCAAAAACGTAACCCACTACTGTTGAGTTGAGTAACTCATAGTGACACTATAGGATACAACAGGACTTCCCCATAGCATTTCTAGGGCTGTAATCTTTACAGAAGCAGACTGTCACATCTTTCTCCTGCAGGGTGGCTGGTGCATTCAACTTTTTGGTTAACCTGTGCCACCAACACTCCTATTGCTGCATGTTGTTGTTTGTTGTTATGTGCCGTCGAGTCGGCCCCGACTCATAGCAACCCCTCCTTGGGTTTCCGAGGCAGTATCACTACGGAAGTAGGATTGCCCAACCTTCCTTCTGAGGAGTGGCTGGTGGGTTTGAACCGCCAGCCGTCTGGTTAGCAGGCAAGTGTCTTAGCCACTATGCTACCAGAGCTCCCTATTGCTGCATAGCAACCCCAAAATAGTGGCTTAAGATAATAACAATCATTTAATATTATCTCTCTGGGGATTAGCTAGGTTCCTTTACAGTCTCTTACAAAACTGCAGTCAGATGGTGGCTGGGCCTAGAGTCATCTGGAGGCGGGGGCTGGGAAGACTCAACAGCTGCAAGCCATAACAGCTAGTTCTTTTCAACTATCTTATCTCTAAGTGGTCTCTCCACATGACTCTCAGCAATGGTAGCTTAAGGGCAGCTGGAATTCTTACATGACAGTTCAGGCTGAGAGAGAGAAAAACAGGCAGGCTTTATCACCTTTCATGAACTAGCCTCAGAAGTCACACAGTATTTCTTCTGCCACATTCTATTTGTTAGAAGCAAGTCACTAATGCTGGCCTATATTAATAAAGAAATAAAATTGCTGTCATCAAGTCAATTCCAATTTATGATGATTCTATGTGTTACAGATTAGAACTGAGTCCCTTAGGGTTTTCTTGGATGCAGTTTTATGGAAGCAGATCAGCAAGCCTTTCTTCTGAGGTGCTGCTGAGTGGCTTCGAACTGCCAACCTTTTGGTTAGTAGTTGACCACAAACTGTTTCTCACTGCATGGAGTCCGATCCAACTCATAGCAACCCCTCCTTGGGTTTCTGAGGCGGTATCACTACGGAAGTAGATTGCCCAACCTTCCTTCCAAGGAGTGACTGGTGGGTTTGAACCACCAGCTTTCTGGTTAGCAGTCAAATGCCTTCGGCACTACGCCACCGGAGTTCCTAGGGACTTAAGGTAAGGGGAATTAGTCTTCATCTTTTGATGGCAGAGTATCCAAGAATGTGTGAACATGTTTGTTTTAAAGCCACCCTAAATGACATGATACAAATTTGCAATTCAAGAAATGTGATTCTTTTGAAAGCCAGAAATGAATAGGCTGACTCGATCCAGGAATAAAATCCAGAACATCTAGAGTTGTGTTGTCCCATATGGTAGCCACTAGCCATAAGTGGCTATTTAAATTTAGATTTAAGTTAATTAACATTAAACAAAAATTTAAAATGCAATTCTTGATTCTTAAGAGCCACATTTCAAACGCTCAATAGCCACACACATGGCTAGTGATAGCCATTGGCAACACGAATAGAGAACATTTCCATCATCGCAGAATATTCTATTGGACAGTGGTGAACCAGAATAATGAAAGAACTGCATGTTCTTTAGCTGTCAATCCGAATTTCTAGTCCTTCTAATTAAGCTTTTGGTAAGCACTGGAAAGCAGAAAGTTCCAAATTTTAACATTTGACAACCATATGAACTGCATGAAGTTAATGTTACTAATAAAAGCATAGTCCATATACCTTAAAAATCAGCCAAGCAAAAGGTAGGGTTCATTTCCTTTAAAGAAAATGAAGGGTCCTGACCAAGACCCAAATAGCTGGCCATCCTGCCTCCATGTTGGGGTTTTCAATGGAGAATATGCAACAAACCCTTTGTGTTTTCCTCTATGCCAAAAAATAAATAAATAAATAAATAAAATAAAGCCGGTGGCCATAGAGTTAATTCTGACTCATGACGACCCCATATGAGTCACAGTAGATCTATGCTCCATAGAGTTTTCAATGGCTGATTTTTCAGAAATGGATTGCAAGGCCCCTCTTCCAAGATGCCACTGGGAGGACTTGAACCTCCAACCTTTTGGTTACCAGCCAAGTGCATTAATTGTTTACACCACTCAGAGACTCCTTTCCTCAATACAGTTTCCCCAAAATTTTTTTCCCAAAAATAGTTTTTCTAAAACAGTTGAGGGATAAAAAATAAAATCAAAACTACAACGTTAATTCCTTCACTCCTTCACTCAACTAATATTTTTTGAGCAGGCAAGGATGCTATGCTTTTTACTTGAAATTTTTTTTTCCAAATAAGTTTACTTATCTCTCAGGTCTCAGAACTAAACAAATAAATGTCAATAATATGCTCCAGGTATACCTAGTTTTAAGCAGCATAACTTTCAAGTGAAAACACCAGAGAAAACTGGCAATAAAATGTGTCCATAAGTAGCTGAAAAAGTTGGCCTACTATATATAATCATTAGGTATAAGCCAGCTAAATTGCAAATGCTCTCTGCCAAAAATGATGATTTGGGATTTAGAAAAGTAGAATCCAAGCCACTCTATTTTCCAGTAATGTGCAGTGGCTATTTCTGGTTAGTGACAATAGAACTCTATCACCATGATAACCAAACCAAATCCACTGTCATTGAGTCGATTCCAAATCATAGTGTTTCCCACTGGGTTTACAAGGCTATAAATCTTTACATGAGTAGATTGCCTCATTTTCCTCCTGCAGAGCAGCTGGAGCTGAGCTTGAACCACCAACCTTCTGATTAGTAGCCAAATGCCTTACCCACTACACCAGCAGAGCTCCTTTATAGAGAGTATTTATTATTATACTTGTTATAATAGGGGTACAGGAACTCTGGTGGCGTAGTGTCTAAGGCATTTGACTGCTAACCAGAAGTCTGGTGGTTCAAAGCCACCAGCCACTCCTCGGAGGGAAGGTTGGGCAATCTACTTCCATAGAGATACTGCCTCGGAAATCCAAGGAGGGGTCGCTATGAGTCGGATCCGACTTGAGGACAAAGGGTTAATAGGGGTACATGTAGCTACAGCATGCACAAATTGTTTCAAATTATTAATATACAAATTAAAAAGAAAGGTTGGAGGAGACACAGTCCCATTTTTAAAGATAGAAATTATTATGTGACCTCTTGGTAAACCATTCCAATGAATGTTTGCTGTGGTTTAAAGCTCAGGTTACACATCAGCATTAATTATCAGATCTTGCATTCCAACTGTGCAAAGTTTAGTCCTCCACATTCCCTCTCTATACTTCCCCATCCTGCTTTTTGTCCCAGGAGGTTGATCTGCCTGTGTTGCACCAACAGACCCCCTTGACCTCTGGCTTCTGAATGAGTTCAGTCAATGGAAGGAACCAACAGGAGATTAGAGAATAGGAAGAAACAAAGGCCAAGGTATATGTCTTCCCATATTTCTTCCTACCAATCCATCATTGTTTCCCTGAAATTCTTTGCAATGAACAGTACCACATGAGAAAGAAATATCAGGACCCAGGCAGTGAAGAGACTTTGTTCTCCAAAAGATTGATGCAATTGTTCTTGAGTTAAAGGCCCTGCACTTGCTCTACCCTATCCCACAGTGATACAGTGAATAAACAAAATCCTTGAAGACGGGCAGTCCAAATCTCTCTAAATCAAAACCATTTATAAGTAGAGAAAATAATATTTTCAATGTAGGGTAGTTGTGAGGATTAATTAAAAAAATACATGTAAAGTTGCCTAGCACAGCAAATGATGTATTCATTAAAGTAGTTCAACAAATGGAAATTCAAAAACAAAACCAATAAAAGGAAATCAAACACTTATACCCCAAGACTAGCCTGAAAATCAGCAAGTAGACTATGAAAAAAAGATGTGAAGGACTAGGTTGATTGATAAAATGCCCCCCCACACACACTCTCCTGTGGATCATGGACACTTTGAGGATCTCCAGAAGGTACATGTTCCTTCTCAAGTGGCCTGTAAAGAACAGTCACTGGGATGGTAAAGGTTGTGTATCAACTCGGCTGAGCCATAATTCTCAGTAGTTTGGTAGTTATGAGGTAGTCATCCCCATGATGACATCTGATTTAAAGTAATCACCTCCATGATGAGATCTGCTATGAACAGCCAATAGATTGAAAGAGAGTTTCCTCAGGGGTTTGGCTTGCATCCAATATATATGGACATTCTGGCTAAGCTCTCTGCTTTTTGCTTCATCTGGATCCTGCATCTGGCTCATCACCAACTGACCTCTGGTTCTTTGTACTTGAGCCAGTGGCCTGCTATGTTGCCTGTCTATCTTGGGATTCATTAGCCTCTGCAGCCCATAAGCCAGAAGCCTGCCATCTGACCTGCCGATCTTGGGTTCATCAGCCCTTGCAGCTATATGAGTCAGGGAGAATCCAAAGGCCTGATATCTGATCCATGAACTTGGCCCTTACCAGCCTCTGTAACTGTGAGCCATTTCCTTGAGATAACTATACATACATATACATATATAAGGTTCACTGGTTTTACTTGTCTAGCAAACCCAGCCTAAGACAATTACATAAGGGAATTTTCTCATTTCCCAGTCTTGAAGATCTGCAATTTTTCTTCTGCTTCTAGCATTCTATGTTTTGAGATTAATTTACGCTTTTTCCAGTGCATGAAAGTGATCATATTCTGTTATCAAAAATTATCCCAAATGTTGAAATGGGTACTAGTAAAGTAGGCACTTTATGGGCAACTGTTGTGCTCTTCAATCTGGCCAGGAAAGTCATTCCAGAAGTGTCCTGAGTTCAGTGCCCATCTGGGTCTTCTCTAGGTCTTTTGAAGCCATCCTTTCTGTGTAAGGAAACACTAGCTTTGTCCTGGACATATCCAGGACACAGAAATAAGATCATGATTTCCTCACAAAAAGACGTCATCATTTCTATGCTTTCAGCTATTTCAGAAGCATGTTATTAACTCTAGTTCTGGAAATAAATAATATGCCAACAGCAATTTATGGGGAAAGAGTTTCTTCAGCATGACCCCAAGAAAGTGAGACTGAAGACAAAGTATTTGACCAGATGAGAGAAGAATATTCTACAACTGAAGCACTGCACAGTGCAGAGAAGACAATGAATGCACATATGAATGAACTCTAAAAATAAATCAATTCAGAATTTCTGCTCTATCCCTAAAGTTGGTTTACCCATCCCAAACCCTGCTGGATCTTGGCTGAAACCAGAGAATACTAGAAAAGTGTTTCCTTGTGTTTTATTGACCAGAAAAGGCATCCTACTATGTGGATCATTAAATAAATGTGTGTGTGTGTGTGTGTGTATAGATAGATAGATAGATAGATAGATAGATAGATAGATAGATAGATAATACTGCAAAGAATGGGAATTCCAGAATACTTCATTGCAAAACCTGTACATAGACCAAGAGGCAGTCATTCAAATAGAATAGGGGATTATGTGTGGTTTAAAATAAGGAAAAGTGTGTGTCAGGGTTGTATCCTTTCACTGTTGTTGTTGTTATGTGCCCTCGAGTCGGACCTGACTCATAGCAACCCCTCCTTGGGTTTTCGAGGCTGTATCACTACAGAAGTAGATTGCCCAACCTTCCCTCTGAGGAGTGGCTAATGGGTTTGAACCGCCAGCCTCCTGGTTAGCAGTCAAGTGCCTTAGGCACTACGCTACGAGAGCTCCTATCCTTTCACTAGGCTTATTCAATCTGTCTGCTGAGAAAATAATCAGAGAAACTGGACTCTATGAAAAAGTACACAGCATCAGGATTTGAGGAAAGCTCATTAACAACCTGTAAGATGCACAAGACACAACCTTGCTTGCTAAGAGTGAAGAGGACTTGAAGCACTTGCTGATGAAGATACTACAGCCTTCAGTATGGACCACACCTCAACATAAAGAAATAAAAATCCTCATAACTAGACCAATAAGCAACATCATGACGAACAGAAAATACTGATGTTGTCAAAGATTTCATATTACTTGGGTCTACAATGTCCATGAAAACAGCAGTCAAGAAATTAAATGACATTGTATTGGGCAAATCTCCTGCAAAAGACCTCTTTAAAGTGTTAAAAAGTAAAAATATCATTTGAAGACCCAACCTATAGTAGGTTAAATAACCTCATAGGCATGTGAAAGCTGGACTAAGGAAGACCAAACAAGAATTTTGCCTTTGAATTACAGTGTTGGTAAAGAATATTGAATATACCACGGACTTCAAAAGAACAAACAAATCTGTCTTGGAAGAAGTTCAGTCCAATAACAGAGTCCACGAAGACAAAGTTTTACATCCTACTTTGATGAGTGGTCACTGAGGTCTTAAAAGCTTATGAGCAGCCATCTAAGGTGTAACTATTGTTTTCTCCCCATCCAGAGCAAAGAAGAGTGAAGAAAATCAAAGATGTAAGGAAACAATTAGTCCAAAGGACTAAAGACTGAGCAGTTTTGTTCTGTTGTACATAGGGTTGTTTTAAGTCAAAACCAACTCAATGACACATAACAACAACAACAAAGAAAAAGGACTAATGAACCACATGAACCCCAGCCTCCACAACCCTGAGACCAGAAGAACTAGATACTGCGAGGCTACGACTGTTGACCACTCTGAAAGGGATTACAATGGGAGGTTGCAAATAGATTGGGAGAAAAATGTAGAACAAAACTCAAAATCATAAAACAGACCAGGCTTACTGGTCTGACAGAGACTGTTGGAATCCTTGAGACTATTGCCCTTAGACACCCTTCAAGCTGAACTGAACTCACCCCCATGGCTCACCTTTCAGCCAAATGATACATAGGCCTACAAGGTGAACAATAGTACCAGGGAGGGACATGTACAGAACAATCAAAAGGGCAATATGTTCTCAGGGATAAAGCTCAGGAGGCAGAAAGGAGTAGGAAAGAAGGATGAAGGGAATGGTCAACACAGGGAGGAAGTGTAAAGAGCGCTATTACATTTTGGGGATTGCAATGAATGTCACAAAACAAAATGTGTATGAATTGCTGAATGGAAAACCAATTTGCTCTATAAACTTTCACCGACATCACAAGAAATAATAATTAAAAACTAAAAAAAATGATAATAAAACCTCAATCTAGAAGGAAAAAAAAGGAAGTAGTACAGCCAGAATGCTCCTTAAATGTGAAAATGGCGATACTTCGTCTTACATACTTTAGACATGTTATCAGGAAGGACATCATGCTTGGTCAAATAAAGGGTCAAGTGTGGTTGTTAAGATTATGTGTCAACTTGGTTGAGCCATGGTTTTGAGTGACTGGGCAGCTGGATGCAGTTATTCCTCACGATGAGATGATAATCACCTCCATAGTGGAATCTGCTGGGCACAGCTAAGTAGTTACCTTCAAGATGTGGCCTGCTTCCAGTATGTAAGGAGAAGCTTTGAGAAAGGTCTCTGGCTTTTGGCACATCTGGATCCTGCATTTGGCTGAATCTTCATCTCGGTGAGCTGCTTTGTTCTCTGCTGACCTTGGGATTATTTCTGGACTTGAATTAGTGGCCGGCTGTGTTGTGTGTTGCTCTTGGAACTATGTCATTTTACCTGCCTACCTTGGGTTTGTCAGCCTCAGCAGCTAGCAGCGGCCTGAGTTAGGAGACACCTCTAGCTCCAGTGGGCCTAGAATAAGAGGCAGACCTGAAGCCCAAGGTCGAAGGGCCTTCACCCAGTCTTTGAACTCAGACTTCTAGCCTCCTAAACTGTAAGTGAATAAATTCCTGTTTGTTAAAGCCATCCACTTGTGGTATTTCTATTATAGCAGCACTAGAGACCAAGACAGTCAGTGAAAAAGAGGAAGACCTTCAATAAGATGGATTAACACAGTGGCTGCAGCAATGGGCTCAAACAGGAACAAATGTGAGGATGGTGCAGGCCTAGGCAGTGCTTCCTTCCATTGTACATAAATTGGAAGCAACTCAACAGCACCTAAAAACAACAACTCTTTAACCACAGACCCAGTTTCCCTAATTTTCCTGATCCTGGAGTTTCTGTTCCATGGGCTCTCAGGGCCAAGGTCCCAGTGGATGCCTCAATGAAATATTGCATGGTGAACAAAGAAAACACAAATAGGAAGAGATCAACATGTGGCAACCACCTTCTATGTGCCAGACACTTCACTGAGTGTTTTCACATAGGTTATCTCAGTTAATCCTGATAATAATTTCATAAAATAGATATGGTAATTCCCATTTCACAGGTACTGAAACAAAGATTGTGATAAATTAGGTATCGTGTCCAGGGTTAAGTTGCAGAACTAAAATTTGCATTCAGATCTTCCTGTTTTATGGCTCATTCTCATTCCATTCTGCCACAGGTCCATCTAGAACTCCTTCTATTATTCACCATCTTAACATATGGCTGAGACACCCTGCAATACATCAACTTCACTTGGCCATCACTTCATCTCTTGCACAAAGCTGTCAAGAGAGAGTGTCAATGACTTTCAGAAATCCAAACAGTCAAGTGTATAGCATTCTCCTATTCTATGGTTTACTAGATGTACCAAGATGCTTAACAATGGACACTAGTATCATTGATCTATTGCTGTATCATAAACTATCCCAAAGTTGGTGAAAAAAACAACTTTGATAACAATTTATTATGTCTCATGAATCTGAGAGTTGGCTAGGCCATTCTTCCATTGTTCTTACCTGGGCCTATTCATGAAACTCCTTTACTTGGTGGGTAGGCTGGGAGTTGGGTTCAGTTGAGACAGTGTGAAACAACAATATCTCTTTCTCCACATAGTCTTTTATCATCCGCTTCTTCACAGTATGGTGATTGCTGGGCAGCATTCCAAAAGGATAAGCCCAAAAATGAGTCACTTTTCAAGCCTGTGCTTATGTCATATGTGCTGATGTCCCATTGACCAAAGCAAGTCTTGCATTCAAGCCCCTACTCATTGTGGGAGAGGTCTGCCCAAGGGCATGGATACCAGAGGCATAATTCATTAGGGGTCATAAGTATAATAATGTACTACAGTCTGCCCTCTTGCCCTAATGATTTATATCCCTTCCATCCACAAAATGTGCTCACCCCTCCAAGACCCCAAAGAATCTCATCAAACTCCATCAAACTCCAAACCCATGGTATCAAACTCCAAATCCAGGATTTCTTGACCTTTTCCAGGTCTAGATATGATTTGAGGCCCCTTGGGTACAATTCTTCAGGCAGCTCCTCATGTGCAGCTTCTCATCATTTAGGAAATCATACACTCAAAAGAAGCAAGTTATCTGATCCACACACATCAGCATACAGTTGTAAGAATGGGACACTCAGTAGAAAGTCCCATTAAAATGGAAGAGGAACCAGAAGTCTCATAGCTGTCACTGGTTCATAACTACTTGGAATTCTTACCAGACATATGTTGCAGGGCCTCTTACTCTGAGCACAAGGAATAGGTCTTGATTAGGGCCTGGTTCTACTTCTTGAGAGTGAAGTTCTCTAAATGACTGTTCTCCCCCATGACTGTGCCCTCTGAGATGGCCTTCATTTTCAATATGAAATTCCCTGGGGGTCTTAGTCATTTTCTGTTTTCGTTGTTCTTAGGTGCCATCAAATCAGTTCCAACTCATACCAATCCTATGTACAACAGAATAAAATTCTGTTCAGTCCTGCACCATCCCCATAACCATTGATATGCTTGAGCCCATTATTGCTGCCACTATGTCTATCCATCTCATTGAGGGTCTTACTGTTTTTCTCTGACCCTCTAAGGGTTAAGTTTCTGCACATTTCAACATAACACTTTACTTTGCCTTCTCAAGCGGCCATTTGATATCTTCTGTTCATATCTTTTCTTTTACTTCATCATCTCTTCCATTCACTTTAACTACTCTACATTTAAGAGCAAGTTTCAGTCTCTTCTGACTTCTATTTTTGTCTTTTCTTGTTTTCCTGTCTTATTAATGACCTTTTTCTTTCTTCATGTATGATGTCCCTGATGTCATACTATAACCCATCTGGTCTTCAGTCATTAATATTCAATGCATCATATCTGTTCTTCAGATGGTTTCTAAATTCAGGTGGGATGTACTCAGGTCATACATTAGCTCTCATGGGCTTGTTTTAATTTTCTTCAGCTTCAACATGAAGTGGTATATGAGCAATTAGTGGTCTGTTCCACAAATGGCCCCTGGTCTTCTTCTGAGTGATGATATTGTGTTTCTCCATCATCTCTTCCCACAGATATAGTTGATTTGTATTCATTTTGGCTAGGTCCCCATGCGTAGTCACAATTTATGTTATTGAAAACAAATATTTCCAACAAATAGGTCATTGGTCTTGTAAAATTCTATCATGCAATTTCTGGTATCATTTCTATCACCAAGGCCATGTTTTTCCAACTACTGATCCTTTTTCTTTGTTTCCAACTTTCTCATTCTGATCACCAATAATCATCAATGCATCTTGATTTCATGTTTGATCAATTTTAGACTGGAGAAGTTGGTAAAAGTCATCAATTTCTTCATTACTGGCATTAGTAGTTGGTGCTTAAATTTGAATAAATTCATATTAACTGGTCTTCCTTGTAGCATATGGATACTATCCTATCACTGACAGTGTTGTACTTCAGGATATATCTTGAAATGTTCTTTTTGATAATGAATGTCATGCAGTTCCTCTTCAATTTATCATTCCCTGAATAGAATGTTCTGGTTACCTAGTGCCACTGTGACAGGAATACACCACAAATGGGATGGCCTTAACAAATAGGAGTTTATTCTTACAATTTGGAGGCTTTAAGTCCAAGTTCAAAGTGCCAGGCTCTAGGGGCTAGGTGAAAGCCCCTCAGCTTTGGGCTTCAGCTCTGCCTCCAGCTCCCAGCCCACTGAAGCTAGAGGCTTTTCTTCACTCAGACAGCTGCTGGCTGCTGAGGCTTCCAAGCCCAAGGTTGATAAGTAAAAAGGCACAGTCCTGATGCTACCAAACCACATGGCAGGCCATTAATTCAAGTCCACTGTAAGTCCCAAGGTTGGCAGAGTATAGCAGGCTGCTGAACAATGACACAGCTACATGCAGGGTCCAAGTGTGCCATAAGCTAGAGACTATCCCCAAGGCTACTCCTTATATACGGAAAGCAGACCACATCCCAAAGGCAGCTACTCAGCTGCTTGTGGTAGATCCCACCATGGAGATGATTGCCAGTCTCATCATGGGGAATAACTACCACCAGCTGCCCAGCCACTCAACCAGGCCCAGCCAAGTTGACATGCAAATTTAACTACCACAATTCCACCCCTTGTCAACTTGGTACTGTACATATCTTCATTGTGTGGCATCTGTACAGATCTCTCTCACTAGGTGGCTTCAGTCCCCTACTTCCTCTAAATGGCAACCTCACTCCCTTGGCCTGGCAGGCCCCGTTCCTCTCCCTCTTGGGTATGGCAGCCCTGCCCCCTTACTCTTGGGCAGCAGCTATTGCTCCATCCCACTAGCGCAATGAAAGAGAAGCCCCACACTCCAGAACCAAGTTGGTGAAGGTTTAACTCTTTGAAACCTAGGGGGTATGATGGTTCTACCCCCAAAGGCCATGGTCCTACCCTTTGAGGCTGAGGCAGCTCTGCTTCCCATTTCCTTAGTCTCTCTTCTGCCAATTAATGCCCAAGGGCAACCCACTCCACCAAAATCTTTCTACCCAAAGGACCCTTACCTTTCTTTCTCCATGGGCCAGCCAACCTGTTACTCCATTTTATGCCGGTCTCTTCACCAATTAATGCCCGAAGGCAACCCACTCTGACAGGAGGCGGTCTACCCAATGGCATCCAGCTTTCTCCTCTGTGGACTGGTAAGCTGTCTCTGTCTCATGCCGGTTCTCTCAGCTCTGTTCCTGTCATCTCTCATGCTGGTCTCCGGGCTCTGCTCCTGCCATTTCCCATGCCATTCTCTTGACTCTGCTCCTGCTGTCTCTAATGTCAGTCTCTCAGCTCTACTCCTGCCATCTCTCATGCTGTATGCCAGGGTGTCTCTGCCAGGGTCTCAGGTCAAGGACCCACCCCACTCCTGTTTCCACATTTTAGTTATCTGTCAGAGCAGCACCCCACTCTCTTGGTACCATATTCTGTTCAACTGGGTTCTCCAGAGAAGCAAAACAAGTAAATCTTATAGAGAGAGAGAGAGAGAATGAGAAATTTATCTTAGGAAAATGGCTCACACATTTATAGAAGCTGGCAAGTCCCAAGTTCTTGGATCAAATGTGAAGCTGGAGGCTTTTCCCAACTCGTGCTACTGCAAGAGCTGAGGAGCTCAAGATTACCAGGCAGTATACTGGCTGTTGGCTCCAACTAATGATGAATCCAAGATCTCCAGGCCAAATGGTGGATTGTTCGCTCATGGACAGTTGTAGGCAGCACAACAGAATCCCGATCCACGGAAGAGTGTCTCTTCCCCAAGGATGTCCATAAATATACTCGAAGCAGGCTACACCCCTAGGGAAACTCCCTTTCAACAGATTGGCTGCTCAAAACATACATCTATTTCATCAGTGAAACAACCCACATCACAATTGCTTAAACCACATACAACTGTGGTCCAGCCAAGTTAACACACAGCTCCAATTCAAAGTGTGACTGAGGAGGTGGTATGCTACACCTGAAAAAACCTACTTGATTTTGCTGACATGTATAGAGAGAAACCTGGAGAATATGTATGTGGATATATCTCTCTGACTAGGCCAAAGGAGTAAGGATATTTGTGTCTCATGTGAATGCCCACCAAAAGGTGACCTCCACAGAGGAGGGCTTTGACAATCAGGTGGATAGGATGACACATTCAATGGAAACCAGCCATTCTTTTTCCCCAGCTACTCCTGCCATTCCTCAATGGGCTCATGAACAAAGTGGCCATGATGGCAGGGATGGTTATGCATGAGCTTAGGAAAATGGGCTCCCACTTACCACGGCTGATTTGGCTACTGGCACTGCTGAGTGCCCAATCTGCCAGCAGCATAGACCAACACTGAGTCCACGATATGAAACCATTCCTCGGGTGATCAGCCAGCAACCTGGTGGCAGGTTGATTACATTGGACCACTTCTATCATGGAAAGGACAGCATTTTGTTCTTACTGGAATAGATATTTATTCTGGATATGGATTCACCTTCCCTGCATGCAATGCTTCTTCCAAAACTACCATTCATAGACTTACAGAATACCTAATCCACTATCATGGAATCCCACACAACATCACTTCAGATCAAGGGACGCACTTTGCAGCAAATGAAGTGCGACAATGAGCCCATGCTCATGGAATTCACTAGTCTCACCATGTTCCCCATCATCTTGAAGCAGCTGGCTTGATAGAACAGTGGAAACACACTGTTTCAGATAGAACTACTGAAAACACAATTACAGCACCAGCTAGGTGACAGTACCTAGAAGGGTTGAGGCAATGGTCTCCAGGAGGCTGTATATTCTCTAAACCAGCATCCAATATATGGTGCTGTTTCTCCAATAGCCAAGATTCATGAGTCCAGAAACCAAGGGGTGGAAACAGGAGTGGTACCATTTACTATTACCCCTAGTGACCCACTCCAAAAATTTTTGCTTCCCATCCCTGCTACCCTATGCTCTGTGGGTCTGGATATCTTAATCCCAAAGGGAGGAACACTCCCACCTGGAGACACAATACGGATTGCATTGAACTGGAAATTAAGAATGCCACCTGGCCATTTTGGCTTCCTCATGCCTTTGGATCAACAGAAAAAGAAGGGCATTACTGTACCATCTGGTGTGAGAGATCCTGATTACCAAGGGGAAACTGTATTGACAATACATAATGGAGGCAAAGAAGAATATGTCTGGAATACAGGAGATTCTTTAGGACGTCTCTTAGTACTACTATACCCTGTGATTAAAGTCCATGGAAAATTATAGCAACCCAATTCTGATATGACTGCTAATGGCCCAGACCCCTCAGGAATGAAGGTTTGGATCACCCCACCAGGCAAAGAACCACAACCAGCTGAGGTGCTCACTGAGAGCAAGGGAAATACAGAATGGGTGGTGGAAGAAGGTAGTTCTGAATATCAGGTACAACCACATGACCAGTTGCAGAAACAAGGACTGTGATTGTTATATTTCTTCATTGTATATGTGCATCAAGAATTTTTGTTTCCTTCTATTATGAACTGTGAAATGTAAATAAGGTTAATGCATTTCAGTTGTACATGTGTTAACGTTTCATGTTAGGTGCAAATATGACTTTATAATTGCTCTTATTTAGAGATTATATATGGTTAAGAAGATGTGTACAACTGCCAAGTTGACAAGGGGTGAAATGTGATAGTTGGAGCTTTGTGTCAACTTGGCTGGACCACAGTTCTGTGTGGTTTAAACAATTGTGATGTGGGTTGTTCCACTGATGGGATTCAATGTATGTTTTGAGAAGCCAATCCATTGAAACGGAGTTTCCCTAGGGGTGTGGCTTGCTTCCAGTATATTTATGGACATCCTGGGAAAAAAAGACACTCCTCTGTGGATCAGGATTCTGTTGTGCTGCCTACAACTGTCTGTGAATGAACAATCCACCATTTGGCCTGGAGATCTCGGATTCATCATTCATTGGGGTTAATAGCCAGTATACTACCTACCAACCTTGAGCTCATCAGCTCCTGTGGGAACATGAGTTGGGAAAAGCCCCCAGCTTGACATTTGATCCAAGAACTTGGGACTTACCAGTTTCTATAAGTGTGAGCCATTTTCCTAAGATAAATTTCTCTCTCTCTCTCTCTAAGTTTTACTAGTTTTGCTTCTCTGGAGAACCCAGTTTAACACAGACTATAGGATCATACAATTCAAAATAGCCAATAGCAGTCCTTCTTAGCTCACTAATACCTACTATAGCAATCTTCAAGTATTCCATTTCATTTTTTGACAAATTCCAATTTTCCTAGATTCATATTTTGCTCATTTTGTGTAGCATAGTGCCTAAGGCAATTGACTGCTAACCAGAAGGCTGGTGGTTCAAACCCACCAGCCATTTCTTGGAAGGAAGTTTCAGCAATCTACTTTCATAGTGATACCACCTCAGAAACCCAAGGAGGGGTCATTCTGAGTCGGATCTGACCCAACAGCAGTGTGTTTGGTTTGGTTTTGCTATTATTACAAAAGTACCACAAGTGGATGGTTTTGAAGAAAAGAAATTTATTTTCTCAGAGTTTATGAGGCACCATCTCTGGTGGAAAGTTCACTGTCAATTTGGGGGAAAGCTCTTCGGTGTCTGTAGGTCCTACATCCCTTGATTTCTTGGTGATCTGTATATGCATTTATCTTCCTCTTCATTTCTGCTTATTTATCTGTGCTTAATCTGTTCTTTTTATCTCTCAAAAGTGAGTATGTCCAACACCTATTTCTGATAAAACCTCCCAGAAAAATAAGAATAGAAGGGAAATTCCTCAACATAATTAAGGGCATATACTTTAAACCAAAGCCAACATAATTCTCAATGGAGAGAGACTGAAAGTATTCCTCTTGAGAACAGGAACCAGAAAAAGATGCCTTTATTTCCACTCTTACTTAATAATCTATTGGAAGTCCTAGCCAGAGCAATAAGACAAGAAAGGGAAATAAGACATCCAAATTGGTAAGGAAAAAATAAAACTATCCTTATTTGCAGATGGTATGATACAAAACATTGAGAATCTCAGAGATTCTATAAGAAAGCTATTGCAACTAATAGAAAGATTCAGCAAAGTGGCAGTGTGCAAGATGAACACATAAAAATCAGTCTGATCCCTCTACACTAAAAAATATAGTTCTGAAAAGAAAAGCAGGAAAATAATACCATTTATGATAGCCACTAAAAAATGAACTACTTAGGACTAGACCTAAAAAGGGAACTAAAAGACCTATACAAAGAAGACTACAAAACACTACTGTAAGAAACCAAAATAATCTATATAAATGGAAGTTCATACCACACTCATGGTTAGGAAGACTTAATTGTGAAAATACTACCCAAAGCAATCTATAGAGATAAAGCAATACTGATACAAATTCTACTTACATTTTTTAAAGAGATGGAAAAACCTGGATAAGCAAAGCACTACTGAAAGAACAAAGTAGGAGGCCTCACACTTCCCAATCTCAGACCTTACTATACAGCCATGGCAGTCAAAACAGCCTCATACAGTTACAATGAAATATAGACCATAGATACATAGACCAAAGGAATAGAATTGAAAACCCAGAAGTCAGTCTATCCACATGTGGACAGCTGATCTTCAACTAAGGGCTAAAATCCATTAAATGGGAAGAGAGTTGGATCTGGAAAAACAGGATTCTTATTTGCAGAAAAGTGGAACAGAATTTATATCTCACACCATATACAAAAGCTAACTCAAGATGGATTGGATACCTAAATGTAATGTCTGCAAGTATAGAGATCATGGAAGTAAAAATAGGGGCAAACTGAGTGGCCCTAATTTATGGCATAAACAGTCTATTAAATATGACTAAAAATTCACAAACAGCAGACTATAAACAAGATGACTGGGCACTTACACACATCAAAAGACTTCTCCAAAAAAGTAAAACAGAACCTACAGACTTGGGGAGGAGGTAGGGGAGAATGGCAATGAAATATATGACAAGGGACTAATCTCTAAAATTTACAGAAAATGTCAGCACCTCAACAACTAGAAAACAAAAAATCCAATAAGAAAATGAGCAAAGAACATGGACAGTTGCTTGACCAAAGAAGATATTCACGTGGCCAACAAATACATGAAGAGATGCTCACAATTATTAGCCATTACAAAGACACAAATCAAAAAGAAATGAGATATCATCTTATCCCAGCAATAACAGCAATGATCAAAAAAGCAGAAAGAAAGAAATGCTTGCAAGGGTGTGGAGAGATTGGAACTCTCATATGCCAATGGTGGGATTATAAAATGGCAACAACCACTATGGAAAACGATGTGGTGCTTCCTTAAAAAGTTGGAAGTGGATATACCATATGATTCAGTAATCCCACTGCTAGGTATATATCTTAGAGAATAAGAGCCATGACATGAATAGATACATGCACACCTATGTTCATCACAGTATTATTCACAATAGCAAAAAGATGGAAACAATCTAAGTGCCTATCAATGGATGAATGGATAAACAAACTATGGTATAAACACAATGGAATACTATGCAAAATTATAGAATAATGATGAACTCATGAAACATCTCACAACATGGATGAACCTGGATGACATTATGCTGAGTGAAAGAAGTCAATCACAAAAGGACAAATATTATATAAAACCACTATTATTTGCTAAAGCAAATGGTAGAAATGACAAGATTAAAGAGCTGAACAGAAAATTTCAAAGTGCAGCTAGAGCAGACACGGCCAATTATTATGATGAAATGTGCAAAGATCTGGAGTTAGAAAACCAAAAGGGAAGAACATGCTCATCATTTCTCAAGCTGAAAGAACTGAGGAAAAATATTAAGCCTCAAATTGCAATATTGAAATATTCTATGAGCAATACATTGAGTGATGCAGGAAGCATCAAAAGAAGATGGAAGGAATACACAGAGTCACTGCACCAAAAAGAATTAGTCAATCTTCATCCATTTCAGGAGGTGGCATATGATCAAGAACCAAAGGTATTGAAGGAAGAAGTCGAAGCTGCACTGAAGGAAGTGGCAAAAAACAAGGCTCCAGGAATTGAGGGAATATCCATTGAGATATATCAACAAACAGATGCCACACTGGAGGCACTCACTCAGCTATGCAAAAGGATTTGGAAGACAGCTACCTGGCCATCTGACTGAAAGAGATCCATATTTGTACTCATTCCAAAGAAAAGTGATCCCACACAATGTGTAAATTATCAAACAATATCATTACTATCATATGCAAGTGAAATCTTAGTGAAAATAATTCAAAAACTGTTGCAGCAGTATACTGACAGAGAACTTCCAGAAATGCAAGCTGGATTCAGAAGAGAACATGGAATGAGGGATAGCATTGCTGATGTCAGATAGATCTTGGCTTAATGCAAAGAACACCAGAAAGATGTTTATTTGTGTTTTATTGACTATGCAAAGGCATTCGATTGTGTGGATCATGACAAATTGTGGATAACATTGAGAAGAATGGGAATTCCAGAACACTTAATTGTACTCATGGTCTGTATATAGACAAGGAGGCTTTCGTTCAAACAGGACAAGGGGACACTGCTTGGTTTAAAATCAAGAAGGAGTGTGTTAGGGTTGTATCCTTTCACCATACTTATTCAATCTCTATGCTGAGCAAATAATCCAAGAAGCTGTACTATATAAAGAAGAACATGGCATCAGGATTGGAGAAAAACTCATTAGCAACCTGTGACATGCAGACAACACAACTTTGCTTGCTGAAAATGAGAGTGACTTGAAGCACTTACTGATGAAGATTAAAGACTACGGTCTGCAGTATGGATTACACCTCAATATAAAGAAAACACAAAAATCCTCACAACTGGACCAATAAGCAGCATTACAATAAATGGAGAAAAGACTGAAGTTGTCAAGAAATTCATATTAGTTGGTTCTACAACCAACACCAATGGAAGCAGCAGTCACGACATGAGAGGACATACTGTGTTGGGCAAGTCTGCTGCAAAAGACCTCTTTCAAGTGCTGTAGAGCAAAGATATTTCCTTGAAGACTAAGGTGTGCCTGACCCAGGCCATGGTATTTTTAGTCACTTCATATGCATGTGAGAGCTAGACAAGGAATAAGGAAGACCAAAGAAGAGTTGATGATTTTGAGTTGTGGTATTGGTGAAGAACACTGAAAGTACCATGGACTGCTAAAATAACTAACTGTCCTGGAAGAAGTGCAGCCAGAATGCTCCTTGAAAGCAAGAATGGCCAGACTTTGTCTCACCTACTTTGGTCATGTTGTAAGAAAGGACCATTCCCTGGAGAGGGATGTCATGCATGGTAAGATGGATGGTTGATGAAAGAGGGGAAGGCCCTCAATGAGACGGATTGATACAATGGCTGTGTAGCAAGGATAATGGAGCTGGCGCAGGACCAGGCAGTGTTTCCTTCTGCTGTGCATAGGGTCACAATGAGTTGGAAATGACTTGATGGCACCTAACAACAACAACAACAATAAAGTGGAGGGTCAACAGAAAAGGGAAAGACTCTCAACAAGATGGGCTGACACAGTGGCTGCAACAATGGGCTCAGGCATAGCAGGGATCATGGGGCTGGCACAGGACTGAGCAATGTTCCGTTCTGTTGTACACAGGGTCGCTATGAGTTGGAGACAACTCAACAACACCTAACAACAACAAACCATTACAAAAAATCAATAAAAGGTTTATGCACAGAAACATTCTTTGATGGTTACCATGGATGGAAGAAGGAGCTCTGGTGGTGGAGTGACTAAAACATTTGACTGCTAACAGAAAGCTAGTGATTCAAACCCACCAGACTACTCCATGGAAGGAAGACTGGGAAATCTACTTCCGTAAAGATTTACCTCCTCAGAAACCCAAAGGGGGTATCTATGAGTCAGAATCAACTCGATGGCAGTGAGTTTGAGTCTTTTTTGAGAGATGGGAGGGGAAGGGATGAAAACTCACTAACTAAATAGTAGACATATATTAACTTGGGTGAAGGGACATGGAATACACAACAAAGGGAAGGTCAGCACAACATGACCAAGGCCAAGAAAGACACTGGGAGGTTGTTTTGGTTACTTCGTGCTGCTCTACATACCACAGGTGAATGGCTTTAATAAAGAGAAGTTTATTTTCTTATAGTTTTGGAGGCTAGAAGTCTGAGTTCAAAGTGCCAGCTCTAGGGGCTGGGTTAAAGCCTTGGGCTTCAGCTCTGCCTCTTGCTCCTGGCCCCCTGGAGCTAGATGCATCTCTTCACTCAGGCAGCTGCTGATTGCTGAGGCTGACAAACCCAAGGTTGACAAATACAATGGCACAGTCCCAAGATTATCATACAACATGGCAGGTCATTAGTTCAAGCCCAGAGACAGTCGCAAGTTCATCAGGAAACATGGCAGGCTGCTAAATGAAGACTCAGCTATAGGCAGGGTCCAAGAGTGCCAAAAACTGCATACCATTCCTAAAGCTTCTCCTTATATACTGGAAGCAGACCACATACCTAAGGCAGCTACTCAGCTCCTCGCAGCAGATTCCACCATGGAGTTGATTACCAATCTCACCATGAGAAATAACTATATCCAGCCACCTAGCCACTCAAAACCAGGTCCAGCCAAGTTGGCACATGATCTTAACTATCACAGAGGTACACAAAAGTAAAAGGCAACAATGGTAAATACTATTATATACACAATCCTGCAGGTGCAAATGACAATTTACAAGTGGATACAGAGGTGAATACATAAACTGAACAGGTGTGGGATGACATGTGGGAGTACACCCACGAGCATACATAGATTTGGCAGAAGCTATTTCTACATACATATTTGTATGTACTGCAAATATATCCATGTATATAGTAGAGCATAGAACAAGAGGCAGTTGCTTGAATAGAACAAGGAAATACTGCATAGTTTAAAATTAGGAAAGGTGTGTGTCAAAGTTGCATCCTTTCATAATTCAATCCATATGCTAAGCAAATAATTTGAGAAACTGGACTATGTGAAAAAAGAGCACAACATCAAGTTTGGAGGAAGAGTCATGAAAAACCCTTTGATATGCAGATGACACAACCTTGCTTGCTGAAAGCAAAGAAGATTTGAAGTACTTACTGATGAAGATCAGGCACTACATCCTTCAGTATGGATTTTACATCAACATAAAGAAAACAAAAACCCTCATAACAGGACCAATAAGCAACTTCATGATAAATGGAGAAAAAGTTGAAATCAGGGATTTGATTTTACTTGAATCCACATCAACAACCATGGAAGCAGCAGTCTCTTTAACATGTTAAAAAGCAAAGATGTCACTTTGAGGACTAAGGTGTACCTGCCCCAACCCATGGTATTTTCAATTGTCTCATATGCATGTAGGAACTCTGGTGGCATAGTACCTAGGGCATTTGACTGCTAACCAGAAGGCTGGTGGTTCAAACCCACCAGCCACACCTTGGAAGGAAGATTGGGCAATCTACTTCCATAGAGATACCGCCTCAGAAACCCAAGGAGGGGTTGCTATGAGTTAGAACTGACTTGATGGCAGTGAGTTTGATTTGGTTTCTTCTTTGCTCCAGACAGGAAGAGGCCAATACTAGTATCTTAGATGGCTACTTGAAAGCTTTTAAGACCCCGGTCATTTTCTACTCACCAAAATAGGATATAGAACACTGTCTTTATGGACTATTTTATTCCAATTGACCTAGATGTTCCCCAAAACTAAGCCCAGTCCTAAGTCCTCAAGCCCATTGGCTCATTCCCTCAGTGTTTGATTAAGGCTAAGAAGATTTCATAACTTTGGCCCATCAATGCTCTGCTACTGTCCTTGAGTTGCTTCCACTTCATGGTGACTCTATGTACAACAGAAGGAAAAGCTGCCCTGTCCTGTGACATCCTCACAATCATCCCATTGTTGCAGCCACTGTGTCAAACCATCTCCTTGAGGGGATTACAATTTTGCATTGACCCTTACTTTACCAAGCATGATGTCCTTCTTCAGGGATTGCCTTTTCTGTCTAAATTACATAAGATGAAGTCTCACCATCCTCCCTTCTAAGTAGCATTCTGGCTACACTTCTAAGATAGATTTGTTTGTTCTTCTGGCAGACCATGATATGTTCAATATTCTTTGCCAATACCATAAATCAAAGGTATCAATTCTTCTTTGGTCTTTCTCAGTCATTGTTCAGCTTTCACATGCATATGCACTCATTGCCATCAAGTCAGATCTGACTCACAGCAACCCCTCCTTGGGTTTCTGAGGCAGTATCATTACAGAAGTAGATTGCCCAACCTTCCTTCCGAGGAGTGGCTGGCAGGTTTGAACCACCAACCTTCTGGTTATCAGTCAAATGCTTTAGGCACCATGCCACCAGAGATCCTCAAAAGAGTGAAAAAAATTAAAGACTTAAGGAAACAATTAGTCTAAAGGACTAAAGGACCAGCAAGCCACAGCCTCCACTAGTCTGAGACCAGAAGAATTAGATGAAGCCTGGATACCACCACCAACTGCTATTATCGGGATCACAATAAAAAGCCCTGGATAGAGTGAGAGAAAAAGTAAGAACAAAATTCAAAATTATAAAAAAAAGACTTACTGGTCTGATAGAGATTGGTGGGACCTTTGAGACTATGACCATTCAGACCTGAACTGAACCCACTCCTGTGGATCAACTTTCAGGCAAACAATAGACAGGCCTATAAAGTGAACAATAACACCCATGAGGAATGTGGTTCTCCGAACAACCAAATATACGAGACCCAAAGGGTCACACATGTCCAAAAACAAAGCTCAGAAGGCAGGAAAGAAGGACAAATGGAAATGAGAAACCAAGGGAGGAAACAAGAAGAGTGCTGTTACATTGAGAGAATTGCAACTAATTTCATGAAATAAAATGTGTATAAATTGTTGAATGAAAAACTAATATTCTCTGTCAACTTGCACCCAAACCACAATAACATATTACCAAAAAAAAAAGAAAAAACTGAGTAGGTATAAGACACACCTTATGTTTATATGGCCTAATTAGCATAAATGAGGAACTTCTGTTCCCAAATGGGATTACATCCATAGGTATAAAGGTTAGGATTCCGACAAATATTTTGGGAGGTCATAATTCAATCCATCACACTGGATTTGCAGCTGAATAATTTCTCAGCTTGCTTCCTGACTCTTTTTTCATTTTGAATTACTTCTGCACCATTTGATCTGAACAGGTTTTACTACCTTATAACCCTTTTGGGCTTTCTACATATTCCACTTCATTCAACAAGAGTTATATCCAAAATTCAGATAACACTCTATTTTTGTCAATATGTTACAGGGCTACAGAAAAAGGCTCATAAGATTCTTAGAAGCCCTTTTGTGTAGCTTAAACCAAACCAACCAAATCCCCTGCCATCAAGTTGGTTCTGACTCATGTTGTTGTTATTGTTGTTATGTGCCGTCAGTCAAACCCGACTCATAGAGACCCCTCCTTGGGTTTCTGAAGCAGTATCACTACGGAAGTAGATTGCCCAACCTTCCTTCCTAGGAGTGGCTGGTGGTTTTGAACCATCAGCCTCCTGGTTAGCAGTCAAATGCCTTAGGCATTATGCCACCAGAGCTTCCTGGTTCTGACTCATAGTGACCCTCATTGGGTTTCCAAGGTTATAAATCTTTACAGAAATAGATTGCCTCATCTTACTCCTGCGGAGCAGCTGATGCATTTAAACCTATGATCTTCTGGTTAGCAGCCAAATGCCTTACATACGAAGAAGAGCTCTGGTGGTGTAGTGGATCATGTTTCGCTTTGAGAATCTTTTTCTACTTACACTTAGAGAAATGTGAAACACAGTTTTATTTCTCAATCCTGCTCCCCACCCTCATATTTGCTTTAAATTCTGCTTGTTATTTCTCTGTACTTACTTTATCATAGAGGAGCTCTGGTAGCATAGTGGATAAGGCATTTGGCTGCTAACCAGAAGGTCAATGGTTCAAAATTACCAGCTACTTCGTGGAAGGAAGATGGAGTGATCAATTTCCTTAAAGATTTACAGCCTCAGAAACCCAGTGGAGGTCGCTATGAGTCAGAATCAACTCACAGTGAGTTTTTTTTTTCTTTACCTTATCATACATAATTAGAAAAATGCTAATTGATACCTTCAACATTTTACACAGAAATCTTGTTTAGCCAAGCCCACAAGTTCATTAGGTACATTTTCTATCTTCAAAGTTACTGTAGGTGACAGTGCTGCTGGTTGTACCACTACTACATAATATGGGTTGCCCTTTACTCAGCTTCCAGTAACAGTTTCCACTTAGTTCTTCCAGCCCCCACTAATATTCTACTCATTACCCTTACAGCCTCTGTCAGCCACTCAAACTCAAAGCCTATGCCAAATAGTTTAGGTTTTTGTTATGGCAATTCACCACTTCCAGCTATCAGTTTTCTAAGTCTATGAAACAAGCTACCCCAAAACTTACTGGTTTAACAACAATTATTTCTCAAGATTCTGTGAGTGGCTAGGCCATTCTTCTGGGTCATACCTGGGATCATTCATGTAACTGCAATCACCTGGGGGTCCTTCAGGGATAAGGTTCAACAGGACCCTCCTACCACATGGTCTTTAACTTCAGATTTCTTCATAGCATGGTGGTCTCAGGGTTCCAGGAGGACAAGCCCCAACATGCTAATCAAATTTCTGTTGTATCACACTTGTTGAGTCCCATTGGCCAAAGCAAGTCACAAAGCTAATCCCAGTATCAATGTGGTAGAAGAGTACATAAGGGCATGGATACAGGGAGATATGATTCATTGGGGTCATTTCTGTACCAATCTACAACACTAAAATGTAAGTTTCATGCTGTTCTCTGTATGCCTGTTCAGTTGTGTATCTACCTTGTTCATGTAGGCATATTTGATATATATTTGTTTAGTTGAAATGAAAAGGCACAGAGTTTTGGAAACACAAGGACCAGAAAGGCTAAGCATTCATGATCCAAAAGAGTATGAAACAAATCTAACCATTAAAAATCACTTTTCCTCACTATCTTTCCTTTCTGTTGTGAATCAAAAGTATTCCTTGGCTGAGGGTCTTTAGGGTATTGTGAACTTCAAATAAGCTTTCTCATCAATCTGATATCTGTTATGGTCATAATAAATTCTCAAAATAAATTCTATATGAATTGGAAATTTTCTTCATTTTAAATAACTGTTTGAACATCTAAATAATCATACAATGTAGATTCCTCAGTATTTGCACAATAAAAAAAAATTGAATAGAATTACCAGCTTTTCAAACTGACTATTTGAATTTTGTTAAGATGAGACATTGGGCTCTATTTGTCTTCCCCATCTGAGAATATAGATATATTTAGTTTTTCACTAAAATAAAGAGAATAAAGTATGTTTTTTAATGTCCCAAAGGTTATCTCCCTATCAGTCATTTTCTCTAGAACAGGTTGGAGTTTTTTATCAATGGTAGTAAGGAATGAAAAACACACTTTGAAACTGACTTTTGATTAATGGTGTCTTGTCTTCAAACTGATAGGCCATAAAACTTAGTGCTAAAAGACACATTCTTTCCTTGCTACTAATAGTGATTCTAAGAATCCAGATATGTTTGCACTATTTTTCCCCTAGAAGCAAAATATTCCATCAAAGTGTGACAAAGGGATTCAATGAGAACTTAATTTGCATGTGGTGGTTTCCCATGCTATTGTTTTGTTTGTTTGCTGCTTGTTGTGTGGTTAACCCTCTGTCTGAGTTTCCAATCCTAGCACTGTCAATGATGGACCAATCTAGGGGACAAATATGCACCAAGTGAGATAAGGCTAAATTCCTCAACCCATATTTTGGGACCAGACTCATGTAATCTTAGTTGAGGGCCAAGAGGAATGGATGACCCTGTTATTCTTTGTTTGAAGCACCTAATATCAGTCGGTCCGCATAAATATGTAGAGCATTCTATAGTCAGGGAGGGCCCCTGTGATAATGATAACAAAAAAACCAGCTGCTGTCAAGTCAATTCTTACTCATTGAGACCCCATGTGTGTTAGAGGAGAACTGTGCTCCACAGAATTTTCAGTGGCTGATTTTCAGAAGTATATTCCCAGCCTTTCTTCTAAGGTGCCTCTGCGTGGACTCAAACCTCCAACCTTTCAGTTAGCAACTCAGCATGTTAACCATTTGCACCATCCAGGAACTCTGATAATAACAATAATCAACATTGATTAAGCTCTCACTGTGCTAAGTATTGTTCAAACACTTTTTTCATGGATTAACTCATTTAATCCTCACAAATCTATGAGGTAGTTACTATGAAGAGAAGGGCACTAGGGAACAGAAAGAGATAAAGCAATTTATTCAAGGTCTTGTTGTTGTTGTTATGTGCCATGACAGTATCACTACGGAAGTAGATTGCCCCATCTTCCTTCCAAGGAGTGGCTGGTGGGTTTGAACCGCCAGCCTTCTGGTTAGCAGTCAAGTGCCTTAGGCACTATGCTACCAGAGCTCCCATTCCAGGTCTTACTAGTGCCTAAGACATTTGACTGCTAATCAGAAGCCTGGCAGTTCAAACCCACCAGCCACTCATCAGAAAGAAGGTTGGGCAATCTACTTCCATAGAGATATCGCCTCAGAAACCCAAGGAGACCCAAGATAGACCTCAGGGAGGGGTCATTATGAGTAGGATCCAACTCAACGGCAGTGAGTTTGAGTTTTTTACTGCTTTAAATGGCAGGACCAGGACTTGAACCCAGGCAATTTGGCTCTAGAACCTACCGTCTTAACCATCAGCTCTACCACTTCAATGATACTAGTAGTATCATGCAGGATTTAGAATTCTTTCCTGAACCTATGTCCTTGGAACTGTACTCTCAGCAGCAGGTCAGAGACACTCACACACTTTGATGTTAGTTGACCTATCTAACTTTCTGATGAATTTGCACAAATTGTTAACAGAAAGGCAATTATAGAAGCCTCTGGGCAGTCACCTAAAACCAAAAACATCTTAGTCCTAGTCCTCTTGTTCTTGCTTGTCTGGGAGTATATATTTTCCAAAAACTTAGATGGAATTGCTTCCCAGTCCACGATCTCTACAGGTATTTTATGGCTCCCAAATCCCACAGAGCAAGGACTTTCGTGTGCCATGCATCCTCCCCAGCCACTATCACAATGTCCTAATCTAACACACAGTCAACCAAAATGTGTTTGCTGAGGGCCTACTCTTTGCCAGGCCCCATAGTAAGTAAGCATGGAAGATAGACCTGCATACAGGGAGCTTTCAGCCCCAGCAACCCTGACTCCCAATTTGAGATACATGATTAATTTGGAGAAATATCAACCTGGAACTAATTGGAGGGGATCTTTTAGAAAAGATCAGACTAAATCACCTTTATGGTCCCTTCCAACGCCACCCCATCCTCTTGATTTCTCTCTAAGGCAAGCATTTATTAGTTTGATTTCAACACACACTCAAACCTGTAATTACTATATAATGTCTGTTTACTTTTTAAAAATGAAAATGAATTTAAATTAATCTTGTTTTGTGAATTTCAAGGCACCCCCTGAGATAAATGAAGACACTCCAGGGTGTTATCAAACCAGGGCTGGGAATCTTTGCTCTAAAAAAAAACAGAGAAGCAAGCTCATTAAACCTTCAAAGAGCCAGAGGGGAGGAATGTATATAGACAAACAGATAGAGAAAGCACATTAGAGAGAGGGCTCTATATGTATATTATTCACTTAACACACAGACACAGAAACACACACAAACACACACACACAACACACACCCCAAATGTGTTGTAGCCAAAATGTGGATATCTCTGGGTGGACTGTCTGTTGTAAAATCAGCATCACTGTCACTTACTTCTAAAGTTCTACAAAAACAAGGAGAAGCTCAGAATGACATTTCCCAAAATTCTCTTCTCTGTGTTGTTGTTGTCATGTGCCATCGAGTCAAACCTGACTCATAGCGACCCCTCCTTGGGTTTCCGAGGTAGTATCACCACAGAAGTAGATTGCCCAACCTACCTTCTGAGGAGTGGCTGGTGGGTTAGAACCACCAGCCTTCTGGTTAGCAATCAAGTGCCTTATGCACTACGCTACCAGAGCTCCTCTCTCTTCTCTGTAGAGTTGGGGATAGCAAGGATTATGAGGACGGCCCAGAACTTGGCAGTGTTTCATTCTATTGTGCATGGGGTCACTATGAGTCAGAGTTGCCTTGACAGCACCTAACAACAAAAACAACATAGAGTTTGAGTGTCAATGAGAAGCACTTGTGTAAGACTTGGAAGGTGGACAACAGGAGGGGCCATTATTCTCCTGATGTAGGCAAATGAGACCTTCAAAAGAGTGTCCAGGTGAATTTCTTGAGGCTCACCCACAATTTGTGCTGCAAAGTAAGAAAAGTAGTGGGAATTTACCAGAAGTTCTAGAAACTCCAGAGATTTTCAGTGGAATGGTTTCCAGGCAAGGTCTTCAGGAACCATTCACTTAGATATTACAGGTTAAGGTCATAGGAGCAGCTTCCCTGACTTTTGCTACCATAGCCCACCCAGCAGATACTTTATTATCATTTGGTGTCAAGGAGTCAGTCTCAACTCATAGGGACCCTATGTACAACAGAATGAAATACTGCTTGGTCCAGTGCCATCCTCAAAGTCATTGCTATGTTTGAGCTGATTGTCACATTGTCAATCCATCTCATTATGTATCTTCCTCTTTTTCGCTAACCTTCTACTTTACCAAGCATGGTGTCCTTCTCCAGGGATTGGTCCCTCCTAACAAAATAACCAAAGTACAGGAAATGAAGTCTCACCATCCTCACTTCTAAGAAGCATTCTGGCTATACTTCTTCCAAAACAGATTTGTTTGTTCTTTTGGCAATCCATGGTATGTTAAATATTCTTCACCAACACCATAATTCAAAGGCATCCGTTCTTCTTCTATCTTCTTTGTTCATAATGTCTTTATTCATTGCCCAGCTTTCACATGTACTTGAATTGGGTGATTGAAAACACATGGTTTCTGCCAGGTGCACCTTAGTGACATCTTTGCTTTTTAACACATTAAAAAGATCTTTTGCAGCAGAATTGCCCAGTGCAATAATATGTCATTTGATTTCTTGACTGTTGCTCCCATGGCCATTGATGGTAGATCCGAGTAAAATAAAATCCTTGGCAACTTCAATCTTTTCTGCATTTATCATGATGTTGTTTACTGGTCCAGTTACAAAGATTTCTGTTTTCTTTATGTTGAGATGTAACTCTTACTGAAGGCTGTATTATCTGATATTCATCAGTAAATTCTTCAAGTTTTCTTCACTTTCAGCAGGCAAAGTTGTGTCAGCTGCATATTGCTGGTTGTTAATAAGTCTTCCTCCTATCCTGATGCTATGTTCTTCTTCATATAGTCCAGTTTCTCAAGTTATTTGCTCAGCATACAGATTGAATCAGTATGGTGAAAGGATGAAACTCTAACACACGCCATTCCTGATTTTAAACCATGCAGTATGTTATGTTTGAAGGACTGACTTTTGGTATATGTACAGGTCCCTCAAGAGCATAGTTAAGTGTTCTAGAACTCCCATTCTTTGCAATGTTATCCATAATTTGCTATAATCTACACAGTTTAATGCCTTTGCATCGTCAATAAAATTCTGGTAAACATCTTTCTGGTATTCTCTACTTTCAGTCAAGATCTATCAGACATCAGCAATGATGTCCCTTGTTCCATGACCTCTTCTGAATCCAACTTGAATTTCTGGCAGTTCCCTGTCTATTTATAGCTGCCAACATTTTTTAGTTATCTTCTGCAAAATCTTACTTGCATGTGATGTTAATGATATTGATTGATAATTTCTGCATTCTGTTGGATCACCTTTTGTTGGAATGGGCACAAATATGGATCTCTTCCAGTTAGTAGTTGTCTTCCAAATTTCTTGGTATAGATAAATGTGTGCCTCCAGCATTGCATCTGTTTGTTGAAGTATCTCAATTTGTATTCCATCAATTCCTGGAACCTTGTTGTTTGCCAGTGTTTTCAGTGCAACTTAGACTTCTTCCTTTAATACCATGACTTCTTGATCACATGCTGCCTCCTGAAATGTTTGAACATTGACCAATACATCAACCTTCAATTCTTTGTGTTGCTTCCCTTCATAGTTGGAAAACATAGAGTAGCTTTCCTTTCCTGATTGAACACTGACTGATATAATTAAGTAATCAGTAATATTTTTGTGTACGTATATTTAAATGTTTTTATAATACTAGTTGCTGTCTAATTGATAGTGACTCATGGCAACTCCATGTGTTTCCATGTAGAACTGTGCTCCATAGGCATTTCATGGCTCTACCTTTCTAAAGATTGCCAGGTCTTTCTTCCAAGACACATCTGGATGGGTTCAAACTGGCAACCTTTCAGTTAGTATCCAAGCACTTAACCAATTGCACTAGCCAAGGACTCCGCTTTTACAGTAAACGTATATTATTTGTATAACAAAGCAACTAAAGCTTTAAAATGTTTTAAATATATAATGCAATACATATATTTAGATAGAGATGCTACAGAAGCTCAGAAGAGGAATAGAAAACATGAATTGTAGGGGAGGCAGGGATAGCAAACAAGGCTTCCTAGAGGAAGTAGTTTGTTCCCAAACTGAATCTTGAGAGAGGTAAGTTGTTTTTGCAGGGTAAAGGTAAGAGTAGGACAACTATTTGCAAAGGCACCAGAGCAAGCTCTGCCCACCTGGTCAGTGTGATGGGGACATACATTGTTGCAGAGGAGTGAAGTGAGGAGAAACTGAAGAGATAAGCAAGAAGCTCCATCCTGGAGATCTTTATATGCCAGTCTAATAAAATTAGAGGTTGTCTCCTGAAGGCAATAAGGAGTTATTGAAGAATTTAAGATCTGTGTTCTATAAAGATCACTGTGGCTACACAGAGGGAAAATGTATGGAGAGTGGTCCAGAGATCCAGAGAAGTGATAGGTCATAAGGAGGTTCTGGAAGGATGAGAAATGGGTAGTAATAAGGTCTGCTACACATAGGGGTGGAAGGAAGGCTGGGCAATCTACTTCCATAGTGATATTGCCTCGGAAACCCAAGGAGGGATCACTGTGAGTTGGGTCTGACTCAATGGCACGTAACAACATACATAGGGGAGGATGAAGGAGTGAAGGAGGTAGGCCATGGCTCCTCTTCTTTTCCCCTAAACTGCAGGGAGCATGGAAGTAATTAAACTGCTATGGCTACAGGACCAATGGAACACCCTTTTAATACCTCCAAGCTCTACTTCCCCTTCATAGACTTAGAGTGTGATGACAAAAGCTGTTCCTGTCATGCCTGGAATGTAGTTTAAAGGTACAGGGAGTGGAGAGATGTTTTAAGAAGTCCTCTAGAAAGGAAATTTGGGAACCAAGCCCTTCCTCAGAACAAAAACAGGAAGGCGTAAAGTACGATTAAGTGTATTTTTCTTGGACAGTCTTCCTTACCTATAGATAAAGTCAATAGATTTTTCCAAATAGGGACTGTTAGATGTTTCTAATTAGCCTCAGGCTTTCATCCAGGCCAGTTAGGCCCCTTTGAGATCCCACTCTCTGCTGCTTGACTCCTCTGCCCACATCCCTTTCCAGTGAAACTTCCTCAGGGAGGAAACTTCCTCCAGAGAGGAGCTCTCCAAGTCACTACCTCTTGGGGGTGGGCCATGTTTGGATGCTACTGACGACTGTCAAGAAGAATGGAGCTGCAGGGCAAAGTGGTATATGACAGGACTTCTCAGATTTAGGTGTGCGTATGAATCACCTAGAGATCCTGCAGGTCTGGAGTGGGGCCTGAGATTCTGCATTTCTCACAAGCTCCCAAGTAGCACTAATGCTGCTCAACTGTGGTTCACACTTTGATAAACACAGGTCTAAGGGGGATTAGGGGAACAGCCAGGAGGCTGGGAAGGTGTCTAGAAGGAATCAGATGTAGACTCTTCTACAGACCCAGTGATTCAATGTATTTGTTGCATCTACACAGAAAAGTGAGCTAAACAATGAACCTTTGTGGTCTATTGTCTTGGAGATTGGAAGACTTAAAACAAAGGAGAAATGGACAAAAGGTGATACAGTAGTTTAGAAAACTCAAAGATCTATTATTACCACCAGTATACTAAAGATAAGAAAATAAAGTAAATAAGGGCATCTGTATTAGTTTCCTCTTGGTGTGTAAAAAATTAAATGGCTTAAAATAATGCTCATTTATGATCTCAGTTCTGTAGGTCAGAAGCCTAATTATAAGTTACCTGGGCCTCTGCTCGGGGACCCACTAGGCTGAAATCAAGATGCTAGCTGGTTTGCATGTTGCTGTGATGCTGGAAGCTACGCCACCTGTAAAATACCAGCAAGATCACTCATGGTGGACAGGTTTCAGCAGAGCTTCCAGACCAAGACAGACTAGGAAGAAAGACTGGGCTATCCACTTATCAAAAAATTGGCCAGTGAAAACCTTATGAATATCAGTGAAACAATGTCTGATATGTTATTGGAAAATTTTATGAATAGCAGTAAAACATTGTCTGATATTGACTATGCAAAGCCATTCAACTATGTGGATCATAAATTTTGGATAACATTGAAAATAAAGGAAATTCCAGGACACTTTATTGTGCTCAAGGAGCTCTGGTGGCATAGTGCCTAAGGCATTTGACTGTGAATCAGAAGGTTGGCAGTTCAAACCCACCAGCCACTCCGCAGAAGGAAGACTGGGCAATCGACTTCTGTAAAGATTTACCACTTAGGAAAGAGGGGTCATTATGAGTCAGAATCAACTCGATGGCAGTGAGTTGGGTCTTGGTTTTTTGGTTATTGTGCTCATGAGGAACCTTACATAGACCAAAAGGCAGTCAATCATTCAGACAGAACAATGAGATACTTCATGATTCAAAATCAGGAAAAGTGTGCATCAGGGTAGCATGGTGCCTAAGGCACTTGACTGCTAACCAGAAGGCTGGAAGTTCAAACCCACCAGCCACTCCTCAGAAGGAAGATGGGGCAATCTACTTCCGTAGTGATATTGCCTTGAAAATCCAAGGAGGGGTCGCTATGAGTCGGGGCCGACTCGATGGCTCATAACAATAACACAACAACAACATTCAATCTGTATGCTGAGAAAATAATCTGAGAAGCCAGATTATATGAAGAAGAACATGGCATTAGGATTGGAGGAAGACTCACTAACAACCCATGATATGCAGATGATACAACCTTGCTTGCTGAGAGTAAAGAAGACTTGAAGAACTTACTGATGAAGATCAAAGATTACAGCCTTCAGTATGGATTACACCTCAACATAAAGAAAGCAAAAATCCTCACAACTGGACCAACATCAAGATAAATAGAGAAAAGATTGAATTATCAAGGTTTTCATTTTACTTGCATTCACAATCAATACCAATGGAAGCAGCAGTCAAGAAATTAGATGATATATTGCACTAGGCAAATGTGCTGCAAAAGACCTCTTTAAGTGTTAAAGAACAACAATATTATTTTGAAAACTAAGGTGTGCCTAACCTAAGCAATGGTTTTTCCATCACTTCATATACCCATGAAAGGTGGACAATGAATAAGGAAGACCAAAGAAGAATTGGTACATTTGAATTGTGGTATTGGCTAAGAATATTGAAAATACCATGGACTGCCAGAAGAATGAACAAACTGGTCTTGGAAAAAGTATAGCTGAAATGTTCCTTAGATGTGAGAATGGCCAGACTTTGTCTCACCTACTTTGGTCATGTTGTCAGGAGGGACAACTTGGAGAAGGATCTCATGCTTGGCAAAGTAGAGGGTCAGTGAAAAAGGGAATGCCCTCAATGAGATGGATTGACACATTAGCTGTGATGATGGGCTCAGGCATAGCAACGATTGTGAGGAGGCACAGGACCAGGCACTGTTTTGTTTTGTTTTATTTAGAGTCCTTATGAGTCAGAGCAGATTTAACAACACTTAACAACACCAACAGCAGCAGGACTGCAATTCTCATCTGAGCTCACTTAGATTGTTGGCAGAATTCACTTCTTTGTGGTTATAGGACTGATGTCTCCACATTCTTAGCAGCTCTCAGCTCAGGATGCTGTCAGCTCCTAGAGGCCATTTGCAGTTCCTTGCCACGTGGCCCCCCTCTGCAAGTCATAACAATACTGTTTACTTTCTCCAGGCCAGTAGGACCACATCTCTGACTTCTTCTTTCTCCAACCTCTACATCCCCTTTTAAGAGCTCAACTGATTAGTTTAAATCCACCTGGGACAATCACCTTTCTGATTAATTCAACAGATTAGGAACCATAATGGACCTTCATTACACCTGCAAAAATCTCTTTTGCTATGTAACATAATTTAATCACAGGAGTGATAGCCCCTCATCAAAGGGAGGGGATGATACAAGGGCATAGATCATTTGGGATATCTTAAATTCTGCTTAGCACAGCATCCCATGATTTCACTTTTTGCATTAAAGACATTCCACCACAATGTGTAATTTTTTTACTTATTCTCATTGGACTCTAAGTCTTCCTGTTGTGGTGGTAGTAGTAGTAGCCTGCATCTTTTGAGCACCAATTACATATCAGCACTTTGCTAGGCATTTTACATATCCCTGGATTATTTAATCTTATGAATTTTCCAAAGGTATAGGTGTATCAGGAGCTCTGGTGATGCAAAGGTTAAAGATTCGGCTATTAACCAAAAGGTGGGTTTGACCCACCAGCCTCTCAGCAGGAGAAAGCTGAGGCAGCCTGCTTCCATAAAGTTTTACAGCCTTGGAAATCCTATGGGGCAGTTCTGCTCTGTCCCATAGGGTCACTATGAGTCAATCAACCCAATGGCAGTGGGTTTATAGGTATATTAACTATATTTTGTAGATCAGAAAATTGAGTCTTAGAAAATTTGAATTATTTGGTCTAGGCCATATAGCTTATTGACCCAAGTCTATGGGCTCTTAAGCATTAGAACAGATATTCGATATAATTGATTGAGTCCTAGCCTGGACCAACTAAGTGGCCTTTAGTTTTCCCACCTATAAATGAGCAGGTAAAAGCAGGAGCTCTCTAAAGTTCCTTCTAGTTTTGACATGTATACTGTGAAAACTGCAATACAAATATTTTTAGTAATTTCTTCCTTTTGTATCCAAGGTATTCCCAAGCAAAACAAAAGTGATAGAAGTATAAAGGATAAAAATGAAAGTCCATAAAAAGAGTTCATAGCAAAGGTAACTCTTACCTAATTGAGTATTGTTTCCTCTCTGATTCTGCTGTGATGGTTATCTGCCTTTGTTGAATAATTTTTCAAAAGTCAAGTCTCACCTTATCTCCAACTCCCATAATCATAGTATCTGGTATAAGGAAATATTCACCCTCAACATCTCAAAGTCAAGTCCCAATGTGTTCTGGAAAGGTCTTGCGGTGCAGTAAATTACTTGATATGGTTCTTTGTCACTTCTACAAAGCTGTAGTCTTTGTGACTTCTACCAGATGATTGGGTGGAACTATGCAAATGTACGATGTTTATGGTCCACCAAAGGGCACATTGGATAGCTTATTAATAATGTAAATAAGGTACATAGTGCCCTTGTGGGGGTGAGACTGTGCAAATAAGGTGTGTAGAACCCTAATGTGATGATTGGTCAGTTTTGCCATTCTGCTAGGCTTAATATGAGCCACCCCAAAGGCAGAAAGGGGGATCTCACTACCATCCAAAGTGAGAAGCAGCAGGAGTGGAGCATGTCCTCGAACTGGAGATTCCTGCACAGAGATGGCAAGAGAGACAGCATACAGAGAGCAGAGAAACAGTAGCACCAGTGACAGCAGAACTGAGAGTGAGGGGCTTGCCAGCCCGTGGAGTGGGAAAGCTGAGTGTCTCTCAGCAGGAGGCTTTCTGGTGGAGTGGGATGTCTCTCTGGGCACCAGCACAGCTAAAAGAGCTTTGTAACACTTGTCCAAACAGGGCAAGGGCCAGGTAGGGAAGACACGGGCCAAAGAGAGATGTGCCTGTGGGCATGTCAAAGGGGAGGCTGTCCTGATCAAACAATTGTTTCCTGAAGATTCCTAAACCTGAATTGTAACCTGTTGCTTTTCTAGTAAACTCCATAATAATGAGTACTGTCTGTGAGTTCTGTGTGGCCATTGCAATGAATTATCAAACCTAGAAGAGAAGTAGTGAGAGCCATGGAAAAGACAGTTGATGTTAGAATTGGTAAAAAGGTTGGAGAGTGGCGACATGTCTGACTTCTGCCTCATAGGAATCAGCCTTGGACTGATGCTGCTGATGGTGATTCTCTCTCCCCTCATGAAGTTAGAGGAGGCCGAAGGAGGATGTCACCCCATGTCCTTTGTGTAGGTCTGCAGAAAAAAATATATAATTTTAAGTGTCATAAATGTGATAGAATTGTCAAAAGTATGAGAAACCAACTGGTAAATTGTACAATTCAGCCATGGTATGTTCTAGAACAGCTACAAAAATCAAAAATTTTTCAACAAGATAAAAAAGAGAAATAAGAAAAAGCTATCAGTGCCACCTTGTGGAAAGACCTATATTAAAATGCCCGAGGTAATCTGGACATACCCAAGATCATTTCAAAGCCTCTACCTGCACCTAGCATAGTGGCTAAGACACTTCCCTGCTAACCAGACGGCTGGCGGTTCAAACCCACCAGCCGCTCCTTGGAAGGAAGGTTGGGCAATCCTACTTCCGAAGTGATACTGCCTCGGAAACCCAAGGAGGGGTCGCTATGAGTCAGGTTTGACTCAACGGCACATAACAACAACAACAACCTGCACCCAAGATTGACAAGCATCCAGTAGATACCAGTATAGCTTTACTGTTTGTTTGTAAGCAATGGTTTTGATTAATAGAGGATCCATTCTGATTGGTTGCTTCCTGTGTCCTAGCCAGTTGTTAAGTAATTTGTATGTCATCTCTACATATACAGATACCACATAAAATCCCCATCTCCCCAACATCATATACATACAAAGTCTCCTTCCAAACTGCTTTGGTTGTTTCCTCTACATAGCATGGTTCTCTCAAAAAAAACAAACAAACAAACTCATTGCCACAAAGTTGATACCCACTTATAGCAACCCTATAGGACTGCCCCATAGGGTTTCCAATGCTGTTCATATTTGTGGAGGCAGACTGCCTCATTTTTCTACTGTAGAGCAGCTGGTGGGTTTGAACCACCGATGTGTTTTGTTTAGCAGCCCAATGCCTTAACCACAGCAACACCAGAGCTCCTGCATAGTTCTCCAAATATAGAAAAAAATGGGTTACTCAATCACAATACCCTACACCCAACAAACACAGATACATACACAATTAACTATAATTTCTTATAATGGAACTTTTCCTTTTTGAATTAACCTTGTGTTTATTTTATTTTACTTCTTACGTTTATTGCCAAGTATTCCTTTTCTTTTCTGAATTTTCTCATCTGTATTTGTTACCTATTATTGTATAACAAATGATCACAAAACTTAATGGCTAAAAACAATAAATACTTATTATCTCACAGTTTCTGTTGAGTAAGGAATTCAGGAGCTGCTTAGCTGGATGGTTCTGGCTCAGGGGATCCCATGAGATTATAGTCAAGATGTTGGACAGGGTTGCAGTCATCTAAAGGCTTGATGGGCTGGAGGACCCACTTCCAAGATAGCCAGCTCACTTACAATTACTGCTGGAATGAAGCCTCAGTTACTCATCATACAGACCTTTCCTTAAGGCTGCTTGAGTGTCTTCACAATATGGCAACTGAATTCTCCCACTAGACAGCAAGGCAGAAACCTTCTTTAGCCTTTTATGACCTAGGCTACGAAGTCACACACCATCATTAACCACAATAGCCTATTGGCTACAAAAACCAGCCCTATTAACCTTGGGCCAGCCTACACAAGGCATGAGATGGCTCATTAGAGCTGGTTACCACATAATATGTTCATCTTTGATTCAATCTTCATATCATTGGGTCCCAAAGATTTACTCTAGGTGTAAAATGTGTTTAAACTTCAAAAGATCAGATCATTTGGGACCCAAAAAAACTCTGACTGCTATCCATGGACAGGAACTCTAACCAGAACCCAGGCAATTGCTTGCCTTTGTGGGACACAGAGACCTACCCAGAGGAAGGAATTCTCTAACTATGGCTTCACTTGTAACCATCATTGACATCAAGTCCATCAGAGAACTGGGACCTCAACAGGAAAGAGAACTAGGTCAGAACATTTTAATCAGCTGGAGGAGGGGGATCTAGGGTGCCCTAAAACTATTCTGTCAGAGCTCTTCAGTGAAAATTACTTCAAGTATTTCACAATGAACAGAGAACAAAATGGCAAAGAAGACACCTATCTTCATAAGATTTTACTGGTGGCTCCAAGCCAAGCTTATCTTCCCCCACTGATTTCTTTTGCATTTGTTATTTTTACTGGATAATTAGCTTTTTAATATATATTATCTCATTGTCTTTGATGAGAAATTTAGTACTTTATTATATCTATCGAGAACACTTACAGCTGAGTCTAAATTCCTCCAAGTGTGCTGCAAATTCTTTGAAGTCAGGGAAATTGCTTAGGCTTAGTGCTCAGCATACCATCAGTGCCAACAAATTGTTCTGTAGAAATATACTTCCCTTAACATACACACACACGCTATTTATTGTACACAATAGGAGCAGTGCACTATAAAGAGCAAGGCTTTGTTATCCCTTTTCACAAGTAACTAGATTTAACCAGGATCATAATGGCACAGTCATTCTTTCCTTAAAGCAAAAAAAAAATCACTGCCATCGAGTCAATTCCAACTCATAGTGACCCCCATTGGGTTTCCGAAGCTGTGAATCTTTATGGAAGCAGACTGCCTCATATTTCTTCCACAGAGCAGCTGGTGGGTTCAAATCAATGACTTAGTTAGTCATCTCATACCATAACCACTATACCACCAAAAAAGAATACATCAGAGAGGAGCTCCCATGACACTCAATACAGTCTTCAAACACAAGCCATTTAAAAAAAAAAAAAAATGTCATAGTCCTAGGGACTCACAGACACTCCCAAAAATGTACACCCAGTCTTGCTTATACATTCTACTTATTTTTTAATTCATTTGTTCATTTAACACTTTTAAGCACCATGTATCCAGCTGTATATTGTTGTTGTGTGCTGTCGAGTTGATTCCGACTCATAACAACCCAGAAGGATAGAATAGAGCTACCCTATAGGGTTGCCTAACTGGACCAATAAGTAACATCATGATAAATGGAGAAAAGAGTGACATTTTGAGGAATTTCATTTTACTTGGATCAACAATCAACACACATGGAAGTAGCAGGCAAGATTTTGATGTCATTTTGAACTGGGTAAATCTGCTGCAAAGACCTCTTTAAAGTGTTAAGAAGCAAAGATGTTACTTTGAAGTCTAAGGTGCACCTGACCCAAGCCATGGTCTTTTCAATTGCTTCATATGTACGTGAAAGCTGCACAATGAATAAGGAAGACTGAAGAAGAGCTGATGCCTTTGAATTGTGATACTGACAAAGAAAGTACCATCGACTGCCAGAAAAACAAACAAATCTGTCTCAGAAAAGGTGCAGGCAGAATGGTCCTTGGAAGCAAGAATGGCCAGACTTAGTCACATCTGCTTTGTTCATGTTGTCAGAAGGAACCGTTCCCTGGAGAAAGATATCACACTGGGTAAGATTGAGGGTCAGCAAAAAAAGGAAAGAATCTCACTTAGATGGACATAGTGGCTGTGACAATGGGCTCAAACATAGCAAGGATTATGAGGATGGCACAGGACTGGGCAGTGTTTCATTCTGTTGGACACAGCGTCGCTATGAGTCAGAGGTGACTTGACAGCACTTAACAACAACAACATAGGGTTTCCTAGGTTGCACTCTTTATGGAAACAGATTACCAGGTCTTTTTGCCCATGGAGTTACTAGGTGGGTTCAAACTGCCATTCTTTGGGTTAGCAGCTGAGTGCTTAACCACTATGCCACCAGAGGTCCTGGTTCCATATTAGATGCATGGAGTTTAAAGATGGAAAGATGCAGCCTTGGCTCCTAGCCAAACAGGTAAGCCCAATGCAACATACTAACTGCCATACTGCAAGTATATATTTATACAAAGTGGGATGAGGTACAGAAAAAGCCTAAACTTTCTTGAAGGTCATGTAATCCTTTACAAAGGAGAAGGGAAAAGAGGGTCAATATAGGAGAAAAGGGTACTCACATTGTTAGGATGCAGGGGTCCTGATTCAGAAAAACATTCAAGGTGTTTTTTTTTTTTTTTTTTTTTTGTCTTTTGTCTTATAGTTTGATACTCCCTGGGTCCAAGACAAGAAATTTAAATGCACCCTTGACAATGGAACACAGTCCAGGGCATTGGGCCCTTTCCACCATAAGGCTGCTGGAGGGGAGGGACAGAGCAAAATAAGGAAAGAATTCCTAAAAAGGGAGCCAACTGCCTGGCCCAGAAGGTGGTTGGCTGGGGGACTTCAGGTGGGTTGATGGATGTGCTTCTATCCCTGCAGAATCCCACCCACTAAGGGGTATGCCACTGCTGGGAAACAGTGTCAGGGGAGGAAAGAACCTCTGCCTCTCCCAGAAATGCCTTCTCTCTGGAGAAGATGGACTTTAAGCTGTGTCTCAATTGGAAGGAAAGAAGTAGGAGATGGTAGGGAGGGACATAGATTTTTCCCTGATGACTGAAGGGAGCAAAGAAAAGAAGAGAGAACAAGAAAAGATAGTCTTGAAAGGAACAAGGTCTGGAAATCATGTGGCCACAAGCAGTACAACCAGAAACCCTGGGGAGCAATTTGATTGAGAGAAGTTGAGGGGGAGAGGTGTGAAGCATGTCTGGGAAGCCACAACAGGGAAGGAGGGAAAGGAATGAACTGGAGGCTAGAAATGGGAAGACCGATAGGGGGTTATGTGGGAAATAAGAGTGGAAACAGGAAGGGTTTAATCAGGCTGTGATTGTACAGAAGGGGAGGAAGGCAAATTTGGCGGCTCCAGGAAGCTGAAGAGAGTAGATTGAGACAATGCTTCAGAGTCTCAGGGCTAGGGAAACAGTAAAAGCATTTTCCATGAGGTCAACTTTTCAATGTGATGAAGCCAGAGGTATAAATGGCTAAATGTGTGTGCTGGGGGTGGGGAGAGTGAGGAGCAGAGAGACAGAAGTTCACCTTCATGGCAAAGTGATATGGGCTTGGAATTAGACAGACCTGGATTCTATCAGCCCAGCTACTTACTAATTGTGGCCAAGTTAAATCACTTCTGTACTCTACTCCATGCCAACAGAACAAAACGCTGCCTGATCCTGTGCCATCCCCATGATCACTGTGATCCACTGGCTGAATTTCAGATCTGTATCTGAAAGCTAAGCCTTTCTTCTTAGTCAATCTGAGTGGAGAAGTTCCTCTGAAACCTGTCCATTGTCATAGCAACAGGAAAGCCTCCACTGACAAGACAGTGGTGGCTGCATAAGAGGTACATTGGCCGGGAACTGGGATCTTACACATGGAAGGTGAGAATTCTAGCACCAAACTGCCAATGCCTCCAACAAGACTCAGACTACTCACCTATAAAAGAGATACAAAAATATCTTCCATATGGAGTTTTTTCACAAAGGACTTAACACAGAACCTGGTACATAAATAAATTCAGCAAAGGTTAACTATTTTCATTATTATAATTATTCTGCATCACAGAAAGGCATTATTCATAGTGAGGATATGGACTGGTCAGATCATCTCCAACAAACTCTAGTCTGACCAGGGAAAGATGACTTTGACTGAAACCATGAAATACGAAGAAAAATTATGAAAACTAAAGATACTTCGACCAGATAAAATCTGGGGATTTGAGAATGGTTATGTGACGAGGAGGGAACCCTCTGTTTAACTTTAGGAAATAGTAATGGGTTGTGGTGAAAGGTTCTGGAGGCAGGCTGCTTGGTTTCAAATCCTCATAACACCTCTTGGTTGAGTTTTCTGACTTTTTCCATGCCTCAGTTTTCTCATCTGCAAAATGGGATTAATTAGATTACCTACCTCATAACGTTATTCAGGCACTGAAATTAGCCTCATTGAAATTGACATGTATTGTTAATACATGCAAAACGCTTAGAAGAGTGTCTGGCATATAGTAAACGCTCAATAAAATGTCAAGTCTTGTGTTGTTATTATTATTTTATTACTATCATTGTTAGCTCCGGCAAGATTTCAGGGTACCAGATGGCAGCCGAGTTATTTTTCATAGCCACAGCAGTGGAAAAATGGAAATGGCTGCCTGTGCCACAGTGATTCCCCTTTACTGTAAGAGTTCAAAAGGCACTGATAGTGGCTAGTCAGAGTTGTTGTAGAGGAGATTTCTCCCCCAAGGTGGAAGAAGACTTGTCATTTCTTTAAGCCTTTGGGCAGCCATTGTGAAGAAAGACTAAGATAAAGCCAAGCCCTTGGGGAAGCAGGGTCGGTTGGCCAGTGAGGCAATAACTCTAACCGACCGCCAGGGAGCAGCAAAGTCCAACCCCGTGTTGCTTCCTCCAGGAAAACCTTTCTCATTTGGTATGAGTTTTCCTTCCAGGCTGTTTGAGTAGTTCCACCTATCTCAATGCGCACCGCTGCAGTAATCCCGCCCATCACTGATTATCCAGCCAATCAACTAGACTCCTACCCGGGCCAGGCCCGGATATATCGATGCTTTTGAGCTCTCAGTTTGGAGTGCTAGCCCCGCCCCTTAGTCGTTCAGCCAAGCCCTTGCGACAGAGCTGGACGTAACCTGAGGTGGTGTCTGGGTGATCACGTGACCCAGGAGCAGCTAGGGCCAGGTAGGTGACTGGGTACGAGTCGGGGCGGGCAAGGGGAGGAGTGGACAGAGGGGAATCGTTGACCGCAGTACCGTTCCCTCCTTTAGCAATGGGCGTGAAGCCCCCTAACTTCTCATGGGTGCTCCCAACTCGGTTGGCTGGGCTGGCGCTGCCGCGGCTTCCCGCCCACTACCAGTTCCTGTGGGACCAGGGTGTGCGGCACCTGGTGTCCCTGACCGAGCGCGGGCCTCCTCACAGTGACAGCTGCCCAGACCTTACATTGCACCGATTGCGCATCCCAGACTTCTGCTCGCCGGCCCCTGACCAGATCGACCGCTTCGTGAAGATCGTGGACGAGGCCAACGCCCGGGGAGAGGTCAGCAGGAGATTTCAGCGCAGGGAGGGAGGAACCCGGAAGGGGTCAGCGGAGGACACACGCGGAACTTGGGAGATGTGGGCCGGCAGTCTTTTAGCTAGGCTCCGGGAGAGATTAGGGGAAGACCGTAGGGACAGGAGACAGCAGGTGCTTTTTACAAGGACAGAAAAACTGATTGGGTGGGGCGGTAAATGGGAGGAGTCAAAGAAAAAGGCTAAGCAGTGTGAATTAGGCTTGAAGAACGGAGAGGTGCTGAGTAGAAGCAATGGGGAACCATCTAATATTCTGAGTGGAAAAAAAGAGGGTTGAAGTCACAGGGAGGCTGTTTCGAAGTCTGTAGAGTAACAGTGGCCAATCAAATATAATGGAGCCATGCATGTAATTTTTAATTTTCTAGTCGCCACATTATATTTAGAAGAGGCAGGCAAAACTAGTTTTGATTATATCATTTAATCCTCGGAAGGAAGATGGGGCAATCTACTTCCGTAGTGATAGTGCCTCGGAAACCCAAGGAGGGGTCGCTATGAGTCGGGTCCGACTCGACGGCACATAACAACAACAACAACAATCCAATAAATGAAAAATATTATCATTTCAAATTATAGTCAAAGTAAAAAAAATCATAATGGGAAGTTTCTATTTTTTGTACTACATTTTCAAAATCAGGTATGCATTTTACACTACATCTCAAATTGGACTAGCCACATTGCAAGTATTCAGTAGCTACACATGGTTAGTAGCTTCTATATTGGACAGTGTAGGTAGAGGATTGTGGGGAGGCAAACCAGGAGCCCAGCTCTTGAACCATTCACTTCTGAGTTGATGGGTGGCCTCCAAGCCACCCAGGTGCCAGGGCAACCCTCCCTGACTTTGCTGTCACTTCTTGCCCCCTGAGGGCTGATACTTGTACCAGAGCCCTGAGCCTGACCCAGAAGAAGCAGTTAAGGGGCAGGAGAATGTTGGGGAGGGACTTGGGCCCCACTCCATCAGGCTCCATTTTCACAGGCGGTGGCAGTTCACTGTGCCCTGGGCTTTGGCCGCACTGGCACCATGCTGGCCTGTTACCTGGTGAAGGAGCACGGCCTGACTGCAGGAGACGCCATCGCTGAAATCCGGCGCCTACGACCTGGCTCCATCGAGACCTATGAACAGGAGAAAGCAGTCTTCCAGTTCTACCAGAGAACTAAATGAGGGGCCTTAGCACCGCTCTACCTGACCTGTGTAGTCAATGGGGCCAGAGAAACAGAAGCAGGATAAAGGTGTTCAGCCCTCTAGCTCCCCACTGGCTCCAGAGACTGAAATAGCCATCTCCTGCTGGCAGGTCCTGACTGAAGCGATGGCTGGGGTCCCGTTGAAGTGGCAGGGTCCTTCTGCTGCTTCCTTAAATAAATAACATACAAGAACGAGCTCACATTTGCATAGCACTTGACATTTTACAGAACACTCTGACGCATCAGCTGATTTGATCCTGACCATAGCTCTGTGATAAAGGAGAGGCAGATAGTCCCTCCTTGTTCCTTGTCCCTTGTCCCTCTAAGAAAGCTAAGGCTCAGAGAAGCCAAATAATCAGCTACCCAATCATAGAAAATGGAAGGATGGGCCAGGACTACAACACACACCTTCAACTTCTTAAAGATGCTGAAACTCCATCTATCTCTTCCCTGACGACACTTGATTGTAGCTTCTGCAGAGCTAAGGAGCTTTGGTGGTACAGTGGTTAAAGCTTTTGGTGGTACACAGGTAAAGGCTTCTAACCATAAGGTCTGTGATTTAAACCCACCAGCCACTCCATGGGAGAAAGATGAGCCAGTCTGCTTCCATAAAGACTTATAATCTTGGAAACCCTATGGGCCAGTCCTACTCTTTCCTATAGTGTTGCTATGAGTTGGAATCGCCTCAGTAGCAGTGGGTTTGGTTTGGGTTCTAGGGAGCTGTCAAATATAAAACCCAATCCCCAGCAGCCCAGACTTCTGGCGTCTGAGGGTCTCTAATGCTAACAGGCCAAGAAGACCCCTGTTGGCACAATGTCTTAGTCTAGGTCACTTGCCCTGTGTGTTTATCCCTTTATTCCTCTTGGGGCAGAGAAGACCCAGATGCTGTGTTCACAGATAACCACCATTTCCGTCTTCCAAGGGCTGGGCACTTCTCTCTAGCCTCAGGTATTGCTCAGCTCAAGTGGGACCTCCAGCCCATTACATATTCTGTTATACTACCCCACACAACCTCAGGCCTGTTGTTGTTGTTGTTATATGCCGTCGAGTCGGCCCCGACTCATAGCGACCCCTCCTTGGGTTTCCGAGGCAGTATCACTACGGAAGTAGGATTGCCCAACCTTTCTTCCAAGGAGTGGCTGGTGGGTTTGAACCGCCAGCCTTCTGGTTAGCAGTCAAGTGCCTTAGCCACTATGCTACCAGAGCTCCCCAACCTCAGGCCTAGCAGTACTGAAATTGAGCCAGCTTTGGTGGTTATCCAGAGCAGTTATTTGATAATTAAATGGAGAGCTTGTGGCTATGAATCCTGGCCAAATTTCTCAGATGTTACCTTCACTTCTCCTCTGTTGATCTCCATCCTGCCATCCCCACCAGTACTCTTATGGTTTATGAGTCATAGGATGGATGGGTTACACCAGCCAAATGGACCCTTTTTGCTGCAACGTCTGCCTAAATTCCTGTCTGCTCCTCCCCAGTCACAAGCCGAGCTGGATAAGGTAGAAATTCATCATGAGATATGTATGGAGGGCCTCTGTGCCAGACTCTGTTAGATGCAGAGGCTACTCTGCTGAATGAGAACAAGTCTTTTTCTCAGGAGCACACAGCCTCCTGGAGGAGATGGGCACAGGTAAAGGCCAGCTACATAGAATGGGTACTATAACAAACTTGCACTCAGGGGACAATGGAGACATAGAGGACAAAGGTGTCATAGGCTCCCCTTTATAACCCATTCCTTATAGCCTAGACTAGAGCTAGACCTAAGCCACCTATTCCTCACTCTTTTTTTCTCCCACTGCTACTCATTCAACCCACCTCCATTCAGTTCACCCCATCTGACTCATACAAAGGGTACATCAGTCAATCTGAGGGAAACAGAAACAAAGAGGTTTTAGAGGTACAATGATTAAAGCACTCAACTGCTAACCAAAATGTTGGCAGTTTGAACCTACCAGCCACTCTGCAGGAGAAAAATGTAGCAGTCTGCTTCTATAAGATTTACGGCCTTGGAAACCCTATGGGGCAATTCTCAACAACAACAACAACAATGATGAGTTTCCTCTGTGTCAATGCTGAGTAATTACTTCATTCTTTTTCCCTGGTCTCACCTAACCTACCCAGATGAGAACATCTCCCAAAGGAAAAACCAAACAATGTGTCATCCAGTCCTTCCAACTCATGGCAATCCCATGTGTGTCAGAGTAGAACTGTGTTCCATAGGGTTTTCAGTGGCTACTTTTTCAGAAATCCATCACCAGGCCTCCCTTCCAAGGCACTTCTCAGTGGACTCTGACCACCAACCTTTCAGTTAGCAGCCAAACACCATTAACTAATTTGCACCACTCAGGGATTCCTACCAAAGAGAAGAAACCCATAATCTCAGGCATCCAGGCTGCAACAGAATGAGAAATCATAAGCAGAGAAGAAACACTGAAACCTCCCACAAAAAAACAGCCCATCTCCATCTACTCTTACCCCAATAGCATGGCCCCATTCTGTTTCTTTTTATTGTTACTATAATTGTAAAAATACAGATAACACAACTTTTTCCAATTCAGTAATTTTCACTGGTACAATTCAGTGAAACCAACATCAATCGTGTTGTACAACCATCATCAACATCCATTGCCTTATTTTCCATCCCCATAAACAGAAACCTAATTAGTAAGGGTCACTAGGAGTCGGGTCCGACTCGACAGCACATAACAACAACAACAATAATAGCTAAACAAAAACTCTTCCCTTTCCCCTTTCCCCTTTCCTCCTTCCTCCCTCCCCCGCCCCATTCTGTTTCTTGATGCAAACAAGAGTATCTCCTAAAAGGATGTGTGTGTGTGTGTATGTGTGTGTGTTCATCTGAAGGAAGTGGGACAGGAAGGATGTGAATGACCCACTTCCTAGACCCCTTTCCTCCATTCTAAGGGCTTATAAGAATGAGAGAAGTGTGAGGCTTGAAGTTCAAGTCTGATGCTGACCTACTGGGGGCCACACAGCCAGTCTTCTGTTTCCGGCTTCTATATCTTGCAGGATCTTCTGCATCCATTGACTTATCTTTTGCCCCCCTCCTTTGCAGAACACAGGAAATTTTTCTAACGCCATTAAAGCCCTGTGTGCAGCCTGCATCCCCATAATTTAAGCAGATCTCCTCTGCCTCAAGGGTTCCTTAGGGAAATAAACATATAATTATGTGCTTAAGGAAATCAGTTTTCAAATAAGTAAGAATTGACTTGAAGTGAAAAACTCTGCCTTGATCCCTCCATCTACCTTAGGAAGTAGCTTGACACTTCCTTTGAGCTCATTCCCACCCCCAAATGTTTTGCATTCTCATCACCCTTCTGTATTTGGCCAGCAGTGAGGGGTAATGGACCAGCCATAACCCCTTTCCATTCTTTCCTACAATTAGATGATCCAAAAACTCACTGCCATTGAGTCAATTCTAACTTATAGCAACCCCTCCTTGGGTTTCTGAGGCAGTATCACTATGGAAGTAGATTCCCCAGTCTTCCTTCCTACAAGTGGCTGGTGGGTTTGAACTGCCAAACTTCTGGTTAGCAGTCAAATGCCTTAGGCACTATGCTACTGTCTACAAAGAACCTTCATATTACAGCAGACCAGGGCTTCTCAGCCTCAGCTCTACTGATGTTTTGGGTTGAATAATCCTTTGTTGTGGAATGCTGCTCTGTGCATTGTAGGATGTAGCACACCCCACGTACACATAATGATAATAGCAACCAAAAATGTCTCCAGATGTAGCCACACATCCCTCGAGGGACAAAATCCTCCCAAGTTGAGAACCCTTGCATCACACTAACAAGCACCAGACCCAATATAGGTCTTCATTTCCCATAAAAGTAGAATAGGGAAATACTTGGGAATTTCTTCTGAGGATGCACACATCTTAAGGGATTATGGGCCAACTCAAGCACAGTTCCCTTTTCGAGCAGTGTCCGGCACCTCCTCAGTTCCTCATCTTTTCCTGGGCAGGGTTTCCAAGATGGAGAAAGATACCATTAACTTCCAATATTCAAGATTATATTCTCAATGAGTTTCTGGAAGGCATAACCGCAGTACCATCTACTACCACTAACCCTACCCCTGGTATTTTTAAAGTTTCTGCTCATATTTATTATTTGGTGCAGAATCACAGGCTTTACTGTGTGGAAAGCATCCCTCTGCATCCATCGACTCTTTGGTTCCTATCCCAGAAAACTATTCTGATGCTAGGAGGGACACCAGGAGAAACTTCCTCCCTGACTTGGGTCTACCACATCCAATTCACCTGCAGGATGCCCTGTGTGTTTCTTTTGCTGTCTGTGTTCTAGGTTCTACAATTGCTTCACAGGTCTGTGCTCCAGCACAGGCCTTCCTGCTAGAGAGGAATACAGTTCGGACATAGTCCCAGTCCCCGCATACACACTGCTCATTGCCCCACCCCTGGATCTATATTTTGTCATCACAGTCCCTGACCTTGACCCTTACAGTTGCCCATAACATTTAGGGCACCTGTCCCCAAGAGCAGCTCATCACTGATTCCCCTGGCTAAGAAGTTCTGCTCCTGATGCACTGTGTTGGGTTATACACACCTCTGTACCTGCCTGCTCCCCCATTGACCCACAAATAAAATCATCCTAGTGCAATGATGAGCATCTGTCTTGGGCTAGGTGTTTGATCCAAACCATAAATCATTTCCCAGAATGAAATGTCCCCATTTGCCAAGCTCAAAACAAACCTTCTGCTGTCTTTATCTTGCCATTCTTTCTTGAGAAGGAAACTAATTTGGTCTCACAGGATTGTTTCATGAAAAACTATGTCAGTTACCACAGACACATTTCATACTTTGTCATGACTGTACTTTGCTTAAACTTATGTAATTATAAGTCTCATCATTTATGAAGCCCTGCCATGTAACAGATGTTCTGCCTACATTGCATTATATCATTTTATCCTTACAATAACTGCGAGTTAGGCATTTCCCCCTTTTTATAAATGAGGGAACTGAGATTCAAAGAAATGAGTAGCTTGCTCAAAGCCATACATTTGTATTGAAAGAGCTGGGTAGAAACTCAAGTCCTCCTTCAGAGTTCACTCTCCTTCAACCAACATGCTGCCCGCCAAAGACTTTCCCCTGGTTCCAGAGTCACCCTGAGGAATCTGCCTTACTGATCAGAGCATGGCCCTGCAGACTGTCCTATCAATACCCCCTCCAATGACCACTCTCGTCACTGTCATAGGAAGCCAAAGAATCACTCCCCACTTGACATGGAAGCCAATAGCACCTGAATTATGTGCAGCTCTTTAAAATGCAGCCCACATGTTTAAGGCCAAAACAGTGAAGTTGAATCATCAGTGTACTGCTGTTACATCCACCATTAGTTAATTCAGAGCATGTGATGTCCTTACCGAACATGAGAGATAATGAGTTCTGTGTGACTGGCCTGAAACCCACCAAAAAAAAAAAAAAAAAATTCTCATGTCTGGTGATATATTAAAAGCCTTAGTATCCTTGTTGGCTTTGTTTTTTGAAAACTTAATGTATGCCAGCTACATCAAGTACTTTACATGGAGCAAACAGTTAAGCAATAGGCTACTATCAGGAAGTTTGATAGTAATTCTAATCCACCCATAGGAGCTCTGGTGGCATAGAGCCTAAGGCACTTGACTGCTAACCAGAAGGCAGGCGGTTCAAATCCCCCAGCCACTCCTCGGAAGGAAGAGTGGGCAATCTACTTCCTTAATGAGACCACCTCGGAAACCCAAAGAGGGGTCGCTATGAGTCGGATCCAACTCAATGGCAGGGAGTTTTTTGGTTTAATCCACTCAGAGGCACCTGAATAGAAAGACCTGGAAATCTACTTCCAAGATATCACAGACATAAAAACCCTATGGAGCACAGTTCTACTCAGACACACATGGGGTTGCCAGGAGTCAGAATCAACAGCAACTCTTTTTTTTTTTTAGCATACATTTTCTCATTAAATCCTTATAACAACCCCACAAACTAGGTACTATTATAATGACCAGTGCACAGATGAGTCAACTGAGTGCCAAACAAAGTTTAAATAGCACACCCAAAGTCACATAGCTACAACCAGGATTCAAACCTGGGGCTGGCTAACTACAAACCACCTTCCCTCTTGGGAGGAAAGAGAACAGACTTCACTATAATTTAAAAACATACAATAACATCTTATGTTCCCCAGAATCAAGGTGTTTAGACTCACAGGGCCCTCAGCAGACCTCTGTAATCCCTCGGCTTCCCTAACGCTGCTGCCCATGCTTCAGCAGCATTCTCTGCCTTGAGAGTGTTACAGCTGCCAGCTCAGCCATCATCCTAACAGGCTTCTGCCTCAAGCCTCCAGCACCACTGAAAATATAGTCCCCTGTTGATTTTAAAATGAATTACATAAGCACTTCTTCCATGACTTTAAAATTTTTCTCTGACTATTATGGATTCAAGGCACACTTTTGAGAAGGCAGCATACTTGTCCAAGCAAGCAGAAATTTGAGAAACACTTTGGTGCATGTCTATGCCTGAGTTTGATGACTTATTTGCAACCTTGATAACGAGTCCTCTGTGCCAATAAATTGCTTAAATTGCTTCGACCTCTCTCTCTGTGTCTCTCTCTCTGTCTCTCTCTGTGTGCCCCCCCCCCCATTTTCCCTTAACTTATTCTGTCACCATGGATGTGTGGTCATGAAACAAGTTAGTGATGTCATCTCTGAGGTTTCAACATGTGGGATTCAGAATGGCAAACAGTTGGGTGACTTTTTTCCCCTAAATTTTATAATAAACATACCAATGTCTCTTCTTTGCCAATATATATTTGGTAGTGACTCTGCTCCAAATAATTACTAATGCAGCCATCCCCACGAGGTGATTCTGCTCACCTCCTTCAGGAGGTTTGATGTGCTCTTGGGCTTGTGCACCTCCACTGCAATCAAATTCACTGATTTGCAGGATTTCTGTAGGTACCCTTTGTTTGAGCCAGTCTGAACTGGGTGCCTAGGGCTATGTTGCTGTTGTTGTTATGTGC
>NW_006921780.1:3982819-3985089 GCF_000298275.1 Orycteropus afer afer
GGGTTTGAACCACCAACCTTCTGGTTAGCAGTCAAGTCCCTTAGGTACTACACTACCAAAGCTCCTGCCTAGGGCCATAGGCCACTGCTATTTAGTCAATTCTGACTCATAGTGAGCCCCATTGGGAAGTAGATTGCCTCATCTTCCTCCTGCGGAGCAGCTGGTGGGTTTGAACCACTGATATTCTGGTTAGCCGCCAAATTCCTTACCCACTATGTGACCAGAGCTTCTTAGGCCCATAGAGTAAAATTAAAGTACCCACACTGGGATCAAGCACAAAGGCAGAACCATGCCATTCTTGGTCATGACCTATACACAGAGTTAGATTACTGAATAAGTAAGGTAAGCACGGGTTTACATGTGCTTACTTACTCATCTGTAGTGAGCAATTTCATATTTTTTCACCATATCATAGATTCTGCTTCTAATGTATGGCTGTCATCTGTCTCTCTGCCAACTCTACCAAACCTTCCTGCAGAATCAAAGCCTCCTTTCAAATTTCCAATCCCTGACAGGGATGGACTACCCAGTAAGCAAGATAAGCACAGACTTATTTGTGCTTACTAATCTGTAGTGAACAGTTTCACATATTTTTCACCAAATCAAAGTTGTAGTGAAACCCTGGTAAAATTGTTCACTATAGATTAGTAAATAAGCCTGTGTTTACCTTGCTTACCTTGAATATATCCCTCTTGAATTTAGAGACCATCTAAATATCTAAAGAATAGATTTGATGTATTGAACACCAATATCTAAAACCAAAGGAATTGTGGGATGACATCAAGAACATCATCCATGAAGAAAGCAAAAGGTCATTTAAAAGACAGGAAAGGAACAAAAGACCAAAATGGATGTCAGAAGAGACTCTGAAACTTGCCCTTGAATGGAGAGTAGTGAAAGTAAATTTAAAAAATGACAACATAAAAGAGCTGAACAGAAGATTTCAAAGAGCAGCTCGAGCAGACAGCCAATTACTATAATGAAATGTGTAAAGACATGGAGTTGGAAAGCCAAAAGGAAAGAACATGCTCAGCATTTCTCAAGCTGAAAGAACTGAAGGAAAAATTTAAGCCTTGAGTTGCAACATTGAAAGATTCTATGGGCAATATATTGATATTGCAGGAAGCATCAAAAGAAGATGGAAGACACAGAGTCACTGTGCCAAAAAGAATTGGTCAATGTTCATCCATTTCAGGAGGTGGCATATGATCAAGAACCAATGGTATTGAAAGAAGTTTAAGTTGCATTGAAGGAGTGGCAAAAAACACAAGGCTCTGGGAATTGATGGAATATCCATTGAGATGTTTCAACAATCAGATGCCCCGCTGGAGGCTCTCACTTGGCTATGCCAAGAGATTTGAAAGACAGCTACCTGGCCAACTGACTGAAGAGATACATATATATACCCATTCCAAAAACAGGTGATCCCACAGATTGTGGAAATTATTGAACAATATCATTAATATCACACGCAAGTGAAATCTTGCTGAAGATAATTCAAAAATGGTTGCAGCAGTATACTGACAGAGAACTTCCAGAAATGCAAGCTAGATTCAGAAGAGGACATGAAAAGAAGGACATCATTGTTGATGTCAGATGGATCTTGGCTGAAAGCAAAGAATACCAGAAAGATGTTTAACGCACTGCCGTGGAGTCAAATCAAACTCATAGCAACCCCCCTTGGGTTTCCAAGGCGGTATCACTATGGAAGTAGATCATCCAACCTTCCTTCTGAGGAGATTTTTACTTGTGTTTTATTGACTATGCAAAAGCATTTGATTGTGTGGATCATAACAAATTATGAATAATATTGAGAAGAACAAGAATTCCAGAATGCTTGATTATAATCATGAGGAACCTGTACATAGACCAGGAGGCTATCATTTGAACAAAACAAGGAGATACTGCATGGTTTAAAATCAAAAAGGGAGTGCATCAGGGTTGTATACTTTCACCATACCTATTCAATCTGTATGCTGAGCAAATAATCTGAGAAGCTGGACTATATGAAGAGGAATGTGGCATCAAGATTGGAAGAAGACTCATTAACAACCTGCAATACGCTGACAACACAACTTTGTTTGCTGAAAGTGAAGATGACTTGAAGCACTTACTGATGAAGATTGAAGAAACTACAGCCTGCAGTGTGTATTACACCTCAGTATAAAGAAAACAAAAATCCTCACAACTGGACCAATAAGCAGCATCATGATAAATGGAGAAAAGATTGAAGTTGTCAAAGACCTCATATTACTTGGTTCTACAATCAA
>NW_006921780.1:3985744-3989582 GCF_000298275.1 Orycteropus afer afer
ACTTCCTTAAAGATTTACCACCTCAGAAACGCAAAGGGGGTCCTATGAGTTGGAATCAACTCAATGGCAGCGAGTTTGGTTTGGTGGGTTTTGCTTTTTTTTTTTTTTTTTTTTCACCTTGCTTACTGGGTAATCCACCCCTGAAAAGAGCACTGTCTTAGTTATTTCACACTCTAAACACCAAACATTTGGTATTGCTGTAATAGAAAGAGAGGCAGTCCCTCAGCTGCAAATAAGATCCATTTCTAACTTTGCCTTTAAGAATGTGTAGGTCAGTAGGAATGGGTACATAGAGTTCTTGTTTAGCTTTTTTAAGTGCAAGAAAAAGGAGCTCTGGTGGTGTAGTGGGTAAGGCATTTGGCTGCTAACCAGCTGTTCCATGGCAGGAAGATGAGGCAATCTACTTCTGTAAAGATTTAAAGCCTTGGAAACCCAATGGGGGTCACTATGAGTTGGAATTGACACAATGGCAGTGGGTTTGGTTTGGTTTGGTTTTAGTGCAAGAAAGGCTCAAAGCCATTTTAATAAGCTGCTAGTGCAAGAAGTGAAAGTGATTGTGATGACTTTTTGTGAGTAGGGGTAGGTTCAATTGTTTGAACAAAAAGAGGGGAAATTTACATAATATTAAAGCAAGGCTTCAAAGATGGCAATGCCCTGCTCAAATATGGCAACTAACCATGCCGCTTTGTGTCTGGCAGGCCACAGTCCTGCCAATAATCCAATCTCAGGCTCCTGAAGGGGTTCACTATGCTTCTTCAGAGTCTCCCATTCTAGGGCTTCAACCTGTCATTTTCCCCATTCTGGAAAAATTTTGAATCACTCAAATGGTAAAAATTCCAGTCTCTTCCTATTTAACTTCATAGGCCATAACAGAACAGGTTCAAAACCCTGTATTAAAGTACAAGTAAGAGTTGTCTGTAAATTGGACTTTCGTACCCCAGGGACTGTGTTTACCACAAAGTGGATGGCTTTAACAAACAGAAATTTATTTTCTCACAGTTTTCAGGCTAAATTCAGGGTGCTGGCTCTAGGGGAAGGCTTTCTGTCTCTAGGCTCTGGAGGAAAGTCTGTCTCTGCTCAGCTTCTGCTCCTGGGCAATCTTCATGTGGCTTGGCATCTCTCTTCTATCTCTGCTACTCACTTGCTTGTTTAATAACATATATCAAAAGAGGGTGACTTAAAACACAACCTACACCAATCCTATCCTATTCACAAATAAGATGGTAACCACAGACATGTTGTTGTTGTTAGGTGCTATCAAATTGGCTCCAACTCATAGCAACCCTTTGTAAAACAGAACAAAACTGCACCATCCTCACAATCCTTGCTATGCTTAAGACCATCATCACAGCCACTGTGTCAATCCATCTCATTGAGGGTCTTCCTCTTTTTCTCTGACCCTCCATTTTGCCAAGCATGATATCCTTCACAGAGACTGGTCCCTTCTAACAACATAAGCAAAGTAGGTGAGAAGAAGTCTGACCATTTTTGCTTCTAAGGAGCATTCCAGATGTATTTCCTCCAAGAGAGATTTGTTCATTCTTCTAGCAGGCCATTTGTATTTTCAATATTCTATGCTAACACTGCAATTCAAATGTATCAACTCTTCTTTGATCTTCCTAATTCATTGTCCAGCTTTCACTTGCATACAAGGTGATTGAAAATATCATGACTTGGGTTAGGTGCACTTTAGTCTTCAAAATGAGAACTCTGCTCTTTAACACTTTAAAGAGATCTTTTGCAGCAGATTTGCCCTGTGCTATATGATGTCTGATTTCTTGACTGCTGCTTCGATGGGTGTTGATTGTGGATCCAAGTAAAATGAAATCCCTGATATTTTCTCTATTTTTCGTGATGTTGCTCATTGGTCCAGTTGTGAAGACTTTTGTTTTCTCTGTGTTGAGGTGTAATCCATACTGAAGACTGTAGTCTTTGATCTTCATCAGTAAGCACTTCAAGTCATCTTCACTTTCAGCAAGCAAGGTTGTGTCATCTGCATATAGCAAGTTGTTAATGAGTCTTCCTCCAATCCTGATTCCATGTTTCTCTTCATATAGTCCAGCTTCTAGGATTATTTGCTCAGCATATAGATTGAATAAGTGTGGTGAAAGGATACAACCCTGATGCACACCCTTCCTCATTTCAATCTGTGTGGTATCCCCTTGTTCTGTTCCAATGACTGCCTCTTGGTCTATGTACAGGTTCCTCATAAGCACGATGAAATGTTCTGAAATTCCCATTCTTCACAAGGTTATCCATACTTTGAAAGCACAGTTGAATGCATTTGCATAGTCAATAAAACACAGGTAAATAAAACGTTTTTCTGGTATTCTTTACTTTCAGCCAAGATTCAAATGACATCAGAAAACCACAGACATAGAGCTTAGGATTTACAACACATATTTTCAGGGTACTTATTCAATCCATAGCAAGCACCCATGAGAATGACTTTTGCTACTCAGCCTTCAAGAAGTTGAACTCTGGCCCAAGGTTTTGGGTATACAAAGACCTTCTTATCAGGCAGGTTATTTCAAGGGTTCAGAGGTTATCTCCCAGAAGCCAGCCAAGGCCAGTCCTAAAAGGCTTTTGGCATGTGCAGGGTTTGGGCAACACCAAGACTACTGACTTTACCCTTTGCTGCATATTACCAGATACTTTGCTTTCTCCACATCACAGTCTAGACGCATGCTATCCCTTTGCCTGGGATGCTTTGCTCCCCAACTCTTTACCTGGCTAACTCCTGCTCCTCCTAAAAGTTTCAGTTTAAACATCACTTCCTCAGGGAAAGGTTTATAACTGCCACATATACTCCCATATACCCTCAAAGCATCTGTCCTTCTCCTTTGTAACTCTTTGTTCACCTCTAATGATTGACTTAGTTACTTCATATCTTTCTCTCCTGCTAGATTCTAAGGGGAAAAAGGCAGGAAGGAGGGAAAGCCAGGGATGACAAGGCAGCAGGATCCAGGTAAGGGGAGGGCAGAGAGGTTTCAAACAGCTAAGGGAGATGAACTTGTCTGTCAGTTTGTTGTACTGTGGTGGCTTGCCTGTTGCTGTGATGATTGAGGCTGTGCCACTGGTGTTTCAAGTGCCAGCAGGGTTGCACATGGTGGACAGGTTTCAATACAGCTTAGACTGAGATAGACTAGGAAGAAGGAAGAGGCCATCCACTTCTCAAAGAATTAGCCAGGGAAAACCTTATGAATAGCAGAGAAACACCGTCTGATACATTACTGCACAATTTTATGAATAGCCTGAAACATGGTCTGATACAGTGCAGGAAGACGAGCCCCTTAGGTCAGAAGGCACTCAAAATACGACTGGGAAAGAGTTGCCTCATCAGAGTGGAACCAACCTTAATGATATGGATAAAGTAAAACTTTCAGGACCTCCATTTGCTGACATGGCATGACTCAAATTGAGGAGAAACAGCTGCAAATAGCCATTAATAATAAGAACACATAATGTACAAAGTATATCAATCTAGGAAAATTGGAAGTTGTCAGAAATGAAATGGAATGCATAAAGATCAATATCCTAGGCATTAGTGAGCTGAAATGGACTGGGTTGGGCCATTTTTAATCAGACAACCATATAATCTACTCTGCTGGGAACGACAGTTTAAAGAGGAATGATGTGGCATTCATCATCACAAAGGATGTTTCAAGATCTGTCCTAAAGTACAATGCTGTCAGTGATAAGATAATATCCATACACCTACAAGGAAGACCCATTAATACGACTATTATTCAAATTTACCCACCAACCACCAAAGCCAAAGATGAGGAAATTGAAGATTTTTATCAACTTCTGCAGTCTGAAATTGACCGAACGTGCA
>NW_006921780.1:3989682-3996908 GCF_000298275.1 Orycteropus afer afer
TTGAAAAATTTGGCCCTGGTGACAAATAACACTGGAGATCTCATGATAGAATTTTGCAAGACCAATGACTTAGTCATTGCATATACCTTTTTTCAACACAAATGGCAGCTATGCACATGGACTTCGCCAGTGGAGTACACATGAATCAGATAGACTACATCTGTGGCAAGAGGCAATGGAAAAGCTCAATATCTTCAGCCAAAACAAAGCCAGGAGCTGATAGTGGAACAGACCATCAACTGCTCATATGCAAGTTCAATTTGAAGTTGAAGACAATTAAAACAAGTCCATGAGTGCCAAAATATGACCTTGAATATATCCCTCCTGAATTTAGAGATCATTTAAAGAATAGATTTGATGCATTGAACACCAACGACCGAAAACCAGAGGAATTGTGAGATGACATCAGGAACATCATCCATGAAGAAAGCAAGAAGTCATTAAAAAGATGAGAAAGGAAGAAAAGACCAAAATAGATGTCAGAAGAGATTCTGAAACATGCCCTTGAGTGAAGAGCAGCTAAAACAAATGGAAGAAAAGACAAAATAAAAGAACTGAAAAGAATATTTCAAAGAGCAGCTCAAGCAGACAAAGCCAATTACTATAATGAAATGTGCAAACACCTGGAGTTAGAAAACAAACAGGGAAGAACATGCTCAGCATTTTTCAAGCTGAAAGAACTGAGGAAAAAATTAAAGCCTTGAGTTGCAATATTGAAAGATTCTATGGGCAAAATATTGAATGATGCCAGAAGCATCAAAAGAAGATGGAAGGAATACATAGAGTCACTGTACCAAAAAGAACTGGTCGATGTTCATCCATTTCTGGAGGTGGCATATGATCAAGAACCAATGGTATTGAAGGAAGAAGTTGAAGCTGCCCTGAAGGAATTGGTGAAAAACAAGGCTCCAGGAATTAATGGAATATCCAATTAAATGTTTCAAAATGGATACCCTAATGGAGGCACTCTCTTGGTTATGCCAAGAGATTTGGAAGAAAGCTACCTGACCTACTAACTGGAAGAGATCCATATTTGTACCCATTCCAAAGAAAGGTAATCCCATAGAATGTGGAAATTATTGAACAATATCATTAATATCACATGCAAGTAAAATCTTACTGAAGATAATTCAAAAATGGTTGCAGCAATATATTGACAGAGAACTTCCAGAAATGCAAGCTGGATTTGGAAGAGGACGTGGAATGAAGGATATCATTGCTGATGTCACATGGATCTTGGCTCAAGGCAAAGAATACCAGAAAGATGTTTACTTGTGTTTTATTGACTATGCAAAAGCATTGGATTGTGTGGAGCATAACAAATTATGGGTAACATTGAGAAGAATGGGAATTCCAGAACACTTAATTGTACATAGATGAGGAGGCTGTCATTCAAAGAGAACAAGAAGACACTGCATGGTTTAAAATCAAGAAGGGAGTGCATCAGGGTTGTATCCTTTCACCATACTTATTCAATCTGTATGCTGAGCAAATCATCTGAGAAGCTGGACTATATGAAGAAAAACGTGGCATCAGGATTGGAGGAAGAATCATTAACAACCTGCGATACACTGACGACACAACTTTGCTTGCTGAAAGTGAGGATGACTTGAAGCACTTACTGATGAAGATTGAAGAATACAGTCTGCAGTATAGATTACATCTCAATATAAAGAAAATAAAAATCCTCACAGCTGACCAATAAGCAGCATCAGGATAAATGGAGAAAAAAATTGAAGTTGTCAAAGACTTCACATTGCTTGGTTCTACAATCAATGCCAATGGAAGAAGTAGTCAGGACATCAGATAACATATAGCACTGGGCAAATCAGCTGCAAAGGACCTCTTTCAAGTGCTGAAGAGCAAAGATGTCTCCTTGAGGACTAAAGTGTGCCTGACACAAGCCATGGTATTTTCCATCACCTCATATGCATGTGAGAGCTGGACAATGAATAAGGAAGACCAAAGAAGAGTTGATGCTTTCCAGTTGTGATGCTGGCGAAGAATGCTGAAAGTACCATGGACTGCTAAAAGAACTAACAAATCTGTCCTGGAGGATGTGCAGCCAGAATGCTCCTTGGAAGCGAGGATGGGCAGACTTCTCACCTACTTTGGTCATGTCAGAAGGGAGCATTTCCTGGAGAATGATGTCATGGTTAGTAAGGTGGAGGGTCAATGAAAGAGGGGAAGGCCCTCAACAAATGGATTTACACAGTGGCTGCAGTGATGGGCTCAAGTATAGCAAGGATCATGGAGCTGTCGCGGGACCGGGCAGTGTTTCATTCTGCTGTGCATAGCGTCACTATGAGTCAGAGAGAACTGACAGCACCCAACAACAACAACAACAGCCCAATGCCTGGCACATGGGTGTCCAGTAAACACCTGGAAAGTGGATAACTTTCTGTCACTTACCTGGGTATGTGCACATAGAAATGGGATGCAAAGAATACATCTAGGGGACATATAGTGGGGTATACATGACACATGTACACCCCTAAGTGTACTTGCAAAGAGGGACAAATACAATTAGAAAAGTTCCCATGCATAAATGCTTAAGCAATGCTGCAGTAATTAAAGAGATAAGAGGATTGAGTCTGGTAAAATTTCATCAAAAAGTTCAATCTTCAGAAAGATGTGGAGGGTATGGTTGAACAGCCTAAAGGGATATGCAAATGCTGGATGTTATTAAAAATACTAATGTTTCTGTCAGGTGCATAGTGCACATAGGGAGGTTTAGAGAGGGAGGAGGGCAGGATGAATGGTGGCAGCAAGGGAAAGGAAAGATATATGGAATCAATTGACATGAGTGAAATAAGAATTTCATCCAGTGGGTAGCAGCAAATATATGGTTAGGTTAAGGTGGTGAGAGGACAGCAGAAACTCATGCCAAAGGATTAAGATTCTATCTGATCAACAGTGTGGCATCACCACAGGCTTCTGAACAGAAGACATGTCACTAGTTTCCAATTTTTCTTAAGTTACACTTTGACAGAATGGCCCCATTACTTAGTATCAGTATGGTGCCTTATGACTTAATACTGCCAAAGAGAGACAAAGTCTCACCGCTGCTGACTTGTAAAACTTTTCAGAAGATGAGTTAAGTACAAACCTGCTTTCCCTGCTTGCTGGAAGTTAATGACTTCAGTGCTCTGCAAAAGAAGGTAAAGGGTTGTTAAGTCAGAATGCTCACCCTCTGGGCTTGCAGGTTATGATTTTTTAATGCTTTTCAAATGGGAAAGAATCTCAAGCATCATCCCTATGTACTAGAAATTTATGTCTTTCAGATGGCACCTGGCACTGAAACCTGCACACACACCATTCTGGCTGATTGACTGGTGTTACATTGTCAATCCTGGGTTGTGCCCATAACCCAATTGACCCAATTCAAGGTTCACCGATGGAACAATGATCACAGATGCTGCACTCAGTCCAGTACTCTGGTATTTCTCCCTATTGTCCCAAGGCCAAGTGGTTTCCTTTGTGTTCAAACTTATTACTCAGTTGTACACTCATTCCCCACACCCCTCTCCCATTATATCTGTCCTCTTATCTTCAAACTTGTCTTCTCTACTCCAAATGGTGGTCAGTTTGTCTAGTACAGAGAAACCAAACAGACCAGGAGGAATGTTTTCCTGAAAGTGAAAGGCATGGTTGTGTGCTATTTCATGTGAGGCATGGAGTGCTGGGAGCTCCAAAGACATCTCTCCCTACAAGAGTCGAGGGAGCTGCAAATCCAAGGCCTTCCTGAGTTCAGGGCTTCCTTGCTGGCACTTTCTAGCTGGAGTCCAAGAGAATAACATGCCAGCATTAGGAACATAGAGAGCCCTCCACTGCCCCTCAAAGGATTCTTCACAGCTCAAGGTGGAACTAGGCAGAGAGGGTATCCACACTTTGTCTGCTCTTTAGGTCCAGGGCTTCCAGATATGTCCTGCCATTTGTGCTCAAATCCCTCCAGGGATCAAGGGAGACTGGGAATGCATGCAGGAGTCCAGACCCATGCAGAGTTGGGCTGCACCCCTGAAACTGACCACCAACACACCTCAAACCCCTTCTGCTCATTTGATAACCCCAGAGCCACAAAGGAATCCATATAACCACAGGTGGGACAAATAAGAAAGGAATTTGAGAAATACAAATTAAAACAATAAGTCTGATTTTATACGCATCAAGTTGCACCCACACACAAGTCCAAATCCCAGAATGCTACAGTTAGCAAAGCTCAGGGAAAGCGAGAACTCTCAAAATGCTGTGAGCTGTGTAAACTGGTGCAGTAGCCTTGAAGAGTGATGCAGCAACGAGCTCACCAGCATCCAGCATGTGCACTCTGTGTGTGTGTATTTGTGTGTGTGTGTGTGTGTAGGTATACAAATTGTTATAGTGAAAAAACTACAAGTCTATTTAAAACTAAAAATGAAGAGTTTATTATGGTGACAGTTTTTGTAAAATGGGGACACAGAGTCAAAAGTTCTTGACAAAGTGCAGAAGAGCTGTTCATTTACAAAGGCTTATAAAGACAAGCAGAAGGGTGCAGCTAAAACGTTCATGATTAGTTGACATTTATAGACTTGGTAGCTGACTGGCCATAAGTCTTACAAGAGATTTGGTCTCCCTTGGGTTCATGTTGAACAAGTTTATGAAAAAGTACAAAGTATAGTAAAGGGATCAGAAAAAAAAAAAAAAAACATTTTTTGAGGGAGAACGAAGGGAGCATTTCCTGTGAGTCCATCGACTACAAAAGTCACATATTTCCTGGCCAATTAGATCATCTAGACACCTGTAGTCCAGTGTCTGAGGTTAGCAAAGCTGAAAATATTACTGAGAAATGGTCAAGGGAACAATAAAGGAATTGAGGTGCATTGTATTGGTGGACTCTCTTAAAATATGAAAGCAAAGAGTCTGTTGGAAAAATAAAATGACCACAAGTGAAAATGCTAAGTATTCTTTTGCTGAAGGGTAGAAAAAGGGTTTTAATATGGAAAAGCAATAAGCATGTCTCTGTTTAACATTATTTTAGCCATAGGTACATCTCTCTGAAGCTTAACCACAACTTGTTCTTTTTAATATCTGTGTGAGCAAGGTAAACAAAACCACATTTTTCTATAGAACTGCTCATACCTAGGTCAGAAGTATAGTGGAAATTTTTACAGAAGTAACAGGCTGCATTACATGACAGAAAAGTATAATATGTAGTACTTAAGACAAGGAGAGATTTGATCTAGACCTTAGCCAGAAGTTTCAGTCATATCAAAAGCCTTAATTTTGCAATGCTTTTTTCTCAGTATATGTGACAAATCCTATATGTAAGCTTCCTAGAGACATGTACAAGGCTGTTCATTTATTATTAAATATAATACATGTTTATTAAGCACCTACTATGTGTAAATATTATAGCCAAGAAAACCCCATGAAGTAGTTTCACTCTGTAACATGAGTCAGAATTGACTTGACAGCAATGGGTTTGAGTTTTGTGGTTTGTTTATGTGCCAGGCATAGTGTTAGGGGCTGAAAATTGAGCATGAACAAAACACAAATATTTCCACGCTCATGAAGTATATGTACAGCATTGTTTGAATAGCCAAAACACTGAAAGCCATCTGAAAGTATATTTTTAAGAGAATGGATAAATACTGAATTAGAGCTACTGTATCAACATAGATGTATCTTGGAAACAAAGTTGAGTGGGGAAAAAAGAAATTTGCAGAGGTACAGAATACGAGTTGTGTGTATAAAAACCAGTAATACTATAATTGTTTATAGATGTATATATGTTATAAAAATAAATGGTTTGGATACACATCAAACTCAAGATCTTAGCTGCCTCCTGGAAGGCAGAGAAGGAAGGGACCAGGGAGGAGAAATTCAAGTTTAATTGGAGTGTTTCACTTCTTCAAAACAAAACATCTGAAACAAATACATATGGAAAACATTAGTATTGTATAGTTTGGATTTTAACCACACTAATGTTTGTTTTCCTCCCCTCATCTGTCAATTTGTTGTACTGTGGTAGCTTGCATGTTGCTGTGAGGCTGGAGGCTATGCCACTGGTATTTCAAATATCAGCATTTCTTTTAGCAACCTGGGCCCTTTTTAATTCAAGATGTGAAAATTTGTATTTTATATTGCTTTCAAATTTTCAAAAAGAGGAGAGAAGAGGATTAAGACCACATCTCTCAACAACCTAGGGGCCAGAGCCTGCCCTAAACATGTTTCCAGGATCCTACCCTCCAGTAAGGGAGTTCTGGTGGCATAGTGCTTAAGGCATTTGACTGCTAACCAGAAGGTTGGCGGTTCAAACCCACCAGCCACTCCTTGGAAGGAAAATCTACTTCCATAGTGATACCGCCTTGGAAACCCAAGGAGGGGTCACTATGAGTCGGAACCTGCTCTACGGCAGTGAGGTTGGTTTGGTTTCTTGGTTTACCCTCCAGGAATGACCACCCCTTCAGCCCAAAAGCCATGGGAACTAGGAAGAGAGAAGAGTCCAGTAGCTCCTTCCACTGCTGCCCTAGATCACAGTGAGCTGCTTGGCGCCCCCTAGGGGCACACCTGAGCTCAGCAGCAGTGACTTCAAAATTTCACATCACACCAACCCTATAGGACAGAGTAGAAATGCCCCATAGAGTTTCCAAGGCTATAAATCTTTATGGAAGCAGCCTGCCTCATCTTTCTCCCACAGATCGGCTGCTGCATTCCAACTGCCAACCTTTTGGTTTAGAGCCGAGTGCTTTAACCACTGCGTCACCAGCGCTCCTTTTGGCATCTTCAGGAAGTAAGACCGTGGAGCTTGGGAAACTCTCCCACAGTGCTGTGGGATTGAAAATTGTCCAACCACTTTGTAAAGCAATTTAGCATTGTCTAGTAAAGTTGAAGAGGCCTAGAGCTCCTTTGAAGAGGCCCATATCCTATTATTCAGAACTTCTGTTTAAGATCTTACCAGAGAGAAACTTTCAGACATGTGCACGAGGAACCATGTAAAAATATTCTTTGCAGCATAGTTTGTAATGGCCAATAATGGAAAATGACATCATTATGCATCATTGTTGTTGTTAAGTGCCGTCGAGTCGTTTCCGACTCATAGCGACCCCATGCACAGCAGAATGAAACACTGCCCGATCCCGCGCCAGCCGCACAATCCCTGCTATACTTGAGCCCATCATCGCGGCCACCGTATCAATCCATCTCGTTGAAGGCCTCCGTGTCTTTCACCGACCCTCCACCCTACCAAG
>NW_006921780.1:4000629-4010745 GCF_000298275.1 Orycteropus afer afer
TTTGATCTCCACTTACCATGTTGTTGTTGTTGTTATGTGCCGTCGAGTCGGCCCCGACTCATAGCGACCTCTCCTTGGTCCGAGGCAGTATCACTAGGGAAGTAGGATTGCCCAACCTTCCTTCCAAGGAGTGGCTGGCATAGGTACACATATATGTAATTAATGTATAAGAGCAGATGTGGAAATAATAAAACTAAGTTCAGGGATTAGTTCCAGGAAGGGAGGAAGGAAACGAGAATTGAGAAGGAAAAACCCACAGGAGTTTCAGCTGACTTCATACTACTGATATTTTACTTTTCTTTAAAAAAAAAAAAAAAAACTAAGCCAATATGAAAAAATTTTAGAATTAGACAGAGCTAGGTGATAGGTACCTGGATGTGTCATGTTGTGTTTTTACCTGCCGACAAGTTGGTCCCAATTCATAGCAACCCGGTGTACAACAGAACGAAACACTGCCTGGTCCTGTGCGTCCTCACAATTGTCACTGTGCTTGAGCACATTGTTGCAGCCACTGTGTCAGTCCAGCTCATTGAGGGTCTTCCTCTATTTTGCTGACCCCCTACTTTACCAAGCATGAGATCCTTCTTCAGTGACTGGTCCTTCTTGATAACATGTCCAAAGTATGAGTGACAAAGGCTCTCTATCCTCACTTCTGAGGAACAGTCCAGGTGTACTTCTTCCAAGACAGATTTATTTGTTCGCTGGCAGTACGTGGTATATTCAGTATTCTCTGCCAACATCATGTTTCAAATACATCAATTCTTCTTCTGTCTTCCTTATTCATTGTTTAACTTTCACATCAATGTTTAATAATGTGTATATACATGTTATATATATAAAAAGAGAGTTGGGTTTTGTTTTTCGTTTTTTGTTTGTTTTTTTTTTCAGTGTGAAGGGAAAGGTGGTAGATAGAGGAATGAATGGCCTCTGAGGCTAAGAGAAGAGCAAATGAAAGTCCTGAGGATTCAAGGAACTTGATGTGGTAGCAGAACTGAAATATCAGCCTAGGCCCAGTAAGAGAGGTAGGCATGGCCTAAGAAGAGGCAAGAGCCATGGACACAGCCAAGGCATGCTGGGTATTTAGAAAGGATGTATATTTTATTCTCAGTGCATTGAAAAGACTCTGGAAGTTTTAAGCAGAAGAGTATTAACATTAAATTTATTTACATTTTGCGTATATCATGTTTTTCTTCTGTGTGTAAAATGGATAGAGGAGAGCAAGAGCAGAGGCCAGGAAAAGAATTAAAAAGCTTTTACAGTAATGTGGGCAAGAGATATTGGGGAGCTCCAGTATAATGGTGACAAGTTTAGATGGCAAGAATAAGGCAGATTTGAGATAGACTTTGGAGAGGGATCAATAGGACCTGGTGATAAATTTGATATGAGGGATGACTCTGAAGTTTCTATTTGAGTTATTGGTGATGCTATTTAAAGAGATGAGAAACCCTGAAGAGGAAGGGGAGGTACAGCAAGGAGAAGGACGGAGATCTGATTTGGGATATGTTAAGTGTGAGATGTTTGTGGAGATGTAGAGCAGGTAGTTGTATGTTCAGGTCCTGAGGCCACAAGACAGGTCAGGTCAGGAGTTAAAAAATTTGGGTGTTATCAGAATATTGTTTAAAGCATGACACTGTTGTTGTTGTTGTTATGTGCCGTCAAGTGGGACCCGACTCATAGTGACCCCTCTTTGGGTTTCCGAGGCAGTATCACTATGGAAGTAGATTGCCCCATCTTCCTTCTGAGGAGTGGCTGGTGGGTTTGAACCACCAACCTTCTGGTTAGCAGTCAAGTGCCTTAGGCACTAGGCTGCCAGAACTCCCAGCATGACACTAGGAAGAGTGTCATGAGTATAAACAGAGAAAGAGGATCCAGGACTGAACTCTGAGAATCCCTATATTTAATGTCAGGAAGAAGAGGAGAATCCAGCAAACAGATGAAGAAGGAGTGGCCAGAGAGGTAGGAGGAATATTTCTGATGACGTGACATGATGACTGCCAAGAAAGAAAAGTGTTTCAAAAGGGAAAGAGTGCCCAAATCAGTGGAGGGCAGAGACTCATCCACTGGGGTTGGCAACACAAAAGTCATTGTGACTTTAATAAAAAGCTGTTCAGTGGAGTGGTGTGGGCTGAGGCCAGAACATAAATGATGGGTGAGTGGGTGGGGATGGGGAAACTGTGGGCAGCTCTTTTGGGAAGCTCGGATATGAAGGAAGGAGAGAAACTGGAGGAGGGGGCCTGGAAGGGATGGATAAGGCACAAGGGAGAGGTTTGTTTGTTTTGAATAGTATTTGTCCGTGTTTGAAGGCAGATAAAAAAAATCCAGTAGAGAGAGAGAAATTAATGGTGGGAGAGAGTGGAAGGGGTGAATGTAAGCTAGAGTACTTTGAGAAGGGCAATAACAATGAACTCCAGGAAGGCATGGAGGGATGGACACAGGGAAGAGGTAAGTATTGGGAGGAAGTGGGAGGGGAGTTGCTGCATTGTGGTAAATTGTGGTCAATGTCATGAGACAAATTGTATGTGAACTGCTGTATGGAAAGTGAATTTGCTCTGTAAATCTTCACCCAAATCACAATATAAACAAACAAATAAATAAAGGAGCAACAATCATAAAGTAAACAAACAGGAAAAAGAAAAGAATGAACTCCAAAGCTACACAACTGCACGTAGCTAAGCCAAGATTCTGATTCAAGTCTATCTGACTTCAAACCTCATGCTCTTTTCCAGATACCCCATTGTCCCTCTATATTTTTTACTTGCTCCTCGGGATCCAGGGCACTAACCCTTTCCCACCACCTCCTCTAAATACACAAGTCTTAAGGTATTCCCATTTCCATCTGGTCTCTGCCTTCACCCAGGGAACTGGAGAAGAAAATAAGCAGACTGAAGAAAATTAAATCTGACCTACTTTATGCATTCTGTATAAATGCATGAAATGGATTATGTTTGACAGTGGTAAACAGAGAATCCTAAAAATGTTCAATTTATCACTTTAATTATATATGCTTTTTTTCCTCAATCTCTAGGAGAAGAATGAGCCTCTATCAGTTGTCAGCCCTTCTAGGGAGACATTCCTTAATTTCTAAGGCTGCTTTTGGTAACCATAGGCTTCTATTTGAGGCTGTCCTATTTAAGTACAATTGAAAATTTTTTAACATGCTGCCTAAGGAGGTGCATGCAAAGAAGAACATGATGGGTATGTGTAAAATTAAAAGTAAGGAAATAGAGGTGCGATATGGAGTTATCAACCAAAGGAACAGCATAGATTACATTGTCAACCTTCAAAGAGATTTTGATCTCCACTTACCATGTTGTTGTTGTTGTTGTTGTTGTTGTTATGTGCCATCAAGTCGGCCCCAACTCATAGCGCGCCCTCCTTGGGTTTCCTAGGTGGTATCACTATGGAAGTAGATTGCCCAACCCTCCTTCCAAGGAGTGGCTGGTGGATTAACCAGTTTCTCTGTTAACCAGAACCACTAGCCTTCTGGTTAGCAGTCAAGTGCCTTAGGCACTTACCATAGAAGGTCTGAAGTTATGGAATTATTTTTCTACTAGACTAACTCAGAGTCAACCATTTTAGATACAGAAATTCATTCTTAAATATACAAATTTATGAATAAGAGAATGAGAAGGTAAAAGGATCTGAAGGAGGTAGGTGAAATTACAACTGTTACTATGCACAAGCCAGACCTGTAAGAGGGGATCTCCACTTTATCTCGGTCTCCATCCAACACATACTTTTTGTATACACACTCTTTGCCAGACACTGAAGATACACAAAGAAAAAAGCAAATGTGACCATTGCCCTTAAGAAGCTTTTGGTTCTACAATTAGTCCAAGGGACTAGTGGACCATGTGAACCTCAGTCTACAGGACCCTGAGACCAGAAGAACTAGATGGTGCCTGGCTACCACTGTCAACCAATCAGAAAGGGATCAAAATAGGAGATCCTGGAGAGAGTGGGAGCAAAATGCAGAACAAAATTCAAAATCATAGAAAGGACCAGACTTACTAGTCTGATAGAGACTAATAAAACCCCCAAGACTGTGTGTGGCCCTGTTCTGGTTCCCTAGTGCCACTCTGACAGGCATATACCACAAATGGGATGGTCTTAACAAACAGGGGTTTATTCTTACAATTTGGAGGTTTTAAGTCCAAGTTCAAATTGCCAGGCTCTAGGGGCTGGGTGAAAGCCCCTCAACCTTGGGATCCAGCTCTGCCTCCTGGTCCCAACCCACTGGAGCTAGAGGCATTTCTTCACTCAGAAAGCTGCTGGCTGCTGAGGCTTAGAAGCCCCAAAGTTAACAAGTAAAAAGGCACAGTCCCGATGTTACCAATCCACATGGCAAGCCATTAACTTAAGTCCACTGTAAGTCCCAAGGTCGGCAAAGCATAGCAGGCTGCTGAGCAATGACACAGCTATGTGTCGGGTCCAAGTGTGCCAAAGGCTAGAGACCATACTCAAAGCTTCTCCTTGTATACAGGAAGCAGACCACATCCCAAAGGCAGCTACTCAGCTGCTCCCAGTAGATTCCACCATGGAGTTGATTACAGTCTCATCATGGGGAATACTACAACCAGTTGCCCAGCCACTCAACCAGGCCCAGCCAAGTCGACATCCAAACATAACCATCACAGTCCCCTAGTCACCTTTCAGACCTGGAATTGAATTCACTCCAATGGCTTCCATCCAAACAATAGACAGGCATAGAAGATGAACATTTACACCAGGTAGATATACACCTTAAGACAATCAACCATGAGAGATCAGAAGGAAAGTATTTGCACAGCAAAATAACTCTGAGGATAGGAATGCACAGGAAAGAAGGACACAGAGAAAAGGTAACCACAGGGAGGAAGTGGGAAGAGAGTTGTTTTATTACAGGGATTGCAATGTATGTCATGAGAAAATGTGTATGAACTGTTGTATGGAAAATGGATTTCTTCTGTAAATGTTCACCCAAATCACAATAAAAAACAAAAAAAAAGGATATCCAGTAAGATGGAGAAACAGGCAGACTAGCAGCACAGACCCTCTTCAACAAGAAAAGAAAAACCAACTGACAGAGATACAGAAGAAAATCCTGCAGCCCTGAGATTTGAAAGGAACTATACGGAAGTGGATTAGGCACCAACTAGTGGAAAAACCTGAATGAATACAGTGAGTACAGAGATGGTGGAGCTGTGGACTGTCAGCTACTCTGATGGGACCAACAGCCTGACTATTTCTAAGTGGTGTTGGAGATCGGCCCTGGTCACCATGGACTGCAGGGACGACTGTGCTGGTGGCTTTTGATTAGGAAGGGAAACAGCAAGGAGGGAGACAACCTGAGCTGTTGACTCTCCGCTGTCCACAGGGTGCAGGCATTTTGATTGTTTACACACAGCAGCCATTTTGGATATTTAAAATGACCAAGGCTGCAGCCATTTTGAATGTTTACAAGTAGCAGCCATTTGGGATTTTAAAGTGACAGCATTCTCATTCAGATTACAGGGACCTAAGAATAGGCTCTGTGTGTCAAGTTTGGCAGGGACATATGAGAGGCTGACAACAGGAAAGGAGACAGGTGGTGAGCACATAAGTGCTGTCAACTAGTGAATAGAGGAGCACAGCACAATACCCTGCTTGCATAGATAGCATACAAGCAAAACAAAGAAAACGAAAATTGTGGGCAAGTCACCCCAACATACAATCACCAATTAAATATAAACACAAAAATGTCACAATGTCTTGGAGACAACAAAGCATCACAATCCACACAAAGAAGTAAGATAAAGCAGGAGAAACAAAGGACAAGGATACAGACCCAAAACACATCCCTAAGGAAGACACAGCATTGGAACTCCCTGATAAGGAATTCAAAAGAATTATATTTAGGTATCTTCAACGAATTGAGAGACAGATCAAGGAAAACACTGACAAAATTGAGGAAAACATAGAAAGCCCTAGAACAATTTTGAAAGACTAAGAACAAAATGACAAAATAAATGGAAAATTAGAAATTATACAAATCTACACACAAAAATCCAGAAGATTGATACTAAATTTTCAGAAATAGATAAGACGTTAAATGGGCAAAGGAGCAGAATTGAATCAATGGAAGACAGAATCAGTGAGATTGAAGGCAAATACCTGAACATTTCTTTGGAAAGGGATAAATCAGAAAAAAAGATCAAAACAAAATGAAGAAAGCCTAAGGTTCATGTGGAATACTATCAAAAGGAATAACCTACGTGTAATCAGAATCCAGAACAGGAAGAGACAAATAAAACTACAGAGAAAATTGTTGAAGATTTGTTGGAGGAAAGTTTTCCTGGTTGATGAAAGATGAGAATATATCCATTCAGGAAGTCCAACAAACCCCAAACAGGATAGACCCTAAAAGAAAATCACCATGACGTATCATCATCAAACTCACCAAAACCAAAGAAAAAGAATCATGAGAGCAGCATGGGAAAAACTAAGTTACCTACAAGGGGCAATAAATAAGACTAAGCTCAGATTTCTTGGCAGAAACCATGCAGGCAAGAAGACAATGGGATGGTATATATAAAACCCTGAAAGAGAATATTTTCCAACCAGGAATTATGTTGTTGTTGTTGTTGTTGTTGTTGTTATGTGCCGTCAAGTCGGACCTGACTCATAGCGACCCCTCCTTGGGTTTCCGAGGCAGTATCACTACAGAAGTAGGATTGCCCAACCTTCTTTCCAAGGAGTGGCTGGTGGGTTTGAACCTCCAGCCTTCTGGTTAGCAGTCAAGTACCCAGCAAAATTGTCCCTCAAATATGATGGTGAAATTAGGACATTTCCAGATAAGCAGAAACTAAGGGAATTTGGTAAAACCAGACCAAACTTACAAGAGATGGTAAAGGGAGCTCTTTGGACAGAGAACCAACAACAGCCAACAACAACTAACCATTAACATACATGATGATATAACCCAGAAATCAACCCAGCTATGGAAGTATCCAAAGTATATAAGCCTATGAGATTGTAAACAGGAAACCAGAGACACCAACCAACAAATGAGGACAGCTACAAACCAAAAAGAGGGGAAAAAAAATCTGTGTTGTTACAGAACTTCGTAGGGAAGTCAACACAACTACAAGATAGAGTGGACTGTTCTACACTTGGAAAGAAAACTATAAATCACAGGGTAACCTCAAAGAAAAATGATAAACCTTCACATCAAAATAAAAAAGAGGACCAGCACAAATATTTAGCAAATAATAAAACAATAGCAAAGAAGGAAGTGATAACATGATTCATAAACAAAATGAGCTCAGCATAGAAAATTATATGGAACAAAGAAATCAACACAATGAAAAAGCACATAACAAAAATGACAGCAACAAATTCGTATTTGCAGATAACTACATATCTGGCAAGGGACATATCTCTAAGATTTATGGAAAACTCCCAACGCCTCGACACAAAAGGAATTAACAATCCAACTGAAAAATGGGTAGAAGACATGAATACACACTTCACCAAGGAAGATATTCAAGTGGCCACTAATACATGAAAAGATGCTCACAATCATTGGCCATCAGAGAGATGCAAATCAAAACAACAATGAGATACTATCTCACCTCAGCACTGATGGCAAGGTTCAACGAGACAGAAAATAACAAATGCTGGAGGGGATGTGGAGAGATTGGGACTCTCATACACTGCTGGTGGGACTGTGAAGTGACACAACCACTGTGGAAAGCAAGATGGCGATTCCTTAGAAAGCTGGAATTGGAGATACCGTTTGACCCAGCAATCCCCTTACTAGGTATATATCCTAGAGAGGTGAGAGCCAGGACAGGAACAGATATATGCACACTCATGTTCATTGCAGCACTATTTACAATAGCAAAAAATGGAAACAACCTACGTGCCCATCAGCAGAAGAGTGGATGACCAAACTATGGTACATATACATACTGGAATGCTATGCAGCACTAAAGAATAAGGTAAAGTCTGCAAAACACCACATAAAGTGGATGAACTTGGACGACATTATGCTAAGTGAAATAAGTCAATCACAGAAGGATAAATATACTATTAGTTCATTGTTGTAGAGGGTCAAGGAAAGGTTTATATATGGAGGGAAACTTTCTTTGTTGGTTGCCAGGGTTGGGAAGGGAGGGAAGGAACACTGCAAAAAAAAAAAAAAAAAAGCATTGACCCATGTCACTTTTGTTTTGTGTATTTTACTGTACATAAATTATATTTCAATATAATGCATTAAAAAAATAAGTAAAAGAAGAAGAAGAAGCTTTCATTCCTGTAGAGCAATACACACAAGAGGCAATTAAAATAAAAAAAAAGAAAGTGCTAAATACTAAAAAAGGGAGTGTATGTATACCAGCCTGTGTGGAAGATAGTGATCAGGAGTTTCTGCAGGAAAGGATATATAGGTTGAAATCTAATAAATGACTAGGATTTAGTCACACTGACAAGGAAAATATACAGCACATACACACACACATACAAAATGCCTGTAATACAAAAGGTCACATTAAGGGGGAATTCTTACTCAGCTAATTTTGCAGTGAGGAGTGGCACTTCAGGGCAATTTGGAGTCATGACACTCAAGTTTCTGACTCACACAGCAGGGTGGGGAGTGGGACTATTGAGTGAGTCAGGAAACACCAGAAAAGGAGCAGGATGGGAGACAAAGACTGGGTTCAGTCTTGACACGTTGAGTTGAAGAACCTCTGAGAACTCATTGGATTAGACATGATCACTTAAACCAAGGGCACAGAGAGAATGTTTTATAAATGTAGAGTAAAAGGAGAACAGAGCCTGGGATGAGTCGGAAAAACTCCTTCAAGGTCGCTAGGGGAGGCTGAGCCTGCACAGAAGAGTGGGAAGGAAAAGCTGGAGAGCTGGGAGGAGAACGAGGAGAGGACAGTGTCACAGAGGGAATGAAGGTGTTTAAGGAGGGAGGGAGTGGTCAGCAGTAACAATGTTAACATGCAATCAAATAAAATGAGGTAAAATATGTATCCACTGGGTATGCTAGTGATGTTTCAGAAACATGAAGAGGCTAAAGCCAAATTGGAGTGGCTTGAGAGATGGTGAGAGGTGAGCAAATGGAGACAGGGAGAATAGGCCCCATGTTTCCAACCTTTTTACTTCATGGCACATAAAGAAAATGGTATTTAAATGAAACATTGGCTAATTAAGCAAGGCTGCTGCCAGCTGGGAGAGCTCTGGTGGCATAGTACCTAAGGCATTTGGCTGCTAATCAGAAGGCTGGGGGTTCAAACTCACCAGCCACTCCTCAGAAGAAAGGTTGGGCAATCTACTTTCGTAGTGATACCACCTTGGAAACCCAAGGAGGGGTCGCTATGAGTCGGATCTGACTTGATGGCAGTGAGTTTGGTTTGGTTTGGTTTGGTTTGGCTCCCAGCTAGAAGTGTAGCCCCACCCAACTGCGCTGAAGGCTGAAATCAATGTCTCATATCACCCATAACCTTTGGAGGCACATCAGTGTGTCTCAGAGGCAATGGGAGTTCAGCAGTAGAATTCTTGCTTTCCCTGTGGGAGACCTAGATTGAATTCACAGCCAATGTACTGCCTGAGCAGCCACCAGTTGTCTGTCGACGGAGGCATGTGTGTTGCTATGATGTGAATAAGTTTCAGCAGAGTTTCCAGACTCAGATTGACTACAGAGAATGGTTTGGTGATCTGCTTCCAAAAACAGCAATGACAACCCTGTGGATCACAATGATCTGCATGATCTGCCACTAATCATGGGGATGGCACAGGACAAGGCATCTTTTCATTCCATTGTGCATGGGGTCACCATGAATAAGGGGCTGACTCAACAGCAGCTAGTAACAAGTATGTCTCAGGACACCAACTGATACAGTATGCCACAGACCACTCTTTCTTTTTTTCTTTTTTAATGCATTTTATTGAAATATAATTTATGTACAGTGAAATACACAAAACTAAAGTGACATGGGTCAATGTTTTTGTTTTTGTTTTTGTTTTTTTGCAGTGTTCCCTCCCTCTCGTCCCACCCTTGGCAACCAACAAAGAAAGTTTCCCTCCATATATAAACCTTTCCTTGACCCTCCAGAACAACGAACTAATAGTATATTTGTCCTTCTGTGA
>NW_006921780.1:4012749-4018997 GCF_000298275.1 Orycteropus afer afer
GGACTGTGATGCTCTGTTGTCTCCAAGGCATTGTGACATTTTTGTGTTTATATTTAATTGGTGATTATATGTTGGAGTGACTTGCCCACAATTTTCATTTTCTTTGTTTTGTTTGTGTTATCTATACAGGCAGGGTACTGTGCTATGCTCCTCTATTCACTAGTTGACAGCACTTATACACTCACCACCTGTCAACTTTCCTTTGTCAGCCTCTCGTATGTCCTTGCCGACCCCGGAAAACAGAGCCTATCCTTAGGTCCCCGGAATCCGAATGAGAATGCTATCACTTTAAAATCCAAAAGAATTGCCACTTGTAAACATTCAAAATGGCCATGCCCTCGGTCACTTTAAATATCCAAAATGGCCATCACTTGGAAACATTCGAAATGGCTGCACCCTCCAGACAGCAGAAAGTCCACAGCTCAGGTTGTCTCCCTCCTTGCTGTTTCCCTTCCTAGTCATAGGCCACCAGAGCAGTTGTCCTGCAACCCTTGGTGACCAGGACTGATCTTTAGGTCAATTCTCAGGTCCCAACACCACTTGGAAATATTCAGACTGTTAGTCTCGTCAGGGTAGCTGACAGTTTGCAGCTCTGACTGTCTCTGTACTCACTGTTTTCATTCAGTTTTTTCCATTAGTTGGTGCCTAATCCACTTCTGTATAGTCCCTTTCAAAGCTCAGGGCTCCAGGATTATCTTTTGTATATCTGTCAATTGGTTTTTCTTTTCTTTGTTGAAGAGGGTCTGTGTCACTTGTCTGCCTATTCCTCCATCTTACCAGAAGTCCACAGACCACTCTTTCAAGGATATTGACTGTGAAAGGGGGACTGGCAGTGGGTGTGGAATCAAGAAAGGGTTACTAATTTGATTCTGGTTTTAAGATGAAAGAAAATGAGCATCTTCTAGGAACATCCATGGAAATTGTCTAGTTGAGATGAAAGTGGCTATGGAAGGTGAAGGGTAGTAGAGAGGGTACCTTGATAATACAAGGCTCCTAAGAAGATATAAGGATAGAATCTAATTTGGGATAGAAGGGGGAATGTACAAAATATTGTGTGTACAAAAATGCAATCATCTCCACAAAACTATAACATGGATGTCATTCTTACCATTTTAGAGATATAAAATCTGAAGTTTAGTGAAGTTAAGTCACTATCCTAGTTCTCCCACCCACTAAGCAGAGGAACCAGGATTAAAACTCAGATTTTCTGAGTCCATAACTCCTAACAATTATACTTTGGTGAATCATGAACATCTCATACGTTAGGTCTAAAGATGCAAAGATGAATTATGTTTGGCCTTGCCTTTGAGCAGACCACATACCATGTAGAAAAAGACAATAAAACAAATATGAAACTGTGATATATAAACTAACGGGAATACACAAAAAAAGGGGGGGCTGTATTTTAAGAGTCATAAAGACTGTACCAAGTATATACCTGTCTCTCCCCTGAATTCCTGGATTCACTCAAAAATGCTTATTGGATGGATGGATAGATGGATAGATGAGTGGGTCGGTGGGCGGATGGATGGATAGATGGATGGATGGATGGAGAATGAGGTTTCAGTGTTAATGAAGAGTATCTGCTTAGAGCAACTGTTATCCATATAGCCACAAGGGGTCACTGCAGACCTGACACACAAAAGTATTTGCTTAGGCACCTCAGTGCTCTCTGAAAGGAAGGGAGAGAAAAGCAGGGAGAGAAGCAGGGTGATGTCAGATGCCTTATGGTATTTTCTGCTGCTTGCAAGCCAAGCCCAGAGCTTCATTTCCAGTCCAGTTCTACATACTCTCCTATTCCTGGTCTTTTCGGCTCATGTCCTAGGCTTTTGACATATTTCTCTGATATATTTTCTCCCTCAGATCTAACTCAAAGAAATGGCCCCAGGTCTTCTATTGGGCCTCCAATCCCAGCTAAAGATGTGGCTTTAATCCAGCAGACTTTATTGCTGAGTGCCTTTGCACAAATGACTTTACTTCTCTGGGCCTCATCAGTAAAAGCTAAAGCTGGGAGAGAGAATCTGGTGGTTTAAGACTTCCTGACTCATTCTTCTTTATAATAACAGGTAAACTTTATCACCACCTGTCTGTCTGTTTGTCAATTTTTCCTACTGTGGTGGCTTGTGTTTTGCTATAATAATGGAAGCTATGCCACTGGTATTTCAAATACCAGCAGATGGACAGGTTTCAATGGATCCAAACTAAGTCAGACTAGGAAGAAAGGCCTGGAAATCTACTTCTGAAAATGAGCCAATGAAAACCTTAGAATCACAACAGGACTTTTTCCAATATAGTACTGAAAGCTGAGTCCCATATGATGGAAGGCATTCAGAATACATAGTGGCCTCCACAATAGTCTCAAGCATATCAACAATCATGAAGATGGTGCAGAACTGTGCGACATTTTCCTCTGTTATACATAATGTTACCCTGAGTCGGAGCTGACTTGAGGGCAACTAACAACAACAGCAATCTTTTTCAAGCACTTACTATTGCCAGGCATTATTCTAAGCCTGCCATCCCCAGTATGGTAACCACTAGTCACATGTGGCTATCTAAATTTAAATTAATAAAAATTAAAAACAATTCAAACTTCAGTTCCTCAGTTCCAAGTGCTCAACAGCATATAGCTAGAACAGGATAGTCCAGTGAATATTATCATCACAGAAAGTTCTATTAGACAGCATGAAGTGCTTCACATGTGTTTATTTCATTTAACATTCATAGCAACCTTATGATACAGGTATAGTTTTTTTATCCACTCTAGAGATAAAGTCTCTCAGCAGATTAATATCCAGAGCCGGATTCAAGCTCTGGCAGGTAGCTCCAGGGCCCATGCCCTTGACTGTATCATGCTGCTTCTACGCCCAGAGCTACCTCTGCAGCCTCATGCTATCACCCAGGAGTCTACAGAATTTTCTCATCCTTTTATCAGCCAATGTCCCTCACAGCTACTCTCCTGACAGCTGACCCTTAGGGAACCTGGGCTTCAAACTCCTTCTGGATGAGAATCCTCACTCTATTATCCTCCCCACATACCTCCTTTTAGCCCCTCAGTTCCCTGAGACTATTAATATAGGTTTTATCCCTACCCTAACCCATCCCAGTCTTTGTTCAAATCAGCATGGATCCTGGGACATTCCTAACCTTAGCAGCAGCCCCCTTGCCCCTGAGGTCACCTTCATCCTCAAGGGGACAGTGTGCTGCCAGCTCAGCTCAGAAAGCCAATTTTCATTCTTGTTGTAGTTATATGCTGTCGAGTTGGACCCAACTCTTAGAGACCGCTCCTTGGGTTTCTGAGGTGGTATCACTATGGAAATAGACTGCCTAACCTTCCTTCCAAGGAGTGGTTGGTAGGTTTGAACCACCAGCCTTCTGGTAGCACCTTTGAAAGTACAGCAACATCTCACTCTGCAGTGGTAGAGTGAGAAGTCAGTCTACAGGTCACACATCATGCTGCTAGGAACCTGGTGAAAATGGAAGCAACCAGGGACAAAGGTGTCAACCATTCTGTGTGCAAAGCACCAGGGGTGCTTGAGAGCTAGACCATTTGTGGTGGCCCCTTCTGTCTCCTACCCCAACTGCTGCTGCCCCACAGGGCTTCCACCCTATCCACTGGACCTGCAGCTGAACAAAGTTGGAGACACCTCAAGTCAGGAGACAGGTTGAAGAGAATTATAGCAAAAAACACATAAATGTTAACATCTTTAGGTGAGTGGATAAGATATCCAACTCCTACTTGATTTCCTCATTACTTTTACCCCTCTGCTGATCATCAAGTCACAAAAGAATAGCCTGATGGTATGAGACTGCTTTCTCACTTCCAGTGAATTAGAGAATCTAGGGTAAGAAGACTTAGAACATCTGCCCTCTCCATTCTTACTTTCAGCAATATTATTAGTAATTGTTAAGTTGGCCCTCTACTCATGGTGACCCCATGCATAACAGAGCAAAATGTCCTTGCCATCCCCATGATCAGTTGCAGATCAGATCACTGTGATCATAGAGATTTCATTTGCTGGTTTTCAAACATAGACCACCAGGCCTTTCTTCCTACTCTGCTTTAGTCTAAAAGCTCCTCTGAAACCTGTCCATTATCATGGCAATACACAAGGCCCCAATAACAGACAGGTAGCTGCACATGAGGGGTGTTGGCTTGAAATCAAACCCACGTCCAACATGGAAGGCAAGGATTCTACCACTGAACCACTAATGCCTCATAATATAATAATAATTTTTTTAAAAACTCAGATTGAAAATTGAGGTACTAGTACTGTTATTTAGTTCATACTTCAACCTTTAGTCAACTGTCAACAGGCCATCACAGCAAGTTCATGTGTCCTATAGAAAAAGCTGTTTACAAACAGAATTACAAGGACACAACTTGATGTCAGAACTCAGTAATTATGACTTCTTGTTGTTGTTGTTATGTGCCGTCGAGTCGTACCCGACTCATAGCGATCCCTCCTTGGGTTTCCGAGGCAGTATCACTACGAAAGTAGATTGCCCCATCTTCCTTCCGAGGAGTGGCTGGTGGGTTTGAACCACCAGCCTTCTGGTTAGCAGTCAAGTGCCTTAGCCACTATGCTACCAGAGCTCTTAGTAATAATTATGACTAAGAAATAAGTATTCAAGCAATATTCTTTACTAACAAAAAATAAGACACTGCTTTCTTTTTTAACTTTTTACTATGGTTTGGGTGAAAGTATACAGAGCAAATTAATTTTCCATTCAACATTTATACATATTTTGTTTCATGACATTGGTTGCAATCCCCACAATGTAATAACACTCTTTCCCATTTCCTCTCCGGGTTCGCTGTTACCATTCATCCTTTTAGCCTGCCCATTCCTGCCTCTGAGTTTTGCTTTGGGACAAACGCTGCCCTTTGGATCTCCTTCGGTTGATTGCTCTAAGGAGCCTCTTTCTCATAGGTGTTACTGTTCACGTTATCAGAGCACTCAGTAATGGTAGCTCGGCACCATCTACCTATTCCAGTCTCAGGGTAGTGGAAGCTGAGGTTCACGTGGTCCATTAGTCCTTTGGACTAATTATTTCTTTGCATCTTTGATTTTCTTCACTCCTCTTTGCTCCAGATGGGAAGAGACTAATAGTTGCATCTTAGATGGCCACTTGCAAGCTTTTAAGATCCCAGCTGCTACTCACCTAAGTAGAATGTAGAACATTGTCTTCATGAACATTATGCCAAATGACCTACATGTCCCCTGAGACTATGGCCCTAAGACACAGTGTATTATATCTCATGAGGAAGTTAATTTCTAAAGACAGTGTGTATGATGAAAATTGTTTAAACAAAATTACTCTTGAAAATTCTTTCAACTGCACATGGTGTACCACACATATTTATGACACCTCAAGCCTTTTTTTCGAAGAACCAGTCAACAATGACTAGACTTTTCATCTGGTCAAGAGGCTTATGCTCTGAGCACCCAAAGCCCTAATGAAATTGACCCTTACTCATCCACCTGTGTCCTCTCTATATAGGGAGGGCAGATATGACTGGTCCTTGGAGCTAGTTTGGGTAATCAAATCCATTCTCTGATTCATTCATGCCTGTTTCTTCTCTTGTCTGCTTTTCTCCGTGCTAATGAAAATGAAAATGACTGATGGGCTGGTCTAGGGATAGAAGACTGAAGTGAGGAGGGTCTCTGAACTCACTGAGATTCAACCCCATCTCATTCTTTCAACGCTGCTACATTAAAATAAACAAGTTTGTGCATATATTTTACTTCTCTTTGTAGATTCTGAGTTGAGCTACTTTTTGCTTTAAACTTGGTCCCAGTAGTTTGTATATTTTCATTATACCAGAAAAGCAAAATTCTTCCTAAATACAATCTCTTCCTAGACAGGCTTGTGGGAATTTGACTCCAGTGAGGAAAATTTTGTTCCACCTGGTGGTCTTCCTTCTCCAATATCACCATTCTATGCTGTGTGTTTTATGAATGGCCTTTGGGACAAGTGGAAATGTCTAAAGGGCAGGTACAGTGTGGCATAGTGCCTGGAAATACTCCAGATGAAAGGTTCCCAAGGGCAAATTGCTCTGTACTATAAAAGAACAATTCTTGAATTTGACTAGATAAAGCCCAAGAGAGAGGAAGTAATGGACAACATAATACAGAACCCAAGCTCAATCAGGTCAAACTTGAAGCTCAGGACCCCAGAGAAGCAGCCTAAGATGCAGATCCCAGGGCTGGGTGTGTAACAACAGAGCTACCACAAGTGCAGAG
>NW_006921780.1:4019648-4030491 GCF_000298275.1 Orycteropus afer afer
TGGCAGTTCAAACCCACCAGCCACTCCTCGGAAGGAAGATGGGGCAATCTACTTCCGTAGTGATACTGCCTCAGAAACCCAAGGAGGGGTCGCTATGAGACGGGTCCGACTTGATGGCACATAACAATAACAATAACATTGTGAGACAGTTCTTTATGTTGAGCTGAAATGTGCCTTCTTGAACCCTGCAGTGTCCATATATTAGTCTCATTTCTGGGAGCAGCAGTGGTTCAGTGGTCGAATACTGACCTCTCATGTGGAAGACCTGGGTTCAATTCCCAGCCAATGCACCTCGTGCACAGCCTCCACCTGCCTGTTAGTGGCAGCTTATGTGTTGCCATGATGTTGAGCAAGTTTCAGCAGAGCTTCCAGACTAAGATGGACTAGGAAGAAAAGCCTGCTGATATACACCCAAAAATCAGCCAACAAATACCTTATAGATCACAATGATCCAGTCCACAGCCCATTATGAGAATGGTACAGGTCTCCGAACTTAAACTTGTCCCAGGTAACACAGAACAGGTAGATTCAGGAATCCATTCCAGGTCATCTGATTCCAAAGCCTGCATTACACCAAACTCACAGGAAGGGATGTGTTTAGATGTATATGAGGGTTGGAAGGGGGAGAGGATGGAAGAATGGTAAGAAAGAGACTTTCAGAGTTCTGCACACCCTTGAGAATTTATGACAGAGCTGACCCTGAGATGAGTAAAGCATTAAGTTAAAAAGGCTCCACCTGTATTCAAAGTAGAGTAGACAACAAGGATGACAGCATGTGATTAAACATGACCAAGCACCTGCTCAGGAAGGGTTTTTACCTACCCCTCTTGTCTTAGTCTGCTAGTGCTGCCCGAACAAAAAAACATAAAATGAGTGGTTTTAAGGAACAGATATTTATTTTCTCACAGTTCTGGCAGCTAAAAGTTCAACTCTGGACCTCGGGTATGTCAATTCCTTCTGTAGGCTTTTCTCTTCGTTTCTGGTATCTGCCAGTGATCCTTGACAACACTTTACTTGTAGACAGGTCCTCTAATGATATCTGTCTTCCCCCTTATGGGTCTCTGTGTCTATTTTGCTCTTTATTATAAGTGATTATAAGGTCTAAGTTTGGGCAATCTACTTCCGTAGTGATACCACCTAGGAAACCCAAGGAGGGGTCACTATGAGTCAGATCTGACTCAACTGCAGTGTGTTGCGTATAAGGTCTAAGATCCACCATTGTGACCTGGTATGGCTTAACATAAAAGGACCTGGTCACAAGACAATGGTCACAGGACCATTGTGACCTGGTATTAACATAAAAGAAAGCCCCTATTTCCAAACATAGTCATATTCACACCTACAGGGGTTAGGATTTCCACATTTCTTTGGCGGAGAACACACAATTCAACCCATAATATCTTCCAAGGCATTCTTGTACTTCTCAATGTCTTGCACAGTACCTAGGACTACATGTTAGCCATGAAGGATATGCATGAGGATTTGTTGAACTGACTGCACTCAGCCCTATCACCATTGATTGTATCACTCTTCTCTAAATGTCCCACTGCTTCATTGTTGTTGTTGTTATGTGCCGTCGAGTCGGACCAAGTCATAGCGACCCCTCCTTAGGTTTCCGAGGCAGTATCACTATGGAAATAGATTGCCCAACCTTCCTTCCATGGAGTGGCTGGTGGGTTTGAACCACCACCCTTCTGGTTAGCAGTCAAGTGCCTTAGGCATTATGCTACCAGAGCTCCCATATTACCCCTCAATCTAATGTCCTCCATCCCTTGGACTAGTCATACCTGTCTAGCCTCATCTGTCACCATTCTGAGAATTAGCCTCTCTTCCTGGGCTACCTGTTCTCCTCAAAATGAATCTATTTAAGAGTATTAATGCAATATTCCACTGATCTCCACAGAACTTTCTGTCAGATAGGAACTAACGCTGATCTATGAACACCTTGACTTCCAAGGGCCTGCTCTGTGATGCCCAGAGGAGAAAACTCAAACCAACACCTAATGCTGCTGAAAAGAGCATATGTGGAAGGCTTAATGTTCAGTAACTGTGAGCATCATTACCTCTTGTTGTTGTTGTTGTTATGTGCCATTGAGTCAGCCCCTACTCATAGCGACCCCTCCTTGGGTTTCCAAGGCAGTATCACTATGGAAGTAGATTGCCCAACCTTCCTTCTTGGGAGTGGCTGGTGGGTTTGAACCATCAGCCTTCTGTTTAGCAGGCAAGTGCCTTAGGCACTATGCTACCAGAACCTCTAGGGTGAGGGATTTGGGTCCTGGATCAGGGAGATCCAGGCAGAGGGTTGTTCTTTTTCCCAGGGAAGGATGTGCTGGGATTCAGTTCAGGGCTTTATCTGAATACTCATCATTGCTCTCAGGCCTGCAATCCTGGCTCCTAAGACTATGTGGGACTGGTAGTGTCTGGTTTGTCAGAGGTATGGCCTAAGGACAGGCCCAGCCTGAGCCTGCCCTCCAGATGGTGCTGGATTCACAGGAGCTTTTGTCTTGTCCACCTTGAGGCAGAGAATTCACTTTACAAGTGAAGACATCACACAGACACACTGTCTCACTTGTTCACAGTCACTCAAAGATACACACAAACACACTACTACACACACAGGAATGAATAAAGACACAAACTGAGGAATTCTTACAGCCAAACGTGATGTATATTGCTGTCTTTCACATTTGAAAGACAATTTGTGCCTATGAATATGACTGTGAATAAGACTCAAGGCCTCCAATGGTCTCTCTCGTTAAACTCAGCAGAGCTCTGGTCTGCTCAGTAGAGGAGGAATAAAGAATGAGAACTACAGTGTGTGAGTGCACACACATGCATGAACACTCATCTTGTACAAAGCTGTGCCATAGGTAAGTGTTCAATAATTGCTAACTGCCAGAAAGGAAACAGGGTAGAAAGGACCCAGCAATGGTCTGGAATTCAGACAATTCCCCTTTCAAGTCCCAACTCTGCTATTTACTGGTTCTATGACCTTGGGCAAGTTCACTTTAAGACTCACTAAATTACTTCCCTCTGTGGTTGTTGGAGTTTAAGTTAATGAGATAGCATATACCTAATACATAATGTATTACCTTGGCATGTAGTGGGTGCTCAGTAAATTCTCATTCTTGTCTAAGCACATCACCCCTGAGGGGCCTCCACGCTGCCCGTGCTCCTGCTGTCCATTCTATAACTCCTGTAATGAGAGCCAGCAAAAACAAAAGTCTCGGTGAAAACCCAGATGTAGAAGGTTCGATAGCAACAAGCAGGAAAAACATTCAGAGAAATGACATTTCGAGGTTATCATTTTCCAGATTCTTCTTCTTCCTGTCTTGGTAATGATAATTAAGCATTAATATGCAAATATGTGACCAAAACTTGATTCCAAACTTAAGTCTAATATCACTAGTATATCCACAGTGAGACTACAATGTAATGAGCCTGATTTTTTTTTTTTTTTTAACACTCAAGTATTTATATTTCCAAATGAATGTTGGCTTTCAAAGCAATCACCTTGGGTGGCTACGTGTTTATTCCAGCTCTTACTCTTGTTTGCCACATTTAAGGGATTAGGAATCAGCCAAAGTTATTTGGTGCCAGCTTTGTTCCTAGGGCTTCAAATCAACCAATCTCCATGCCACCTCCTCCCCAGGGGCATCATTCTTATTTCCTTCTTGTCTAGAGAAAAAGTGATTGCTTTCTGAAGCCTCCAAGGTTAGATTTACTTATTCAAGTTTGTATCTTCCTCTGTTAAGGATGTTGTGGATGAGTTTCCCAGGAGCTGAGCCAGCTTACTCATTGAGGAGGACCACCCAGGCATACATTCAAAACATTCCTCCCTGATCACCAGCCAGGTTGCTTGGAAGGGTCTCTCCCAGGCCTTCATCAAGTCCTTTGCCTCGTCAGGGCTCCCCCAGTAGAGCACTTTTAGTCCATCCAACTCCATTCCCCCTTCCTTATAGTCTTAAGCCTGAGTTCCATACAGGATAGACCTGCTTTAAGGTGTACCTGTATGGTAGGAGAAAGATGGAGGCAGGCCCAGAGCTAGATGGGTGAATGCCAATGGGGCAAGCAGGCCACATTTTCTGACCTCCTCTAACCCCACAAGAGGAAGACAGAATCACCATCAGTAGCCCAAGGCCTATCCATGTGAGGCCGGACATGCTGCCTCCCTCCAGCCCTTTCACCAACCCTGACACCAACTGTTTCTCCTGCAGCACCCACCACCTCTCTGCTGGGTTTGATAATTCACTGCAGTGGCCACACACAACTCACAGATTATGAGATTAATTAGGGAAGCAACAGGCTACCATTCAAGTTCAGGAACACATTCAGTCTCAGCCCACTGTCTCTCAGCCAAAAGTCTCTCTCAATCTCTCTCCCAGTGTGTCTCTAAGCATCTCTCTCAGTAGTGCAAATCTCTCATATCTCTCAGCCACAGTGAGAGATTTCTTCTGCCTCTAGGAGGGCTCCTTTTGAGCCTGGCAGAGTGACCAAACTAACCAATCCCAACATCAGAATTCTATACCCCTGAGAGAGAGAGAACATCCCAGAAAATTACTTTGTGCTGCTCCCAACAGAAATACCCCAGGTGGATAACTTTAACAATCAGGAGCTACTCAGTTACTCACAGCAAATTCCACCATGGAGTTTACAAAGACTTATGGCTAGAAAAGCCACACTATGTAATTTTCTACACCACAATGGAACAGCTGGCATAGGGAACCGTCTTAGTTTCTTAATGCTACTTTAACAGAAATAGCACAAGTGAGTGACTTTAAGAAGCAGAAATTTATTTTCTCACAGTTTAGGAGGCTAGACATCAAAATTCAGGGCATTGGCTCTAAGGGAAAGCTCTCTGTCTATCTACTCTAGGGGAAGAAACTTGTCTCGGCTTCTGTAGCATTCTTCTCGGCATTCTTTGGTCCCTTGGCAATCTCCACGTGGCACTTATCTTGCCCCTTTTGTGCTTGTTTCTCTGTGCCTAAACTACTCTTTTCATATCTCAAAAATGATTAGGTTTAAGACATGCCTTGTACTGATATGGCCTCGTTAACATAACAGATAAAACCTTGTTCCGAAATGGGATTATATCCACAGGTACAGGGGTTAAAATTCCAACACATATTTTGTGGGGACACAATTCAATCCATGACAGGAACCATGAGCTAAGATCCATGAGCTCTACCATCCTTGCATCTGTAAAAAGAACCCTCATTTTAATGGCCCAGCCTGGCCTCAATACACAGGTATTTCTGCCACTCACCTCTGGGTCAGAGCATTTAAGGTAGAGTGCACTTCCCTCCCTCCACAGCTCCAGGTAAGCAAGGTGAGGAGCCATCACTGGTGAGAGACTTCCAAGAGGAAGCTGCCTCCTACAGGGAACAAAAGAGCTTCCTTCTCCATATGAAGATTCTACTCCAGTGCCAGTTTAGAGCAGCCATCTCAATTTTATTAACAGACCTGTCTTTCAGGCAAATAGGACTCCTGGTGGTAATCCTAATATCTCCAAATCTCAGGGGCACAAAACCTTTTTTTTTTTTCTCTTGGAGAACCACCTTCAGACTCAGTCCCTTAGCTACAAGAAAACAATCAGATCAACAGCTTTGTTCTCCACACCCAGCTCTGAAGGGCTCTTAGCCATTTCTAGATAAAATATTCATTCCTCAGCAAACAAAAAATATGTCACCATCAAAGATTATCAGTAGACTGCGCTTCTGAAAAGGAGCCCTGGTGGTGCAGTGGTTACAGTGCTTGTCTCTCACTCTGAAGAAGATGTGGCAGTCTGCTTCCGTAAAGATTATATACCCTTGGAAACCCTATGTTGTTGTTGTTGTTATGTACCATCGAGTCGGACCCAACTCACAGTGACCCCTCCTTGGGTTTCCGAGGCAGTATCACTATGGAAGTAGATTGCCCCATCTTCCTTCCGAGGAGTGGCCGGTGGGTTTGAACCGCCAGCCTTCTGGTTAGCAGTCAAGTGCCTTAGGCACTACGCCACCAGAGCTCCCTATAGGGGAGTTCTATTCTGTCTTATAGGGTCGCCATGAATAGAATTGACTCAATAGCAAAGGGTTTTGGTACTTCTGAAAGCATCTTTCAAAACACTTTGGCCAATGATGGTGTCACTGCAAAATGGATTGGTCATACAAGAGGCCTACTTCAAAGAGGACAGCATTCACCCAGACATACATATTCTGGTTTGTTTGTTTAAAAGTGTTCATTTTACTACCTTGTTGTCATACCTCCTATAAAACAAGGTTCCATCGAATTCAGGGAGCTCTTCTTGAATGCAGACACAGAAACACAACCCCTGACATGTGAGCATTAGAGAATGTTTAATAACCGGGGACCTGTCTGAGTCTCCATAAATACCCACAGGTTTTACAGGGGAACCATTTCCATAGATCCTACCTGGTGATTCTGATGCATCCTTGCTTTCAGAACTAATGAGTATTTCTCAGGCCTCAGACATGAGCCAGGTGTTCTAAAGTCCACGCATGACTCAATCCCTATCCCATGAACAAATGTTTAGAGTTCTAGAAGTACCTGCTATCACAGAGACAGTGTGCTATTGGAGAAAAAGCATACAGATCTGAATTAAAATTCTGCTTCCAACATTTAGTATGTGACATTGGGGAGGTCACCTCTTTGAGCCTCAGTTACCTCATCTACAAAATGGAGATAACCACATCAACCTTTGCAAGATTATTGTGAAGAATATCGTTGTTGTTGTTGTTGTTGTGTGCCATCAAGTTACTTTCCACTCAAAGGACAGAATAGAACAGCCCCATAGGGTTTCCTAGACTATAATCTTTACACGAGCAGATCATCAGGTCTTTTCTCCACAGAGCTACTGGTGGGTTTGCACAGCTGACCTTTTGGTCAGCAGCCAAGGGCTTAACCATTGCACCATCCCAAAGAATTAGGGAGGGAGATTCTTTTGGGATCCAATTATGTGCTGGTCACTGGGTTAGGTGCTTTGACACGAAGTAGACATTACATTTCAATTTCTTGGCCATCTCTGGCACGTAGTATATGGTCAAAGATTATTAGCTTTTCTTCCTTCTTCAAGCTATCTGACTGGTGGTCTGGATTATCTCTGTGCAAGGGTGTGACCCATCCTTTCTGATACTGCTTCCTCCCCACTTGTGATTTCCCATGCAGCCATCCCAACCTCTAGGGTATTTTTCAAAGGAAACATCTCATAAAAATTAACCATGTCCAGACCTGTAAATTAACCTTCATAAATGAAGCAGGGCCCAAACCTCCAGCAGCCTCCCCTGACATTCTTTCTCACAGCCTCTCTGTCTCCACTATCCAGCCTGCTCTCTGAGGGATGCTCAGTGATGTGACTTTGTATCTCCTAGAGCCCCTTCCACCCCAGAATCTGCCTCAGCTCCAAGTGGAGAGCAGTGCCCACTGTATACCAATGGTAAGGACATCCCCATGGGGAAGACAGACAAGGACCTAAAGAGAGGAGGAAAAGAAAGAAAGAGTTCCTGAGTCCTGAGTCCTAGGAGTCAGAGTCATCTGGGGAAAGGAATTGGATAGCTTTTGGGGAGAGCTTGATGGACAAGTGCTGTGGAATTGGGGGTGGGAGAGGGAGGCAGAAAGAGTGCCAGGAGAGAAAGCAGGCAGATTTTAGAGCAAAGGTTAGAAAACTATGACCCATGGGCCAAACATACCCCACTGACTTTTTTTTTTTTTTTTTAAATAATGTTTTACTAGAACATAGCCACATTCATTTATTTACATACTGACTATGGCTGCTTTTGTGCAACTGCAGAGTTGAGTAGTTGTGTCAGAAACTGTATGGCCCACCAACCTAAAATATTCACTACCTAGCCCCGTATCAAAAAAGTTTACCAATTTCTAGTTTAAACAGTGGAAGGCTTCCAGAATCTGCAGATGGGGCCAGGTACCTCCTGCAAAAGTGGATATCCCTACATTAACAACCAACTCCCACTTCCAGTTATTACCATGCCAGAGGAGCCCAAGATTAATTGGCTTCCCTCCTTATATGTCTTCAGGTCCAAACTCGAGATGGGAAAATCATGTAGGTCCTATTTAAGCTTCATTCCTTCTTCTAGTGCATCACTAGAGCAAGAAAGATGAAGATGTTATCTACTCTCTCTAGTGCATACAATTCTAAGAAGGAGTAAAGGTGAGTGATCTCTGGCCAAACTTGTCACCTCTTCTAATGTCAAGGGGAATTTCTGGGTCTAGGATTAGAGTATCACCAACCCACCACCATTATTACAACCACCATTACCCCTAGCATGATTAATACCACGAGAGTCACCACTACCATCAATAACATTATGAACACCACCAACACTGCCCCCCCACCATTACCACTATCTCCTCCTTCATTATCACCACAGCCCCCACCTCCATCACCAGCACAATCATTACCACCACAATCTCCTTCACTACAAGCATCACCACAAACATCACTATGACCACCATAGTCACCCTCAGCATCGTCTTCACCACCACCATGTTCATCTACGGGGAGTTTTTTGTTTTTTTGTTTTGTTTTGTTTTTTGGGTTTTTTTTGTTTTTGTTTTTGTTTTTGTTGTGTTTTTTTGTTTTTTGTTTTTTTTTTTTGCTATGTTCTGAGTACTGTGAGAGAACAAATAGAATGGTGCCATTTGTCTTTGGCCCAGAGTCATGAGTCTAATAAAACATTATGGACCATAAGAAGGAACCAAGAAGACTGTGAGCTCCAGCCACATCTATCAGGCTCAGGACAGCAGGAAAAGAGGAAATGTTAGTCCTCTTTCTGACTTTGCTGTGTTACCAGAGAGAGGCATCTCTCATGTGCCATCATGGGATGAGTGTGGATTTCTGAGTGTGTCAGAACTGAGCTCAAAACCTGAGTATGTACTCAATATATGATTTGGCGGTTTAACCTCTCTGAGCCTAATCTAAAAAGTGGCGATAATACCTACTTTGCAAGACTATTGTAATTTGTTGGTAATAGAGACTGGATTCTAGGAGCAAACTTTAAAGAGTGTCTGGTATGTAATTGGTGTAAGAAACAAGTAGCTGGGTTGTTTATATGGTGGTTGGTTGGTTGGTTGGTTGGTTTTAATGTCTTACCTGATCTGAGATTTAGATTCCTGGTCCAAAATAGGTTTGAATCATCCTAGGATTTCTGCCTCTTCCCATAAAGTGCTCAGGGGAGGCAACATCCAGAGGATCTCTTGGACTCAGGACAGCCCCCTCAAGACCTGATTGGTTGGTTCTGCCCAAGGCATTACCAGGGCAGAAAGGAACACACTTGTGGATGATGGTCCTTCCTGAGAAGGGTTCTAGTGAAGACTTAAGCAAAAGAAAGAAAAACAGGAATAAACCTCAGACTGTATGTTTTTCATTGACAAAAGAAGAAAAAGTGATCATTTTAATCTTACCAGGGCAACAAAGGTGAAGACATGATTTTAGGAGGCATCTACTCCCACCTCATCCCTACTCTAAGCAGGCTTTATATGATGGGTGATTAAAGAGATTTGAAGACCAAAATAAGGAGAGGCCATTATCTCTCAAAATACACAGTTAAGGATACATTGGATCCTTTATCATTCAGAGAATGCTTCACAGTATGCAAAAATTTTCTATTTGCCTATGGTTCCCCTTTTAATGGAAATAACTAACTGTAGGATGTATTAGATTCTCCAAGCCTTGGTTTTCTCATCCCAATATGAGAAAAGTCAATAATTTCTACTTTGCTGGATTGATGTGAGGTTACATAGAACATAAATAGTCCTTATACCTAAAAGATGGTCTGGCATACAGTAGATGTCTAATATAGCAGTAATTATTTTTAAGTATCTTTTATACTTTTGTTCTCTTGATTCTCACTATATTCCTTAGGAGGTAATTATTATCACCCCTTTTTTTGGTTGAGACAGCTGAGATTCAGAGGCTAAGTGACTCATCTCAGGTCACACAGCTGCTGTATGGTTGAACTGGGATGACAGCTCATGTCTCCTGGCTCCCAGGCTCATCTGTTCCCAGATTAAGGGTGATGGATCCTAGAAAATAAAAGGGGGAGCATCACTCCTTACCTAGATCCATACTCTGTAGTGGAAGACAGGCAGTAAGAAGGAAGTAGGAAGGAATGAGCACAAAACCCTAACCTGAGTGCTTCTCTTTGCCCCACAGCCAGGCCTGGTGAGTTAACCTAAGGGGAAGAGGTAAATTGGACTCCTGCTCTTTTCTCACCCTCCATTGTACATCTGCTCCCTCCTCCTGATCTCACTCTCCCACAGGACATTTCTATCATTATGCAGCTTGATGACTAGAAGAAGCAGAGCCCACAAGATCCCGTTGGTGACAATAAGCAGGTTATCTACCAGTGGTGGCATTCCCTTACACATGCATACACATACAAACACACACATCTGGCCTCCAGTCCTCCTAGTGATGTCCCTAGGCCCACCTGTGAGTTCTCTAATTCCTGAACTTTTTGACTTGATCAGGGGCTTAAGAAGACTCAAGGAACACCACAACTCTGAGTCCCCCATTTGCAGAAGATCAGACAATGAAGTGGGGGTTCCAATGCACACTTAGGCTCCAACAGTGATACTGGACACAGAAGCCACAAGTATTTTCTTTCCACATCAGTGGAAAGGTTGGTGCCCTTTCTCTCTCTCTCTTGTTCTCTCTCTCTCTCTCTCTCTCTCTCTCTCTCTATATATATATATATATATATATATATATATATATACATACACACACACACACACACACATATATATATATATATATGAATGCCTCTATTATGACCCCTCTGTACTTTTGAATGGGCTTGGCTTAACTCTGAAAAAAGAGCAT
>NW_006921780.1:4030591-4031961 GCF_000298275.1 Orycteropus afer afer
TGGAATTTGAGAGGCTAGACTCTGGGCAGCTCCCATAATGCATTTCCAGCTTTCAATCTGCTGCTGCAGTCCCCTCGCAGGGATGTATCTATAATAAAATCCCATATTGTATCATAGAATCCTTGACTTTGAAGCCAGAACTCATAGGCACTGCCTTCTCGTGCAACTTCATTTCTGTTCAGATGCCTTCCAGATTATCAAAAACAGAACTGAGGCTTTCCCAACAAGTCCCCACTTGTGGAATAAATTGCAGAACTCAGTTACTCCTTACTTGTTTTTAAAAAAATATGTGGTTGTAGAATCTATTGTTGATTGTTGTCGTTGTTAGGTGCTGTCAAGTCATCTCTGACTCATAGCAACCCTATGCACAACAGAACAAAACGCTGCCCAGTCCTGTGCCAGCTTCATAATTCTTGCTATATCTGAGCCTATTGTCATCCCCACTGTGTCAATCCATCTCGTTGAGGGCTTCCCCTTTTTAGTTGACCCTCCATTTTACCAAGCATGACATCCTTCTTCAGGGACTGGTCTCTTCTGACCACATGACCAAAGATGAGACAAAGTCTGGCCATCCTTACTTCCAAGGAGCATTCTGGCTGCCCTTCTTCCAGGACAGACTTGTTAGTCCTTTTAGCAGTTCATGGCACTCTTAACATTCTTCACCAGCACCACAACTCAAAAGCATCAACTCTTCTTTGGTCTTCCTTATTCATTGTCCTGCTCTCACATGCATAAGAGGTGATTGAAAATACCTTAGGTTAGGTGTGTCTTAGTCTTCAAGAAGACATCTTTGCTCTTTAGCACTTGAAAGAGGTCTTTTGAGCAGATTTCCCCAATGCAATACATCGTCTGATGTCTTGACTGTTACTTCCATTGGTGGTGATTGTACAACCAAGTAATATGAAGTCCTTGACAACTTGAATCTTTTCTCCATCCACTGTGAAGCTGTTTATTGGACCAGTTGCAAGGATTTTGGATTTTTTATATTGAGGTGTAATCCATACTGGTAGCGTAGTGCCTAAGGCACTTGACTGCTAACCAGAAGGCTGGTGCTTCAAACCCACCAAACACTTCTCAGAAGGAAGATGGGGCAATCTACTTCCATAGTGATACTGCCTCAGAAACCTAAGGAGGGGTCGCTATGAGTTGGGGCCAACTCGATGGCACATAACAACAACAATCCATACTTCAGACTGTAGTCTTCAATCTTCATCGGTAAGTGCCTCAAGTCATCCTCACTTTCAGCAAGCAACGTTGTGTCATTTGTGTATTGCAGGTTGTTAATGAGTCTTCCTCCAATCCTGATGTCACATTCTTCTTCATATAATCCAGCTTCTCAGATTATTTGCTCAGCATACAAATTGAATAAG
>NW_006921780.1:4032376-4047222 GCF_000298275.1 Orycteropus afer afer
ATTTCCACATTCCATGGGATCACCTTTCTTTGGAATGGGTACAAATATGGATCTCTTCCAGTCAGTTGGCCAGGTAGCTGTCTTCCAAACCTCTCAGCATAACCTAGTGAGTGCCTCCAATGCAGTATCCATTTGTTGTCAGTAGAGTTATATCAATTTGTCTCCTATTGTTCATCAATATCAGTCACTTGCAGTGCCTGAGAGTCTCATTTGATTTGTTCTTTGATGTGGGAGAGTGGTCAATGAAGGTTTGTTACACTTAACTCCTGTGAGGCCCTAGCTCCTTTTGAATGTGTTTGGCTTGACCCTGAAAGAAGAGAGCATTGAATCTGAGTATGCTGGAGGCTGGACTCTTGGCAGCTTCCATAATGCATTTCCAACTTTCAATCTATTGCTGCAGCCCCCCTCACAGAGATAGGGATCTCTCAGAAGTTCAGTGTGACCATGGATCAGTAGGGGAAGGGCCTGAGTTATACATGTTGGACTGCACTAGACCCAATCCACCTCTCCAATAAAAAAGAAGAGCAACCTGGCACCAAGAAGCTACAAATATCTAGGTCCTCAGTCCTCTAAAGTTTGGTCCCTGGACCAGCAGCACTGATGTCACCTGAGAGGTCATTAGAAATGCAGACTCTCAGACCCGCCCCAGACCTGCTGAATCAGAATCTGTATTTCAGTAAGATGTCCAAGTGATTTGTATGCATATTACAGTTTAAGAAGCACTAGAGATATAAACTTCCCAGAAATACATCCTTCTACTTGTCATCCATCCACAGGAATTCAATTGCCTGTGGTTCAGGTCTGGATGAAGGCAGTGGATGAAACAGAGAGCATTGTAGAACTAGTAAGACAATCTATGCTGGCATTGTATCTCATTTCTAGTCCCTTCTCTTGCTTCTTTCCTCACTTAGCTCCTCCCCCACTTTCATCTTCCCTTTCTTTTTCCTACTTCCCATCCCTCTCATCAACAGTCCAATCCATGTCCAGAAAACACCAAGACTCTCTCTGCTTTACCAATAACCAGAGACCCTGCTGAAGGCTGAAAGGCATAAGCGAGGTAACCTAGAAGCCCCAGTCCCCACTGGTAAGTCAGGCTGTACCAAGAGAACTTAAGCTCTTGCCACTCCCTCTATAAAGGAATTGTCTCCTGGCAAAGAAGCAAAACAGAGACAAGACAGTTCATGAAGGAAACAGCTGATGATGGGGACTAGGAAGGAACCAGCTCTTCTAATGGTTCCCCTAGATAGCCTTCTTCCTGAGTTTTCACACCTCCCTTCCTTCTTGCCCCCACACCAGTGCTTCTCCACGTGGTCTGCAGACTGGTACCATATGAGAATTGCTTTTACCAGTCCATGATAAGAGATGCAGGAAAATTGGAAGGACTGAGAAACTTTCATAGCAATCTGACAGTAATTTGTGTTTGTTTAATCATAAAAAATAGGGCTTTTATTTTATATGTCTTTTTAAATTTCATTTTTCTAGTAATTTTTTTTTATTATATTCTACAAAACTACGAGTCCAAGATTGATTCACAATGGTTCTACACCACAGGTAGATGAGAGGCCCTGTCCTACACACATCCTCTCTCACACTCATACACTCACATACTCATACTCACATACATGCTCTCACTCACTCAACACACACTCACATACATACACTCTCACCTCTACACATACTCAGACATTGGCACACCCACACCCCACTGGCCTCTCAGGCACTTTGCTATCTCCCTGCAACTCCTCCTCACACCCTAGCTCTATTGGAACAGCTGAAAACACCCTTTCTTTCTTAGTTTAGCAAAGAACAGGCTGGGATTCTTCAAAAAAGAATTATTACTAAGGGAATAGAAGAAAAAGAAAATCCAGAAAAAAGAGCATGGAGAAATAAGAGCTTCCAGGGGAGACCAATGTTCTTCCACCCAGACTTTCACTGGTACCGCACATCCAACTTCCAGTTCTAGGTTACTGGAGCAGAAACCTGGTTCCTAGGAAAGCAGGGTCCCCACGCACCCATTTAGACTAAAACAGTGACAATGGTGGACACAGAAACCACAGGTGTTTTCTTTCCACACCAGTGGAAGCATTGGTTCCCCTTCTCTTTATATGAGTGCCTCTAGTATGACCCCTCTCTCCCTCTGACTGTTCTTGGCTTGACCCTGAAAGGAAAGAGCATTAAATCTTTGCATTCTGGAGGCCATTGATGGGCAGGAGCAAATGGGTCACTTCCAAAGGACTTTCACAGTTCTCCAAGGACGGACCCTGCAGGCCTAAGGAAAGACACCCTGAAAGGGCCATTGGGTTGTCTCCTACCCTTATCTCTCTCTATGAACATCTCCAACCACCACCCCCAAATTTCCCATCAGCAGCCTCCACATACATTTTCAAGGCCTCTGAACTGTGAAGTTATTTTTCTCTCCAAGGCAGGGTGAGTTGGCTGTGCCTCCTCTAAGGGCTCAGTCTCTATGAGATCACATTGCCTGCAGTGTACTGGAAAAAGGGAAAGACTCTGTAGCTGGGCTGTGCCTGACAAGGTAGTATGCACCTGTGCCATAAGAGCTGGGAGCTGTGTGGCTGCCCACTGGTGGCCCTTTCAAGTAGTCAAGGACTTACACAATAGCCTACACTATAGTCTGGTCCATTCACTGTACAACTTCTTTGTAAAATGTGATTGCAGACCCAGTCCTTGTCTTGTATGGGACAGCACAGTTTAGACACAAACAATAAAAATGGAGCATAGCCTTTCCTAAATCAGGCAGAACACACACATCAGAATTTTTTTTCAGTTTTTGCTTTGTTATCTTAGATTAGGAGTTCTGGTGGAACAGTGGTTTATTAAAGCATTCAGCTGCTAACCAGAAGGTTGGTGGTTTGAACCCACCAGCAATCTATGGGAGAAAGATAAGGCAGTCTGCTTCCATAAAGATTTACAGCCTTGGCAAACCTAAGGGGCAATTCTACCCTGTACTATAGGGTTGCTATGAGTCAGAATCAACTCGATGGCAGTGAGTTTGATATTTGGTTTTATCTTAGATTTGACTAGAAAATGAGTCTTTATATTTTCATTTGGAGATCCCTAGGTGGCATGAGTGGTTTGAAGTTGACTGCTAACTTAAAGGCTGGTGGTTTGAACACACACAGCTTCTCCACAGAAGAAAGACATGGAGATCTGTTTCTGTAAAGATTCCAGTCAAGAAAATCCTATGGAGCAGCAACACGTGGGGTTGCCATGAATTGGAATTAACTCTAAAACAAAGTTTTGGTTTTGTTATATTTTCATTTAATTGAGCATCCATTAAACAGCTCTGTGTTCTTTATCTTTGTACCCACTGTGATGACAGTAACTACAGACAGGGTGTACAGGATGAGAAAGACCCCAGGCTTTTTCGTTCAATACTGGGATGCTCTGTGTCCTGCACACACGTTCATATCACCCTTGCACCACTGGAAGAAACTGCAGTTGGTAGAACCTGGAGCAGTTGGCAAATCTGCTTCTTCAGCTCCTGTTGCTCTCTGTGCCTTTGCTCAAAGAAGTCCTTCTCTTATGCTCTTTGAAATAATCTATGTTGTACTTGTTTCTGGAGTGCTCTCCCAGGTGCAGTATAGGCCAACAGTGATTGCTCCTTTCGTCATCAATAGCATGATCACTGTCAGCATGAGTTTCTGACCTCATTCATGGTGGATGCTCTATAAATGTGTGTTTAATGCATGAGTGTACACAAGGTGGGAATCCAACAAACGTTTGATGAATGTTCTATACACGCTCTGGACATTGAATGAGTGAAAGAATGAATAAATGAGTTTTCTGGTTCCAGCTTCTCTACCTCAATAAAACACATTCTTGGCTTTGTTTCTTCCTATGTAAGCTTCATTCCAACCTCTGCCTCAAAAGCCCAAAAGCAAACCCCACCTAAACTCCAGGTCCCTCCTACCCAGTCTCCTCTGATTATTGCATCCCATTCTTCTCCTTCTCCTCTCTATCCTTTCTCTTCAACTTCGTCCTCTCCATCTCTGTGCACCACACCCCTAGTTTACCCAATATTCCATTCCCTTTACCAACTCCCAGCAGGTCTAGGACTAGGGTGAGGCAGGAGAATGCACAGTGTGTAAAATTTATGGAGCATACACTCTCAGGGGTGTGCATGTCCCATCTCATGAGACACACTTGCATCCATTTTACTTTGAAAAACTCAGGAATCACATGAGGTTTGCTAAGTTCACTCAGCTCCATGGCAGAGGTAGGGCTCCTTCCAGAGTTTTCTGCCTCAAATCCAATCTCCTTGCCTCATCAAGGCACTGCTGCCTAAGCTGACTGACCAGGGAAGGGTGTGCATGGGCTCCTCCAGCCCAGAACAACCTTTGGGGCTACCTAGTGCATCATGATAAATGGAGAAAAGATTGAAGTTGTCAAAGATTTCATATTACTTGGATCCACAATCAACACCCATGGAAGCAGCAGTCAAGAAATCAGACATTGTATTGCACTAGGCCAATCTGCTGCAAAAGACCTCTTTAAAGTGTTGAAGAGCAAAGATGTCACTTTGAAGACTAAGGTGTCCCTAACCCAAGCCATGGTATTTTCAATTGCCTCATATGCATGTGAAGATTGGACAATGAATAAGGAAGACTGAAGAAGAATTGATGATGCCTTTGAATCGTGGTGTTGGCGATGAACACTGAAAATACCATAGACTGCCAGAAGAAGGAACAAATCTGTCCTGGAAGAAGTGCAACCAGAATGCTCCTTACAAGCAAGAATAACCAGACTTTGTCTCACCTTCAGTCATGTGGTCAGAAGACACCAGTCCCAGGAGAGGTTATTATGCTTGGTGAAGTGGAGGGTCAGAGAAAAGGGGGAAGATCCTCAATGAGATGGATTGACACAGTGACTGCAGCAATGGGCTCAAACATTGCAAGGATTGTGAGGATGGTGCAGGACAGGGCAGCATTTCGTTCTGTTGTCTATAGGGTCGCTATGAGTTGGAATCAACTCAATGGCACCTAACAACAACAGTGCCTAGTGGCATTGTGTGGGCTGACAGACCATGCAGCAGGCAGGCAGTCTAGTCGGTGGAGACTGCATAGGTGGAGGCAGGCAGAAACAGGCTTACATCAGATACTACCTGGCACTCAGTCCCTATCCTTGCACCCACCCCTGCCCCCACCCCTTCCCCTTGGAAAAGTGTGCCCCATTCTGCCCTGAGACCAGTACAAATAGTGACAAAAAAAAAAAAAGATTGAGTGGCCAGGGACAAGATATAGCACTGCAAGCATTTCACATTGGCCCTGAATGTCTGCACCCAGAGGCTCAGGGTCAGTGGTTAAGCTCAAGCCCTTGTTTAGCCACAGTTAACACCTGCTCTCGCCCACCAGCCCTACAGTGACGATGGTCTAAGGTGATGAGGAGCAGGCTGTTCTGCATGGCAGATGGAGCTACTACTACACCTGCCTTGGCAGAGTCAAGGCTTCCCAGAAAGGCCCCAGGGGGGTGGAGTAGCAGCCCTGGCTGCCAGCTGCTCTCTTAATTAAGGAATGCTGGGAGTGGCCTCTTTGAACTCACCAGCTAATTTACTCCAGTGCACTCCCCCCTGTGGCTGGGTAATTAATGTGGTATGAACCAGTGATTAGGCGTGTGGGGTGGTGGGAAGACCTGCTGCACACTTAACCCTTCCCTGCACCTGTTTCAAGCACAGTCTCCTTAGGTTGATTTTCCTTCTTCAGTTGTCACAGGTTTTCTCTTGGAACACAGAATTGACTCCAACTCATGGAGACCCCAGATGTGTCAGAGTAAAACTGTGTTTCATAACATTTCCAACGGCTGATTTTTTGGATGTAGATCACCAGGCTTTTCTTTTGAGGTGTTTCTCGGTGGATTCAAACCTCCAACCTTTCAGTTAACAATCAAGAACTTAACTGTTTACATCACCCAGGAATTCCCTGGGGAAGCAAGGCAGCATTTTGCAAGTCCTCACCTAACCTCCTCTTACCCCTTCCTCAGCTTCCGCAGGGAAAGGGCTTCCCAGGGGAAAAGATTGCAATTCATTTCCTGCCTTGGTGAATCAATAAACCAAAACCAAACCTACTGCCATCGAGTCAATTCCAACTCATGGCAACCCCCATTGGTTTCCAAGATGGTAAATCTTTATGGAAGTAGATTGCCTGGTCTTCCTTCCTTGGAGTGGCTGGTGGGTTTGAACCGCCAACCTTCTAGTTAGCAGTCAAATGCCTTAGGCACTGCCCCACCAGAGCTCCTTTTTTTGGTGAATCAATAGGGGCATCCAATTCCACTGAAAGAAATTGTAACTGCTCATTGTCTTCTGCAAAGGAATTTAGGGTCTGTCCCCACACTGGCCCCAATACTGCATCCACAGCCCTCCCAGTCCTGGCCCTGACACTTCAGAATCATTCAACCCAATTCAACAGATGTTTAGAAGATGACATCTTATGGAAAGCCTTTCCTTTGGGAGGTACAAGTAGCCAGTTGCTGTCAAATCAGTTCTGACTCATGGTGACCCCTGTGTGTCAGACAGAGTAGTACTGCACTCCATAGAGTTTTCAATGGCTGATTTTTCAGAAGTAGATCACCAGGCCTTTCTTTCAAGGTGCCTCTGGGTGGAGTCCAACCTCCGGCTTACTTTTCAGTTAGCAGCCTAACATGTTAACCATTTGCCCCACCTGGGGACTCCTTAGAGATGTACAACATGCAGAAATAAAGAGGATCTAAAATCCACCAGCCACTCCTTGGAAGGAAGACTGGGCAATCTACTTGCATAGAGATACAGCCTCAGAAACCCAAGAAGGGGTCACTATGAGTCCAATCAACTCGAGGGCAGTGGGTTTGGTTTTGGAATCCTTACCCTCATGGCTTGACTGCTAACCAGAAGGCTGGCGGTTCAATCCCACCAGCCACTCCTCAGAAGGAAGATTGGGCAATCTACTTCCGTAGTGATGCCACCTTGGAAACCCAAAGAGGGATTACTGTGAGTCGGATCCGACTCAACTGCACATAATGACAACAACGACACCCTCATGGAGCTTCCAGTTTGGTGGGAGAAGAGAGAGCAGAGCACTCTCTCATGCCTCAAACACACCTTTCTCTGCATTTACCAGGGTTTCCTCTCTTCCCTACCTCCGATCATTTTGTAGAAATGGATAATAAATATTTGAGGGCTTACTCCGTGCCAGATATCATTCTAAATCGTGTATACATGTGCTCATTCATCTAACCCTCACAGCAACCCCAAGAGGCAGACACAGTTACCAACACCCATTTCATAGGTGAGGACACTGAAGCACACTAGGGCACTACTTTGCTCAAGGTTTCACAGCCAAGATGTGAACCTAAGAGGTCTGACTCTAGAGCTTGCGTTCTTAACTTCTACTCTCACCTGTGTGTTTTCTTAAGGTTCCTCAAATACCACTCCCTCCTCTCAGCCCTCCGTAGCCTCTCACCCTCCCAAGTAGGTCAGGCATCATGCTCAGGCTCCCAGGGCATCTGTGCACACATCTGGCACTGCTCTTTCCACCCAGGTTGTAATTATTGGGTTAGTGTCCCATCTTCCCCACTGAATTGTGACCTCCTTGAGGGCAAATGCTGTCCCTTCATCTCTGTGTCCCCAGCACCTAGCACATAAATAGATACACAATAAATGGTTCATGAATGAATAATGGCATTAACAATGGTGTCATAAAGGATTCCTCTCCCTAAACCCCTCTATCCCATAGCTAGGCTGCTTCCAAGTTCTGTCAGAAATGCTGCTGCCTCTGCCCCTTTCTCTCTACTCCAGAGCTTTCCTTCCTAGGTCAGGCCCTTTTCCACACAGTGCCTAAGGCATCTCACTGCTAACCAGAAGGTTGGTGGTTCAAACCCACCAGCCACTCCACAAAAACAAGGCTGCTTCCATAAAGATTTACCACCTCGGAAACTCAGTGGGGGATGCCATGAGTCGGAATCGACTCAATGGCAGTGGGTTTGATTTTGGGTTTTTTGAGACTATCACAACAGCTGCTGCATGGGCTTCCCTGCCTCCAGGCTCTTTCTCTGCCCTGCCCTGCATGCTGTCCTCCCACTAGAAAGTTACTCCCAGCTCAAAACAGTCCACAGTCTCCTCCCCACAAGCAGAGCATCTCAGAGTGCACCCTTAGACCAACAGCTTCAGAATCATCTGGAGCACTTGTTAAAACCACAGATTCTGGAGCCCCATCCCAGACCTGGTAGTTGTTGTATGCCATTGAATGGATTCTAACTCATAGCCACCTTATAGGACAGAGTAGAACTACTCCATAGGGTTTCCTAGGCTAATCTTCACAGAAGCAGATCACCAAGTCTTTTCTCCATGGAGCCACTGGTGAGTTCAAACTGTGACCTTTCAGTTAGCCGCCAAGCACTCAACCTTTATGCCACAAGGGCTCCTTATCCCAAACCTATCAAACCAGAATCCCTAGGGGTGAAGCCTGAGAGTCTGAGTACTTGACAAGGTTGAGAGCCAGAATAAAGGCCCGATCCTTAGCCCGGCATTCAAGGCCTCCACAATCTGACCCCTAGCCTCCTTTCCCATGCTTACCTACTTTAGTCCTAAAGAGTGCCATAGTCCTTCATGGGCCCTGGAACCTACTTTGTACTTTCCCACCATCAAACTTTTAAGGATTGGATTATGTCCCCCCAAAATTTATGTTCAAGTCCTGACCCTTGGTACCTGTGAACTGTAAAATGTGGAAATAAGGTCTTTGAAGATGTTATCAAATGAATTAACATCAGGTCTTACTGGAGTGGGGTGGGTTCTAATCCAATCTGAGTGGTGTCCTATTCTTATAGGACAATAAGAGATGAAGAGAGACAGAGGGGAAATGGCCAAGGGAACATAATTATGCTTTAGCTGCAAATCAAGGCACACTCAGGGCTACCAGAAACCAAGAGAGATAAGAAAGGATCTCCTCCAGAGTCTTGGAGAAAACATGACAACTTGCATTTGGACTCCTAGCCTCCAGAAATGCGATACAATACGTTTCTGTCGGGGTAAATTATCCAATAAGCAAGGTAAGCACAGGCTTACTTGTGCTTACTTGCTAATCTGTAGTGAATAGTTTCACATGGATTTCACTACATTATAAGCCCATGCTTACCTTGCTTCTTGGGTAATCCACCCAATTCCTGTTTTTATAAACCAGCCACTTTGTGGCAACCCTCAAACCAAAAAACCATGCTCACTGCCATTGAGTCAATTCCAACTCACAGCAACCCCCTGTGAGTTTCCAAGGCTGTAAATCTTTATGGAAGTGGACTGCCTCATCTTTCTTCCAGGGAGCAGCTGGTAGTTTTGAACCACCAACATTTTGGCTAGCAGCCAAATACCTTAACCACTGCACCATCAGAGGAAGTTAAAGTCTTTGCTCTGCCCCATACTCAGAGCTCACCCCCAACTCTGGCCCTCTCCTTTTTCTTATACCCACCTACCAGGTCCAGCTCAAATTCCAATCTCCTTGGGAAGCCTTCCCTACCCCAGACTCACAGAGACTGCTGCCACCCACTTCCTGCAGCACTGATTATGCTGCCTGTTTGCACTGTTTGCACAGAGCAGGGCCTATCTGGGGATGGGGGGGGGACTGGGGGCTGGGAGGCCTTCACTTTTCCGGGTATGCTTTGTTTCTACATTTTGGTTATGAGTACATGGAGAACAGAAACCAGCCCCTTCCCAAAATCCTCTTGCTCATGTCCCCTCCATATAACCGTCCCCCCGACACACACTTAAAAAAAAAAAAAAAAAAACTGCCCATATGCCTATCTCCTCACTGGGTCCAAAACATAGCCTTCAGTATGACTAACACATCAGAGCTATGCAGGACCAGACACAATGAGCCACATGGAACAATCAGAAATTTTCCTCAGGGGCCTGGAGGGCAAGAAGCAACACCCTCCCACAAAGCCTTCCCTGAGTTGAGAAAGGAGTTGAGAAAGGGGTCAAGTGACTTGAAGTGGGAGGAGAAAAAGTGTGAGGAAGAGGCGACTGTGGTAAAATGGGCTATAACTGAAGGTCAAGGCCCAGACTCCAGTTCTGCCACTCTGTACCCTCACCAATATGCCTAACCCCCTCTGATTCTCAAATTCCTCCATCTCTAAAAGGATGATGGCAATATCCTCTCAGAGAAGAGTTGTAAGGCTAAAACAAAGCAAATAACCAAGGGTGGTACAAACAGTTAAGTGCTGGACAACTAGCCAAAAGGCTGGTGGTGCAAACCCATGCAGAGGTGCCTCAGAAGAAAGACCTGGTGATCTGCTTCCAACAGTTCACAGACTTGAAAACCCTATGAAGCAGTTCTACTCTGCACGCAAGGGGTCACCATGAGTGGGAATCAACTAGATGGCAACTAACAACAACAACAGAATTCATTTGCTCTTTTAATAAACATTTGTTAGGAATCTAGGATGCACTGAGACTAATGGGGACACAGAAATGAATAAGAAAGCTTACTGGCAAATAGGCTATGGAGACCCAGAAAACTTACCAACACGCAGAAGGGCACTGAGGGAAGAGTGGACATATTACTGAAACCAGGGTAGGAGGGTTCTCACTCTGCCAACGATCAGGAGGGCTTGAGGGAGGACCTGACTGTCCACATCACCACGCTGAGTCTGAAAGGATGAACAGAACAGCATATCTGGTAGAAGAATGACTCCAAAGCATGGAAGTATGAATGGGTAGTCCTGAGACCAGGTAGCTCTGGTTTGGTGTGGTGCAGAACAGAATGGAAGTGGGAGACCATTGTAGAGAAACAGGCAGGAGCCCGACCCAGAAGAACCTTGTATGCTAAGACAAGTCTGCTTTTTATCCTGATGGCAGTGGGAGGCCAGGAAAGACTTTTAAGTGGAGAAGTAACTTGACTGGAATTGGAGTTTAGAGGGCTTCACTAACTCCAAGGGGAAAGACAGAGAGCAGGAGGGGAGGGCTGGATGTTGGAGGCCTGGTGAGAGTCAGTGAGGTGGACATGGGCTTGTGCAGGGAGCCTGTTGCCTGCAATTGCCTTGGCCAACCATGGGAAAGAGGCTGACTTACAAGAATCTGCTCCTGAAAAACCCAGCTAGGCCTGCAACCAACTTCCACTTTGCTTTGGACATTTTCACTTTCGGGGCATGTGGTTTTGAGTCAAGATCCCTCCTTCTGGACATGGGACTTTCCAGAAGGACCACAGCTTCATCCATGTGTCTGTTTGGCCTGGGATGTGCTGGATTTTGGTTGTCAGGGGAGTGTGTCTGTCTCTGCTGAGAAGGATGGCCATGTGGAGTCTGCTTCTCTGGGAAGGTAAGTGGGTCAGATGGATACCCTACCCTCAGAGACCTACAGGCTTTTCCCCAGCTGCCCACCACAAGACCTTCTGGGCCATCCTTCCCCACCTTGAATGAGGTCCCAGGAGCTGAGGAGGGATAGGGAAGGCTGGAGCAAGTTCCTGGGCAACAATTAAAGCTGGGTGGATGCAAGGAGATGCAGAGTCCTAGGTGGGAGGAGGTGGCAGCCCTGAGAACACCCATGAGATACAAGCTATTTTGTGGTCCCAGGCAGCAGATACTGAGGTTGGTGATGCCCAGTGGTTTGGAGACTGAGACGGGGTGAGAATCATCAACACTCTGGTAGTGTTAACATGTGGAAATTCCACATACACACTGGGGAGACCAGGGAAGGAAAGGCCAGAGCAGAGCTCCCTACAGTCTGAGGAGGGTTGGGAGGTTGAAAGGAACATGAGAGATCTCTCCCTGCTGACTTGTGTAAGGGAAGTGGATAGTGAGTGAGGACAATGGGAGAGAGCAGGTTAAATATGGTTCATGTGGACTTATGGGTGGCTGATAATGGTGTGATGCTGAAATTATAACACATTGGATCTCTGACAAGACCCATTTTGTCTAATGTCTGAGCTCCCTGCCTTGGTCAGCAAGTGGCTGATGGGACAGGGTCAGCACTGATCAGGCTATGTCATAGGGGTTGGGAGGAGTAGCAAAGTCTCAGACATCTTTGTTTATACCAGAGACTTGGGGACTTTGAGATTACTTTGTCCTATGTCCTCCACCTGGGCTCCTGGCTCTGAGGGCTCTTTCAAAGGTCCTGCAAATGTTTTCAATACTCTAACCCCTGGGACAACCAACCATCTGTCAGTTTGTCATACTGTGGTAGTATGTTGCTATGATGCTGGAAGTTATGCCACCAGTATTTCAAATACCAGCAAGTTCACATATGATGGACAAGCTTGGGGAAAACCTGTGGCCTTGGGGATGCCATGGGGGAATGCTACTCTGTCTTATAGGGTCACTATGAGTTGGAATTGACTTGACAGCAATAGGTTTCAATGGAGTAATAGTGGTGAGCCCAGACCAATATGGGGACACAAAAGCAGAGTTTATAACCTGAACTGAGGGATGGGAGAGGTCAGAGAGATAGTGAGACTTGAAGAATGAGCAGAAATTAGCCAGTGAAGGAGTCAGAAGGGCACTTAAAGCAGAGGTATCTCCTGCACATCTCAAACCCATTATATTCCCAACTAAATTCAACATCTTGCCATCTCATCACTCAGTATGTTTCTCCTTCAGTGTCCCTGATCACAGCAAATAGTAGCCAATACATTCCAAGGACCCAGAAGTCATCCTTGACTGTTCTCTCCTTCACGCGCCAGATCTAATTGTTAACCAAGTCCTATGAATTGCAGTGTCTTAATCTCTCTCAATTCCTCCCACTTCCCCCAATTCCTGATGCCATCTTCTTCCATACAAGCTTACATCACCTCTCCTTGCATTAATATAAACAGCCTCAGTCTTGGCCTTCCTCCAGTGCGTCTCCACACTTCTGCTGGAGTGATCTTTCAAATCATGCAACTAATCATGTTACTCTTCTGCTTAAAACCTATCCTCAGCCCCCCATTGCTCTAAAGATAAAGCCCAAACTCCAACGTGCTTTCAGAGCTCTGCATGATGTGGCTTCCGCCAACTCTGCCATGTAATTTCCTACCCCCACCCTGCAGAGCAACACTTTCAGTTCCCCAGTGCACCAGGCTCCCTCCTTCCAGGCCTTTGTACATGCCGTTCCCTCTGATGGTAACACTTTCCCATGCCCCTCCAGGCAGCCTTCCACTTGCCCTTACTGATTCCCAGGCCTCCGCTTACATTTCTGCTTTGAGTCCCTCCAAGCTGAGTAAGGTCACACTATCACCTGACTTGTGTTCTCCCATGCCATCTCGTTCTTTCCCATCATCTTGTTGTTAGTTGCTGACAAGTTGAGTACAACTATGTCAACCTTGTGGGTGCAGAGTAGGTTTTCAAGGCTGTGACCTCTCCAAAGCAGATCTCTAGGCCTGTTTGCATAGATTTTAACTATATATCATTCATGAGATACTGAGTTATCCGGTGCCTCTGGGTGGCAATCTTCCAGCTAATAGTCGCATATTTAACTTTTTCACCATCCATCATAACACTTAATATATTTGGCTTTTTCTGTGAGCTCCATGAGCACAGGGACTAGAGTCTCTTCTTTCCTGTTTTGGTCCCAGTATCTGGCACAGGGGACCCTCAACCTGAGTGGAGGGAACATGGATGGAGGGGCCCTGGTACGCTCCCTAGTCATTCAGCTGTGTGATGGAGAGGGCTGAGACACATGGGGCAGCCCACAGTGACGGGGGCTCTGTTCTTTCAGCTCTGCTTCCCACTGCAGTTACCGGGACCCAAATCCAGGGACAGGTCGGGGGCTCTGTGCTGCTGGCGGCAGAGCGTCCCGCTGGATTCCAAGTCCGTGATGCCATCTGGCGATCTCTCTGGCCTTCAGAGGAGCTCCTGGCCACATTTTTCCAGAACTCCTCAGAGACTCTATACCACTCCCGCTTCCTGGGCCGAGCCCAGCTGCACAGTAACCTCAGCCTGGAGCTGCGGCCACTGGAGTCTGGAGACAGCGGCAACTTCTCTGTTCTGCTGGTGGACAAGGGGGGTCAAGCACAGACCCAGACCCTGCAGCTCAAGGTATATGGTGAGTCCACCTGTCCCTGTCTCCCTGCCTCATAGCCTCTCACAAAGCACCAAACAAGCACCCTGAGTTCTGGGGAGAACTGGTTTACTGAAACCTCTGGCCTCTGACCAAGTTGCTGATTCAGGGAACTTCTGCCCTCTGGCAGTCACATCTAAGAAAACTTCGCAGATATTCACTCCCAGGTGAGCTTCTACCTGGGGCAATGGGCCAGCTTAGCCACCACTCAGTCCTGGTCTGAACACCAGTTTGGTCTTTTCTTGGCTCAGTGGCCATGGACCCAATACTTAACCTCCCTAAGCTTTACCTTTCTCATTCATAAAATGGGTGGGAACTGTAATACTACCATGTTGTTGTTGTTGTTATTTGCCATCAAGTCGGCCCCGACTCCTAGCGACCCCTCCTTCTTGGGTTTCCGAGGCAGTTATCACTACGGAAGTAGGATTGCCCAATGTTCCTTCCAAGGAGTGGCTGGGGGGGTTGAACCACCAGCCTCCTGGTTAGCAGTCAAGTGCCTTAGGCACTATGCTACCAGAGCATATTACCATGTAGAGGGGCTCTAAGGTGTGAAATGCAGTGATGTTTGCAAAAGCATCTAGGATAGTACTTGACCTTAAGTACATCATAAAGTCAATGACATTATCATAGATTGTAAGACATAACACTATGCTGTGGACTGCTAGGGAGCTCTGGTAGCGTAGTGCCTACGGCATTTGACTGCTAACCAGAAGGCTGGTGGTTCAAACCCACCAGTCACTCCTCAGAAGGAAGATGGGGCAATCTACTTCCGTAGTGATACTGCCTCAGAAACCCAAGGAGGGGTCGCTATGAGTCAGGTCTGACTCGATGGCAC
>NW_006921780.1:4048217-4049537 GCF_000298275.1 Orycteropus afer afer
CAATCCTACTTCCGTAGTGATACTGCCTCGGAAACCCAAGGAGGGGTCGCTATGAGTCGGGGCCGACTCGACGGCACATAACAACAACAACAACAACTGGCTGTGAGTATTCAGGGTGCTACTAGCCATAAGGTGCATTTGTGCAATTAAGTGGATGCCCTGGTGGATACACACAGCCCTGCACTGGGCTGTGTGGCTCAGCAAGCAGAGTGGTGGATGGATTTCAGCACCCACCTTTGGTATCTGCTTAGCCCAATGCTCTTGTGCAGTGCAGAACCTACCCAACCATTTAGGCAGCCCTGAAACCCCTCCCTCCGCTGAGTCTCAGCTGCTGCACATGTGAAATGAGGACACTGAATGTGATAATACATGCAGCACCCACACCACTAAGCTCTAAAATGCCTTGTTCTCAGCGTCTGAATTACAGATTTTAAGGAAATTGCTGTTTTATTGCTTCCAAATACATAGCATGATTAGAACTAATTGCACAAAGCTGCCAAGCAGCAGTCCTTAGGAGCTCTGCTTTGACAATAGATAAGAATGATTTGAATTAGTAGATCAGTTACGAAAAATGTCAATGGGTATTTCTGCTGTGCCTGATCATGTTTGGAAGCAGCTTGTCCTCTTAAGTAGTGTAAATACCCTCCTGTCATTTTTGTTTATACTATTAGCATGCCCAGCAAATCTCTCCTTTTTTCATATCAAAATCCCACCAGACTGAGCTGGCATTACTGAGGTTTTACTCTGTTTGACTTTGGAATGCTGTCAGAGCCTGAACACTCCTGTTGTCACCAGAATGCTTTCCCGTGGTCCCCATTGCCATCAAGGTTCAGAATTCACACATCAACCTACCTGTACAGGAAAAAGGAATCATGGCCTAAGACTGCAGTTTGTTCAATGGCCTGATTACTATGTGCCAGAAGGTGCCCTGGTGGCACAATGATTAAGAACTTGGCTGCTAACCAACATGTCGGCAGTTCAAACCCACCAGCCACTCCATAGAAGGAAGATGTGGCAGTCTGCTCTCGTAAACATTACAGCCTTGGAAACCCAATAGGGCAGTTCTACTCTGTCCTATAGTGTCATTATAAGTCGACGGCAAGAGGTTTTTTGGTTTACTATTTGCCACGGTCCCTGGGTGAAGCAAAAGGTTTGCACTCGACCACTAACCTAAAAAGAGCTCTGGTAGCGTAGTGCTTAAGGCACTTGACTGCTAACCAGAAGGCTGGTAGTTCAAACCCACCAGCCACTCCTCAGGAGGAAGGTTGGGCAATCTACTTCTGTAGTGATACTGCCTCAGAAACCCAAGGAGGGGTCACT
>NW_006921780.1:4050505-4070145 GCF_000298275.1 Orycteropus afer afer
GGGAGGGGAGCTGTTGCATTGTAAATTTTGGTCAATGACATGAGACAAAGTATATGTGAACTGCTGTATGAAAAGTGAATTTCCTCTGTAAATCTTCACCCAAATCAAAATAAAATTTAAAAAAAAAGATACTGCCTCAGAAATCCAAGGAGGGGTCGCTATGAGTCCGAACCAACTCGTCAACAGTGAGTTTGGTTTTTTGGTTTAGTGATCTGTGAAAGAGCTTGGTGATCTGCCTCGATTATCTTTACAACCAAGAAAATCCTAAACAGCAGTTCTACTCAGATCTCTACACATGGGTCACCATGAGTGGGAATTAACTCAACAGCAATGGGTTTGGCTTTTTGGTTTGTTTACTTTTACTAGTTACCAGTACCTAGGGTTATCAACGTAACTAGACAGAGCCCCCATGGGGCCGTGCATTTTGCAGTCTTACAGGTATTTTCACATCATTTTGTAAACTTGTGGATGTTTTCTTAATTATTTATAACCCTTCACAGCATTTGTACCCACCTTTTGTAGGTATTTTCTTAATTATTTATAATCCCCTGTCAATATCTGTCTTCCTCACCAAATTGTAAGTTTCAAAAGGCCAGGAAACGTATTTGTTTTCTTGCCTGACATAATAAAGGCTTCCTGTCTCTGGCTGACTGAGACGTGCTAGAAGAAAAGGACAGTCAGAGTGCAGAATGGAGAGCCCAGAGCCACCCCTGGAATAGCAGGAAAGGCTTCACAGCCTGGGCATTAAGCAATGGGTCTACGCTGAGCCCTGAAGGTCAGTTGGAATTTTAGGAGGACAAGAAGGGAAGGCATATGTACCTTTAGGAAAGCATGAAAGATATGGAAAACCATGACATGTTTAGAAGTGCAAATTAATTAGGATGGATAAGGAGGATCAGCTGGAGGTATGGCTGGAGAGGTTGGCATGCAGCATATCATGAGGAGTTTTAAACACCAAGTTAAGGAGTTTGGCATCTGTCCTTTGGGGAATGGGAAGCCAGACAAAGTTTGTAAGCAAAAGGGGGCTAGTCAGAGCTGACATCTAGCCCCTCATGGGTCCCAGAGCCAGAGCTGTGTGCCCAGCCCAGCTCCCCTGTAATCCACACCTGCTCTCCTATTCTTGCCCAGACACAGTACCCAGGCCCGCAGTACAAGTGTTCATCGCTGCAGCAAGAGATGCCCAGGCCCCCAAGACATGCCAGGTCTTCCTTTCCTGCTGGGCCCCCAACATCACTGATGTCACCTATAGCTGGCGACGCGAGGGGACCATTGACTTTGGTCTCGAGCCACATGACCTATTTGCAAATGGACAAGTGCTGAGAGTTTCACTGGGGCCAGGAGACAAGAGTGTGGCCTATTCTTGCATTGTCTCCAACCCCATCAGCTGGGACTTGGCCACAGTCACCCCCTGGGAAAGCTGCCACCGTGAGGCAGGTATGCCCAATGGTCAGGGGTAAGCTGGGGGGAGAGGGGATCACAAATCATCAATTCTACCTCTGATCCTGCCACCACTGTGCCCAGCCCCAGGGAAAACCTCTCACAAAGATGTGCTGCTGCTGGTGATGGTGCCGGTCTCACTGCTCCTGATTCTGGCTGGTCTTCTCTCTGCCTGGCACTGTGGTCCCTGCTCAGGTAGGAGTCCTGCAGGTACAGGAGGTGGGTAGAGGGGTGCATCCACTAGAGAGGAGAGCGGATGTGCACCTCTTGCTAACGAGATGATCTGTCCTTCCTTATCTCTCCCACCTCATCTCTTCACCCTCTGCATCTCTCACTTTGGCTTCTAGCCAGACTGAACTACTGAGGTTTCTTTTGCAGCTGCAGATGAATGACTCTCTCACATGCATTGCTAGGCCTTTGCACATCTTATTCTCTTTATCTGGAAAACATTTTCCAGGATTTCCCACCCAACTCCACTTCTTCTCCTGTTCCATCTTCAAGGTGTGCCAGGAAGCCTCCCCTGACATTCTTCCCCACCTCCAGGCTAGGTTAATGTCTTCCTTTAATTCCCATTGCCTCAGGGAGCTCTGGTAGCATAGTGCCTAACCAGAAGTCTGGCGGTTCAAACCCACCAGCCACTCCTCGGAAGGAAAGTTGGGCAATCTACTTCTGTAGTGATACCGCCTTGGAAACCCAAGGAGCGGTCGCACATAACAACAACAACATTCTAATCACAGCACTTATTACACTTGCTTCCCCACTGAAGTCTGAACTCTTTAAAGGCAGAGTCTAGGTCACCAATGGGCACCTAACAATGGTTTCTGGAACATAGCTTGTATTCAAAAACAGTTGGCTGAGTGGAAGGATAGGTGAATTCAGCCCCTGATTGCATACCATTTCTAGAGATATCTTGCAGCTGAAATTAATCCTAGGAGAGGTAGGAGGTAGGGTTTTTTCTGTGGGATAGGTGATGAAGATTTGTTGAAGCTCTCACGAGTTGGAGTGCATTAAGAATTAGGCTCTCAGCATTACGAATCGATATCTCTGATATGATTATGAAGGATTGCCTGCAATGCTGCTGTATTAGCATCTGTTTGCCTGTATCATCAACCGATAAGGAGGAAAGATATAATTCCTACACCTTCCCACCCAATAAACAGTTGAGTTATTGGCTGTTACCCAAATTATTATAGTAATTAAGAATAGTAGATATATGAAGAATCGATTGAATGTTTGGGTCTGAGTATATGTATCAGAGCTAGAATTCTATGATAGACCATGTAACGAATAGTGCTATGGATATGAAAATTAGTAAGAAATAGGCAAATTTAAAGCTCATAGATAATTTGAAAGTTTAGATAGTTATTCAGTGTCAGTTAGAGACCTATGAGAGGCTGGCTCCCCCAGCCAGTGTCTGATAGGGTCTCCTTTTTGAGAGGAGGAAAAGGGAAACTCAGAGATCGGGGCAAGTTCAGAGCTGTCAATCCAGCTCAGCCCCTGCCTCTGCCTCAGGATGCCTTGTTCCTGAAAGAACCATCCCCTAATGACCTGGACTTCATGGCCATTTCCATCCCAGGCTTGCTGGCCACAGGGTAGAGAGAGTGGGCCAACAAGGAGAGGGAGGCCTGAGACCTCATAATGGTGGGGGTGTCCCAGAAGGCCAGGGGAATGACTGATTACTGTATAATCTTTCCAGGGGGGCTGGGAGGGAAGAGTTTGTAGCTACCTAGGGACCCCATCTGCTATGTCTGGTCCTTTGCCTGAGACAGTCCCCAAGACTTGTGGTAAGAAGGTGGAAGCAGGAAAAGAGCAGCTTTGACTATTTAACAACTTTATTGACAGAATTCACATACTGTACAATTCACCATACATTTTTATACTTTTAAAGTATAAAATTCCATGGTATTTATTATATTACAGAGCAGTCTATCCATCACCACAATTAATTTTAGAACATATTCTTTTTTTTTTTTTAATTGTGCTTTAGGTGCAAATTTACAGAGCAGAGTTTGTTTTACATTCATTATTTCATGTACATTTGGTTTCTCTTCCCAATTATCATCCCCACCCCTAACCCACTCTCCTCACTCCCTTCAATTTTAGAACATTTTCATTACCCTAAAAAGAAAGCACACATCCCTTAGCCATCACCTCCAGCCACAGGCAACCATTAATTGACTTTCAGTATCTACACCTTAGCCTATTCTGAATATTTCATACAAATAGAGTCATACAATATGTGGTTCTTTGTGACAGGCTTCTTTCACTTAGTATCTCATTTTTGAGGTTCAGAAAAAAGCAGCTTTACCCCATGAGAAGGGACAGAGAGAACTGGACCACCAGGCATAGTAGAAAGTTTCCACGTAGGACCTGGCTCTGCCATGTGACCTCTGGCCAGTCACTTCACTGGATCCATCCTAATCTAACTTTCCGTACCTCCCACAGCTAAATTTATGGCAGAGCTGCATGCACATCAAGGTTAGATGTTAGGAAGAATTTTCTATCCTTGAAGTTTCTCCTTTTGCAGGGCCTTGGAACACCAGAAGATGTGATACTATGCCTGAGGTGATCTTAGGATGGAATCTTTAGGAGTTAGAGACTTTGGGCCAGGCCAAGGATGCCAAGATTCCAAACACTAGAGGAGTAACTTTCTTTTTTATCTCTTCACCAGGGAAAAAGAAGAAGGACATCTGTGCTGACAGTGTGGCTCCAGAGACAGAGAATCCCATTGTGTAGAGACTGCCGTGAGAGAGGATACGAGGTGATGCCTGTATTATCAGAAGCCCCACTGCCCAGGCACATGATGCTCTGAAACATAGCTGGTGCCTGGAAACTCAGTAGTCCTCATAACTCCTGTGAGGCCCTCTCCCTGCCTCTTGGAATAGCCAGGGAAGCTGTCACTCAGGGAGGAGAGAAAGCACTGGCACAACCTTCCATATCCTTCCCCTCCCTCTCCCCACTTTGCATATCTGGGCTCTACTCTGGATAAGAACAGCCTAAGATGAATGCCCCTCAAAGACACTGGACATTTTCCAGGATCCTTAGGAACAAACCGAGCATTTGCTCCCCTGTCACTGTTTATCAAGTATTAACCAACTAGCGCCAGAGGCATGCCTCCAGCCTAGATTCTGTGTTCTAAAAGACAATAGACATTTGAACCAGCAGAGAAACTCTGAATCACTTATCTCCAGCTCCAGTCCCAGTCTCAGCCTCTGTTTGAGATTATGATGTTTCTTGGTTCCCAATGCTTTGTCATAAGAAAAGATAAAGGTGAGAGGTGGGAGACAGGAGTTACTCTTTCTGACCTCATGGACTTTAAGGTCATCTGAGTCCACAGCCCCTCAAAGGTGATTTGCAGTGTAGACAACCAAGGGATGTTTGGCATCCCATGATTGGAATGGATGACATTTTGTAGGCGACACTTTATTGACAGCCTCGCCATCTCTGTAGACCCTCATGCCTCTTGGAAGATCTAAGAGTGGGAGTTGAGGTTCTCCTAACTCTCTAGTGGAATAACCAGGAAAAGAGACTTTGAATTGGACCCATCCAACAGGAAGTTTCAGCACAACTTTCTTTCTGCCTGAGAGTAGGAGATTGAGTCAGGAAGAGTGAAGCAGAAGGAAATTTATGGAGGGAAAGGGTGCTGAGGCATGACAGAATCTGCTACACTCATTTTCAGATGCAAGTCAAGAAGACCCACCCAAGTTTAATAAGGGAAAAAGATTCCATTCAATGGAAGGGAGCTCTGGTGGAGTCGTTCCAAAGACATTTGACTGCTATCCAGAAGGCTGGTGGTTCAAACCCACTGGCCACTCCTTGGAAAGAAGACTGGGCAATCTACTTTCATAGAATTACTGCCTCAGAAACCCAAGGAGGGGTTGCTAGGAGCCAGAATCGACTTGATGGCAGTGAGTTTGGTTTGGCTTTTTGGTATTCACTAGAAAGAATGTCAAGGTCACTTTGAAAGAGGAGCATGTCGGATGGAAGCTATTATTGTGGACATCTTTTAAAAATACAATCTGTCATGGAATGATTCTATCTAGAAAATCTACGGGCTATTGTTATTCTGGAAAATTCTGATGAGCTAAATTTACATTTAGAGGTTAATAGCTAATAAAATTTGGGATTATTCCCTCCCAGGGGTAGTAGGATTTTTTTTCCCCCCTGGGACCTCAAATCTTAAAGAAAAATAGAGAGGAATGATACATTGAAGAAACAAGGTAGGTTGTGAAGTATTTTCCCAAGGCAGTTTCAATCACTCCACCCATGACGTCATTCCTGCCCAAGGGTCTTCCCTCTCCTCCCCACTTCCCAGAGGGCCACAATGTCTAGACAGTCACTTCATCTTGGACAAATGACCAGCACAACTGGCCTCATAAGTGCACACTGCCACTCCTCCACTTGATTGTTCCTGGATTTCCTTGCCTGCTGGCTCTGCTTGGGGATCCATATTGGTCACCTGGCTTTACCTGTCCTTTTCCCTTTCCTGCACCCACTTCTCTTCCATCACCTTCCCTTAAGTCCACCTGAACAGTGCACATGGCCACCCACCTGGCAGCTTGCATTGCCTTCACCTGTCACCTAGAGACAGTCCCCATACCTGGCCACTGAAGACATAAAACTGACCTCAGCCCCTAAAAATGATGTAAAAGGGAAAGTCCATATTTACCAACGAGCCATGGAGGTTATGCGGAGAAAGAAAACACAAAACCACACCACTTCCCCCTTTTTTTCATGTCCCACCTTAGTTCAGAGCAGCTTTAGAGCAAGTGAGACCCAGGCAACTCCTAACAACCTCACTTAGATAGTGGTTTTGTCCGAATCCATGCTGCTCAAATAAACAAACGTTCCTATCCCCAGTGACTCATTTGTCAATTAGTAAACTAATGAGCCCTCCACTGAAAAAATGAAAAGTGATTCCATGAAACCAAGTGTTGTGCTAATAAGCATGGAGATTTGAGCTTTAAAAGTCATACAACAGCAAATATTGATTGAATACCCAGCATGTGCTCAGTACAGTTCTAGGTACTGGGAAGCAGTAATAAAGCAAAGGACTTGTTTTCATGGAGTTTATATTCTAGGTAATATAAATAAACAAGTAAGTATGTGTCAAGTGTTGATAGGTTCTATGAAGAATAGGAAGGGCTTTTTCCATTCTCTAAATGATGGATTGGGAGGAACAGTACCATTTTAGATAAGGCAGTCACTCTCAGGTAAGGTGGCATTTGAACAGAGACCAAATGAAGTGAAGGGGCATGCCATGTAGTAAAGTTTTCTTTGTCATGGTCATTAGATCATAGTCAAGTAGGATGGGTCTGTATCTAATCATTTCTGACTTACAGAAAGAGCAGATCAGACACACAGATACGTGTGCATGCACACAATGGAAGATAGAGGCCATGTGAGGATTATCTACAAGTCAAGGAACCAAGGAACCCTGGGAATACCTACAAGGAAGGAATCAACATGGTCAAGACCCTGATTTGGACTTTTAGCCTCTAGAACCAAGAGAAAATAAATTTCGGTTTGATAAACCCACCTAATTGTGGCATTTCTATTACAGTGTGTTGTGTTGTTGTTATGTGCCGTCGAGTTGGACCCGACTCATAGCAACCCCTCCTTGGGTTTCCAAGGCAGTATCACTATGGAAGTAGATTGCCCCACTAGCTAACTATGACAGGAGGGGAAAGATCCGGGAAACAGCCTGGGTCCAGATCGTATGGGCCCTTGTGGTCTTCAGAACACCTTCTCCTTGGGAGAATGCTGGCAGGGAGAACTCCATGACTATCTATGTGTCACTTTGAGAATGTAGGCTTGGTTTCTCTTAGGATGACCTTGACACCATTGTTTCGCATGGGCTCATAATCAGACTAAAATCCTCTCAGGTCTGCTTTTCCCTGCATTCATTTTGTTTTCTTTGAGCAATAGTCTTTACACCTGTCTTTTTGCACAAAGGACAAATACAAGAGCTTCTAGGGGGAAAAAAAGCCATGTGACATGACATCAGAAAGAATGAAGATGAGGTATAGCAAGAGAGAAAGGTTACAGACGACTTTTTTCCCACCCCAAAAAACTGCTGCAAACATTAGTGACAGTTCTGGCAAATCTTCCTTCCATGTTTATTAAAAACTAGCACCTATTCAGTTAATTAGTACTTACTGGTCCTTCGAGGTAAGCATCATCTGCTTCCAAATGTGACTCTATGACTCCTTGCATCTGTTCTGCATGCAGCCTGAAGGAAGGGCCTCTAAAACTGCAAAACACAACCTTCTCTGATCCCCAGAAAGTTTTAGTGGTTGCCTCCCCTGGGGCTGTGCACTAATCAAGATGGGTCTGGCCTCTCTCAGCCAGAAGGGGCAGGCTGAGCACATGGGTAATCAGTTAGAATAACCCACTACATGACCAGCCTGGGCCCAGTTCTGGAGCCACCATTCCAAGGAGACACTGGAACGCTTGAGTGTCCAGAAAAGAATGACCAGCATGATGAAAAATCTGGAAATTCTATCATATGATTTATGATTAAAGAAACTGGACATGTTTTAAAACAAAAAATTCAGAGAGGCATAGGTCCTGAAAAATGTGAAGGAGTAGCATATATTGAAGCTGTCACTGAGAGAGTCATTTAAAAAATTGAATTGTAGAACAGGAAGGAGACTTTGTGGTTACTTGGTTCCAGTTTTTCAGATCCCAGGTATATAACTAGGACACAAAGAGATTGTTACTTCCCCAATTCATTGCCATCAAGTCAATTCTGACTTGGCAGCACCCTGTGTTGCAGAATAGAACTGTCAATAGGGTTTACTTCCCTGAAATAACCTAATTAATCCATGGCAGAGTCAGTATTTGACTTAGGTCATCTAGATCAGTCCAGTCCCTCACACTATACCATGCTTCTAGGGAAGAACTTCCTAACTAATGGAGAAATCCAAATAGGAAGTGAGGTGTTTCAATGAATGTGTTTAAGAAAAACCATCTCAGAGCAATATTATAGATGAGAGACTGCTCATATTAGGTGGAAGTTCTCATTAGCCTAGAAATGACAAATACATGGCACAAATATCCAGACTTCCACCCTCCAGGACCATGTCAGACATGGCTAATTACTTATGACACACTTTCCCCGCTGAGTCCAGATGTCGCACAATGCTCAAGTTGCCCATCCAATCTATTGAATTTGAAAGTCAAGATGAATCCTATTTTTCATTCTTGCCCTAGATAATCCAGAAGATCCTTCCAACATTAAGAAATTGAAATTAAATTAAGTAACGAGTGGATGAATCAACTATGGAACAAAAGAGGCCAAAGAAAATTCTGCTAGTGAGTCAAAAGGGGGAAACAAGCCACGCTTCCTATAAAGAAGATTGATTCTAGCTTCCTTTCTTCTGTCATTGTTCTCAGTGTTGCTCAGAAATGTATCAGAACTGGAAAGGGGGAGATATTGATGGGAAGTAGTAATACCATAAGGAGCTCTGGTGGCATAGTGGGTAAGGCATTTATTTGGCTGCTAACCAGGAGGTTAGCAATCAACTTCTGTAAACCCAATGGGAGTCACTATGAGTCAGAATCTACTTGTTGGTAGTGGGTTAGTAATACCATAAGGATCCCTGGGGTGCAACAGTTAAGTGTTTGACAATCCAAACCCACCAATGGTTCAGCAGGAGAAAAGACCTGGAGATCTGTTCCCATAAAGATTAACCATAAAAAGCAAACTCACTGCTATTAAGTCAATTCTGACTCATAGCGACCCTCACTTGGTTTCCGAGGTGGTAAATCTTTACAGAAGTAGATTGCCTCATCTTCCTTCCTTGGTGTGGCTAGTGGGTTTGAACAACCAACCTTCTGGTTAGCAGCCAAATGCCTTAGGCACTGCACCACCAGAGCTCCTTACCCCATAAAGATTACAGCCTAGGAAATCCTATGGGACAGTTCAACTCTATTCTATAGGGTCACTATGAATCAGAACCAACTCAAAGGCATACAACAACAACAGTAATACTATTGCCTGGAAAGCACAAAACAACTGGAAATTGGTCAAATAAGTGCATGTAACACATAGTCAATTCCAGTTCACAGCAACCCTGTAGGATACAGTAGAACTGCCCCATAGGATTTCCAAGGTAGACTGCCTCATCTTTCTCCCATGGAGCGGCTGGTGGGTTCATACTGCCAACCTTTTGGTTAGCAGTTGAATGCCTCAAACACTGCACCACCAGAGCTCTTTCACAACACATATAACTCAACTAACTCACCATCATCACGTTGATTCCAACTCATAGTGACCCCCATTGGGATTCCAAGGCTATAAATCTTTATGGAAGTATATTGCCCCATCTCCCTTCCACAGAGCGGCTGTTGGGTTTGAACTGCTGACCTTCTGATTAGCAGCCAAATGCTTATTCACTATGCTACCTGAGTTCCTTTCATAATACATACAGCCATTAAAAAAATGATCTTTTTAGAATATTTAACAACACTAGGAAAACACTTGTGTCAGCTAAGGTCGTTTGGATGCAAGCAAAGGATCAACAAATGTTTTAACTAAAGTAAAAGAAGCAATGTATTGGCAAGTTGTGGGAAGCCCAGAGAACCAAAGAAAATAGTGGCCAAACAGGCCTCAGAAAGGACAAAACCAGGTGGCCTTGGGTATACAAGCCTCAGGATAGTTTCCTCAGGGGCCGCTGTGGATTGAATCTGTTCAGTTTCTCTTCCCAATTGCTCACTGAAGATTCAAATTACCAGCAAACAGAATTTGATTGGCCAAGCTGGGGTCAAGGATTTTCCTTTTTTTTTTCTTTTAAGGATGAGGTAGTTTGCAGGAAATCTTATCCAAAGTGGCAGTTAGTTTAACAAAATAAAGTACAGAAAAAATAAGAAGTTGCACAGGAAATTCATCCACCTATTAATTTAATGGGAGCTCTGGTAGCATAGTGGCTAAGGCACTTGACTGCTAACCAGAAAGCTGGCGGTTCAAACCCACCAGCCACTCCTCAGAAGGAAGGTTAGGCAATCCTACTTCCGTAGTGATACTGCCTCGGAAACCCAAGGAGGGATCGCTATGAGTCAGGGCTGACTCGATGGCACATAACAATAACAACAACATTAATTTAATAAGCATCTATATGTCCCAGCACCATCTGGGATACAGAGACCACTAAGGAGTAGTGTGTAGTATCACAATCTCTACATCAAAGAATTCACAGTTCAGTGGGGATGCAATGTGCCCACAAATGATTCCAGTCAGTGAGAAGGGGGACAGCCTCCAGGGTGGGCACCAAGGCACTCCTTGGTATCTGAGATCTCTCTCCCCAAGGTGCACCAATCAGGTCCCCAAGGGAGGGAAAGCTCTAGTGAGCAGAAGCTGAAGAAGGTATGGCATCCTGTCATCCTAGGACAAGTCTCCCCAGAGCAGCATCTAGGTTTTGTTCAGCTATGTTTCTAGAACACCAAGACATTCCAGGCTGGTAGGTTGTTTTCAGATTCTCTTATTAAAAAGAAAAGAACGCCATGAGACCAGAAGAACTAGATGGTGCCCAGCTACCACTGCCAACGACTTGGAAGGGATGAAGGAGATCCTGCATAAAGAGGGAGAACAATGTGGAACAAAACTCAAAATCATTTGGAGGCAAAAAAAAAAAGAAGGTGGGGACCAGGTTTGCTGGTCCAATAGAGCCTGGTATAACCACTGAGACTATGGCCCCTAGCTGCCCTTCAGGTCTGGAATTGAACCCACACCTGTGGTTTCCAGCCAAACAAAGTACAGGCATGTGAGTTAAACATTTACCTCAAGTAGACACACGCCCTGGAGAGAACAATCATGGGAGAAGGAAGAGCTGCTTCTGCACAGGGAGATAGCTCAGGGTGCAGAAGAGTATGAAGGGACGGACACTGGGAGGAGGTAACTATGGGGAGGAAGTGGGAGGGGAGCTGCTGCATTGTAAATTTTGGTCAATGACATGAGACAAAGTATATGTGAACTGCTGTATGAAAAGTGAATTTACTCTGTAAATCTTCACCCAAATCCTAAAAAAAAAAAAGAACGAAGAACAATTGCCACTGAATTGATTCCAACTCATGATGACCCATGTGCAACACAGAAGAATTGCTCCATAGGGTTTACTTGGCTGTAATCTTTACAGAAACAACCCTGATACACTCTCTTCTTGATTTTAAACCATGCAGTGTCCCCTTGTTCTGTTTCAATGTCAGTCTCCTGGTCTATGCACAGGTTCCTCATGAGCATAATTAAGTGTTATGGAATTCCCATTCTTCTCAATGTTATCCACAATTTGTTATGATCCAGACAATCAAATGCTTTTGCATAGTCAATAAGACACAAGTAAACATCTTTCTGGTATTCTTTGCCTTGAGCCAAGATCCATCTGACATCAGCAATGATATAACTCATTCCTTGTCCTTTTCTGAATCCAGCTTGCGTTTCTGAAAGTTCTCTGTCAATATACTGCTGCAACTATTTTTGAATTATCTTCAGTAAGGTTTTACTTGCATGTGATATTAATGATATTGTTCAATAATTTTCACATTCTGTGGGATCACCTTTCCATATTTGGAATGAATACAAATATGGATCTCTTCCAGTGAGTTGGCCAGGTAGCTGTCTTCCAAATCTCCTGGCATAGCCAAGTGAGTGTCTCTAGCACAGCATCCGTTTGTAGCATCAGGATTGGAGAAAGAATCATTATCAACCTACGATACGCTGAGGACACAACTTTGCTTGCTGAGAGAGGATGATTTGAAACACTTACTGATGAAGATTAAAGAATACTGTCTGCAGTATGGATTACACCTCAATATGAAGAAAACAAAAATCCTCACAACTGGACCAATAAGCAGCATCAAGATAAATGGAGAAAAGACTGAAGTTGTCAAAGACTTCATATTATTTGGTTCTACAATCAACACCAATAGAAGCAGTAGTCAAAATATCAGATGACATATAACACTGGGCAAATCGGCTGCAAAAGACCTCTTTCAAGTGCTGAAGAGCAAAGATGTCTCCCAGAGGACTAAGGTGCACCTGACATAAGCTATGTTTGTTTGATTTTTTTTTTAATTGTGATTTGGGTGAAAATTTAAAGAGCAAATTCACTTTCCATACCGCAGTTCACATATACTCTGTCTCATGACATTGACTATAATTTACCCCAATGCAACAGCTCCCCTTCCACTTTCCATAGTTACCTCTTCCCTGTGTCCATCCTTCCATGCACTCCTGCCCCCTGAGCTGTCCCCCTGTGCATAAATAGCCCTTCTTTCTCCCATGATTGTTCTCTCCAAGGAGTTTATCTACCTCAGATAAATGTTCAACTCCTATGCCTGTCTTTTGCTTGGCTGGAAGCCACAGGTGTGGGTTCAATTCCAGACCTGATGGGCAGCTAGGGTCTATAGTCTCAGTGTTTCTACCAGGTCCTATCAGACCAGCAAACCTGGTCCCCTTTTTTTTTCCCAAATGATTTTAAGTTTTGGTCCACATTGTTCTCCCTCTCTATCCAGGATCTCCTACATAGATCCCCCTCCAAGTGTTTGACAGTGGTAACCAGGCACCATCTAGTTCTTCTGGTCTCATAGATGTATTGGCTGCAGATTGTATGGTGTACCAGTCGCTAGGAAGCCATGGTATTTTCAATCGCCTCATATGCATGTGAGAGCTGTACAGTGAATATGGAAGACCGAAGAAGAGTTGATGCTTTTGAGTTGTGGTGCTGGCGAAGAATGCTGAAAGTACCCTGGACTGCTAAAAGAACTAACAAATCTGTCCTGGATGAAGTGCAGCCGGAATGCTCCTTGGAAGCGAGAATGGCCAGACTTTGTCTCACCTACTTTGGTCATGTCATAAGAAGAGATCATTCCCTGGAGAAGGATATCATGCTTGGTAAAGTGGAAGGTCAATGAAAGAGGGGAAGGCCCTCAACAAGATGGATTGACCCAGTAACTACAACGATGGGCTCAGGTACAGCCAGGATTGTGGAGTTGGCACAGGATCAGGGAGTGTTTCATTCTGCTATGCATAAGGTTGCTATGAAGCGGAGACTACTTGACAGCACCTAACAACAACAACAACAATCTTTACAGAAGGAGATTGCCAGGTCTTTCTTCTGCACTGTGCTGGTGAGTAGGAACCATCAACCTTTCTGTTAGTTGTTGTGTGCCGTCGAGTCGGCCCCGACTCATAGTGACCCCTCCTTGGGTTTCCGAGGCAGTATCACTACAGAAGTAGGATTGCCCAACCTTCCTTCTGAGGAGTGGCTGGTGGGTAGCAGAGTGCAAATCATTTGTGCCACTGAGGAACCCATGATTTGCATATTGGTGGTGCATAAAAGGGAGTGAGCAATCTGCTCACAAGTGCTGGGGCTGGTGCCATCCTTCTGGGTGGGGCTGCTGGCTGGGATGCCTGGACTGAGACGTTGACATGTTCAGTCCTGTCCTCTGGTCCACCCTGTTGGCCTCAGGCTTGCACTCCCTGACCGGGGCTGCTCCCACTCCTCAGGAAGCATTCCAAAGTCAGGCAAAGTCATTCAAACTCAGCCTAGCTGGAGGGAAAATGGGATCAGGGCTCAGCCTGCTGCTGATTAGCTGTCAGGTAGCTAGCCCTTTCACCATATGTCCACAGTCAGTCAGCTTCCCCCTAGGAGCTCAGAGCTCTAGTATGCTCACTGTGGTCTTGCTAACCCAGGGACCCATACCATCTGTTCTGGTTACCTAGTACCACTCTAACAGAAATACCACAAATGGGATGTCCTTAACAAACAGGAGTTTGTTCTCTTACAGTTTGGGAGGCTAGAATTCCAAATTCAAGGTGCTAGGCTCTAGAGGCTGGGTGAAAGCACCTCAACCTTGGGTTGCAGCTCTGCCTCCTGCCTGTGGCCCACTGAAGCTGGAGGCTTTTCTTCATTCAGCTGCTGGCTGCTGAGGCTGACAAATCCAAGGTTGATAAGTAAAAAGGTACAGTCCTGATGTTACCAAACCACACAGCAGGCCATTCATTCAAGTTCATTGAAAGTCCCAAGGTCAGCAGAGCATGACAGGCTGCTGAACAACGGCATAGCTACATACAGGGTTCAAGCATGCCATAGGCTAGAGATCGTTCCCAAAGCTGCTGGTTATATATGGGAAGCAGACCACATAACCAAAGGCAGCTACTCAGCTGCTCACGGTAGATTCCACCGTGGAGCTGATTACCAGTCCCATCATGGGGAATACTACATCCAGCTGCCCAGCCACTCAACCAGACCCAGCCAAGTTGACACACAAACATAAGCACCACACCGTCCCTACCCCATCCATAAAGCAGCTGTTAGTCAGTTTGACCCCCTCTCTTCCCTGCTCAGAAATACACTGGGGATCCCTACTGCTCATCGTTGGTAACAACCTTACAGCCCAGCATTCTTAGAAAATCCCTAAAAATTCCCATAGTGTGCCTCCTGAGCCCTGAGCACAGATTCCCATGCACAGTGATTCCTCAAGATGAGAACATGAGAGATGCATATAGAGGAGGACCTGCCCATAGGCCTGACCACTCCAGGAAGAGGGGCAATGAGTACAGGGGAGGGTGTCTTGGTTCTCTTGTGCTGCTATAACAGAAATACCACAAGTGAATGGCTTTAACAAAAATCAATTTATTCTCCTACAGTTTAGAAGGTTAGAAGTCTGAATTCAGAGTGCCAGCTCTAGGGACTGGGTGAAGGCCCCTGGACCTTGGGCTTCAGCTCTGCCTCTTGTTCCAGGCCCACTCAAGCAAGCTAGAGGCTTCTTCTGACTCATCGAGCTGCTAGCTTCTGAGGCTTATGACCTCAAGATAGACAGGTATAACAGCACAATCCCAGGATCAGCAAGCAGCATGGCAGACCACTGGTTCAAGTCCAGGAACAATCCCAAGATCATTAGGCGACACAGAAAGCCACTGGTTTAAGTGCAGGAGCTGCAGATGAAGCCTTGGCCAAATGCAGTATCCAAATGTGCCAAAAACCTAGAGACCTTTTCCAGAGCTACCCTATATATGTGGAGCTCTGGTGGCATAGTGGAGTTAAGCACTTGACTGCTAAATGGAAGGTCAGTGGTTCAAACCCACCAGCTGCTGGAAGTAGGCCATCCCCAAAGGTAACTCTTCTTCAACTACTTATCTGCTCATAGGAGATTCCACCATGGAGGTGGTTACAATCTCATCATGGGGAATAACTACATACAGCCACTCAAAACCATGGTCCAGCCAAGATGACACACAATCTTAACTACCATAGTAGGGGCTGAACCACTGGAAGCCCAGCCTGAGTGTCCCATAGCCTGGGCTATCAGAAGGAAGCAGTAGAACTCTCATCCATGCACTTATCTGAGAGGAAATCCTACATGAAAGGCCTGAATTACCAACCAAGGTCTCAGCCAACTGCAGGCAGCAGTTAAAGGAGAATTTATTGTTCTGGAGGTTGTGTCCAGAAAGGACAAACACAGCAGGATGTCTGGCTGTCTTTTCCCTCCTCTGTTACCCCAGGAGGCCATATATGACAGCACAGGCATACCATCCCTACACCAATGTAAGAGGGCCACTGACCTGGACCTGGTCCACAGAAGGCTTGCTCCAGATCTCCTCCTTAGCAAGGAGCTACAGGTACATCCCACCTGGAACTCAGACTCCCCCTTGTAGACAATGCTGCAGAAATCCAGGATCCTGGAATTCCCTGCCCAAATGAGAATGCTGGGGCTTGCACCAACATCTTTCCTGGGTCCATCTTCCCAAAGGTGGACCAAACCATCTATAATGCTCCCCTAGGTCTGAAAGTAGCCAAGTGAAGGTGTGGATGGAATCTGGACATGAAGCCCAGCATGTTCACACATGTGTACACAAAGCCTTTCAAAGTGTGGGACAGAGCTGTGAGTGAGAAGAGAAGAGGTGGACCTCATGACTAGAGCAGGAGGCCTTTTCTGTTCATGCTGCCAAGTTCTGGTATGAAACCCCAAAGAGTCCGAGATTTCTGAATTCAAACCTGGCCTCCCAGGTCATTTTGAAGGTATATTTGTCAAAGTAAGAGGACAGGACAAATTTTATGCAGCAATGTATTAGCTTGATTTATAATTATAAATGTTAAGAGCAGGTATGAATATAGGGAAAAAAAACCCCCCAGGACTTTTTTCCTTTCATGATTCCCATCTACCCCCTGAACCTAAGACATACCGCCTCCAGAACTAAGAGCAAACCCCTAGCTCTACCTGCAGTTCAAAAGTAGCTCAGCATAGTGGGTCTGGATCAAACTAGGGACAATAACTTCTTACTTCCTGGAATACTGAGCTGCCTGCCATCAGCATTCATTCACTCAGCATATTTTAATGAGTGCCTCTTATATGCCAGGAGGGCTATGGTTGTTCAGTGGGAGAATTCTCACCTTCCATGCAGGAGACCCAGGTTAATTCCCAGCCAAAGTATCCCAAACACAGACTCCACTCATCTGTCCATGGAGGCTTGCATATTGCTTTGAAGCTAAACAGGTTTCAGCAGAGCTTCCTGACTAAGACACACTAGGGAAAAAAGGCTTGATGATCTACTTCCAAAAATCAGCCAGTGAGGACTTCCAGTCAAAATGGCAGCTTAGTCAGACACACCCCACCATCTCTCTACAACAAAGATCCAAGAAACTAAGTGAAACAAGCCAGAAGACAATGCTGGAACCCTGAGCATCAAATGGAAAGATAAAGAACTACACCAAACACTGATTGTAAAAAGAAACAGACTGAAAACAGAGAATGGGAAGAGACAGAGCAGAGGAGCCCTGCCAGCTGGTCCAGCACACCATGAACATCTCAAGACAAAGACAAAGAGCAACCCCAGGTGAGGAGCACAGAAGGCAACTTCACAGAATTCCCAATAGGACATACAGTAACTGTAGACATATCCAGAGTGAAACAAGTTCCTAATTGCTAGCTGCAAGGAACAGAAAGAGCTCAGGCAGCGTCATTCAGTGGCCAGAGGAGCATACTCCCCCTCCCCCAACCCTCCTAGTATTTAGCAGCACAAATCCCCCTCATCTTTGCAGCCCCAACTGCTGGGGACCAAGGTATGAACCCCTCTTTCTTCCCCTCCCAGGCTGACTACCAACCTCCCCCACCTGCCTCTATCATCACCCCTCCCTCTGCCCAAAGACCCTGCCAAGTGATGGCAGGCTGCTTCAGTGTGTTGCTGGCATCTTGTCCCACCTCTCCCACCACCAACCTAGCTGAACTCCCTCCCTACTTTCACCATCCTAAGATAGGTAGCAACAATTCCACCCCATGTGCCTGCCCACCATTCCCTCCCCCTTCTCCCAACCAATGCTTGTGCTCCCCCCAATCCCAGAAAGGAGCAGCAAGTGCACAACCATGCACATACCAGTCTACCACTCACACAACCCCTAAATGTGCAAGACTCAGAGGCTGCATGACTGTGCATGCACCACCCATCACTCACACCCTATCTGGTGGGAGACAGCAACTGTGCCCCCACTAGCCAGCCATACCTACCACACCTGCCACCCACCCACTCAGCAAGTGCTACTGCCTGCTCCTATACCAGTGCACTGACACAGATAGTGGCCAACACCTGCCCAACCTGCCCTCAGCTTCCTTACAATATAAGCAAACAGAGACTCACACTCACACACCCAGCCACGGCCCTACCCACCTGAAGACAGGTGGCAGGTGCTCCAGTGCAGCCAAACTAGTGGCATACCCATCTTACCTGCCTAGATACATCAAACCAAAGCATAACAAAAAATTAGGACACAGAAAAAAAGCATACAATTAATAAATAAATATAATAACTTGTTAATGCCTTGGAAACAACAGACCAATATCAAATCACCTAAAGAAGCAGGACCAAGATGGCTCCAGCCAAAATAAGAACCAGAAATCAAAATGATGCTGGCGACACTTCCGGTAAGATGGAAGAATAGGCAGACAAGCAACACAGACCATCTTCAACAAAGAAAAGAAAAACTAATTGACAGAGATATGGAAGATAATCCTGGACCCTGAGCTTTGAAAGGAACTATACAGAAGTGGATTAGGCACCAACTAGTGGAAAAACCTGAATGAAAACAGTGAGTACAGTCAGAGCTGCAGACTGGTAGCTACTCTGATGGGACCAACAGCCTGAATATTTCCAAGTGGTGTTGAGACCTGAGAATTGACCTAAAGATCAGCTCTGGTCACCAAGGGCTACAGGGACAACTGCACTGGTGACCTTTGACTAGGAAGGGAAACAGCAAGGAGGGAGACAACCTGAGCTGTTGACTTTCCACTGTCTAGAGGGCACAGCCATTTTGATTGTTTACACGTGGCAGCCATTTTGGATATTTAAAGTGACCACGGGTGCAGCCATTTTGATCATTTACATGAGGCAGCCATTTTGGATATTTACAATGAGGGTGGGCGCAGCCATTTTGAATGTTTATAAATGGCAGCAGCCATTTTGGATATTTAAAGTGACTGAGGGCACAGCCATTTTGAATCTTTACAAGTGGCAACATTTTAGATTTTAAAGGGATAATATTCTCATTTGGATTCCAGGGACCTAGGAATATACTCTGTTTGCCAAGGTCAGCAGGGATATACAAAAGGCTGACAACAGAAAAGGAGACAGGTGGTGAGTGTATAAGTGCTGTCAACTAATGAATAGAGAAGCACACCACAGTACCTTGTTTGTGCAGATAACATACAAACAAAACAAAGAAAATGAAAATCGTGGGCAAGTCACTCCAACATACAATCACAATTAAATACAAACACAAAAATGCCACAATGCCTCGGAGGCAACAGAGCATCACAGTCCACACAAAGAAGCAAGATAAAGCAGGAGAAACAAGGGACCAGGATACAGACCCAAAACATATCCCTAAGGAAGATGCAGCATTGGAACTCCCTGGTAAGGAATTCAAAAGAATTATATTTAGGTATCTTCAATGAACTGAGAGACAGATAAAAGAAAACACTGACAAAATTGTGGAAAACACAGAGAAAACCCTAGAATAATTTCGAAAGACAATACAAGAACAAAATGACAAAATAAATGAAAAATTAGAAATGATACAAAATGTACACACAGAAATCCAGAAGATTAATACTAAATTTTCAGAAATAGATAAGACATTGAATGAGCAAAGGAACAGAATTGAATCAGTGGAAGACAGAATTGGTGAAATTGAAGGCAAATACCCGAACAC
>NW_006921780.1:4070255-4121017 GCF_000298275.1 Orycteropus afer afer
GAGAATTTTCCTGGTATGATGAAAGATGAGAATATATCCATTCAGGAAGTCCAACGAACCCCAAACAGGATAGACCCCAAAAGAAAATCATCAAGACATATCATCATCTCACCAAAACCAAAGACAAAGAAAGAATCATGAGAGCAGCAAAACTTTCTAGATTCAAACAACAATGAAAACACAACATACCAAAATCTTTGGGACACAGCAAAAGACAATTTATTGTTCAGAAGACAATTTATAACAATAATCACATACATCAAATAGGAAGAAAGAGTCAAACTAATACCTTCACCCTACAACCCTAACAAATAGGGAAAAATCAGCACACACACACACAAAAAAAAAAAAACTCACTCACCAGGAGAAAGGACATGAGAAAGATTACAGCAGAAGTAAATGAAACAGAAAAATAATAGAAAGAATCAACAAGACCAGGAGTTGGTTCCTTGGCAAGGTTAATAAAATCAACAATCCACTGGCTAAATTAAAAATGGAAAAGAAAAAGAAGATGCAAATAACACAAATAAGAAATAAAATCAGTGATGTTAGAACAGAACCAATTGGAATAAAAAGGATAATAACAGAATAATAATAAGAAGTTACTCCAGCAAATTTGAAAATCTAGAGATCCTACAAGAAAGCTACTGTAACTAATAATAGAATTCAGCAAAGTGGTAGGATAGAAGATTAACATACAAAAATGAGTCAGGTTCCTGTACACCAACAAAGAAAACTCTGAAAAAGAAATCAGGAAAACAATACCATTTGCAATGGGGGAAAAAAAAAAAAACATTTCTAGATGAAATGGACAGATTTCTAGAAACTGCCTACCTAAAATAATTGAGACTGAGGTAGAAAATTTGAACAGACTTATAACAAAAGAAGAAATAGAACAGATTTTAAAAAAATTTAAAAAGTTCTAGCCAGACAGCAACGCTTCATTGGAGAATTCTACCAAACATTGAAAGACTAATACCAATTCTGCGCAAACTATTCCAGAACATAGAAAAAGATGGAACACTCCCAAATTCATTCTCTGAAGCAAGCATAACACTGATACCAAAGCCAAAACTACCACTGAAAAACAAATTATAGGACAATTTCCCTCATGAATATAGATGCAAGTATTCTCAACAAAATCCTAGCCAATAGAATCCAACATCATATAAAAAAATAATAATATGCATGATTAAATGAGATTCATACCAGATATGCAAAGAAGTAGATTGCCCAACCTTCCTTCTGAGGAGTGGCTGGTGGGTTTGAACCACTAGCCTTCTGGTTAGCAGTCAAATGGCTTAGGCACTATGCTACCAGAGCTCCCAAGGAGAGTTTAACATTAGAAAGTCAATCAACATCATCCACTACATAAATAAAACAAAGGAAAAGAACCACATGATCAATGCATAAATGGCAATTGATAAAATCCAATAAAAAAAAAACTCAACAAAATAGGAATGCAAGGAAAATTCCTCAATATAATTAAAGTCATATACACAAAACCAACAGCCAACATTATTCTCAACCGAGAGAGACTGAAAGCATTCCCCTTGAGAACAGGAACCAGACAAGGATGATCTTTATCATCATTCTTATTCAATATTATACTGGAAGTCCTCTCCAAAGCAATAAGGCAAGAAAGGGAAATAAAAGGCATCCAAATTGGTTACAAAGAAGTAAAACTATCCCTATTTACAGATTATACAGAGATTCTACAAGAAAGCTACTGTAACTAATAAAAGGATTCAGCAAAGTGGTAGGATATAAGATTAACATACAAAAATGAGTCAGGTTCCTCTACACCAACAAAGAAAACTCTGAAAAAGAAATCAAGAAAACAATACCCTTTACGATGGAAAAAAAAAAAAAACCTCACTGTCATCAAGTCAATTCTAACTCATAATTATATATGCACACCCATATTCATCACAGTATTAATCACAATAGCAAAAAAATGGAAATAACATAAATGCCCAAAAAGGGATGAATTGATAAACTATGGTGCCACACAATGGAATAATATGCAACTTTAAAGAATATCGATGAATCTGTGAAACATGTCATAACATGGATGAACCTGGAGGACGTTATGCTGAATGAAAGAAGTCAACCACAAAAGAATCAATATTATATGAGATCACTATTATAAAATATCAAGAAAAGGATTCCATGCAGAAAGAAACATTCTTTGATGATTTCCAGGAATGGGATGTGGAGGGAGGGAAAATCACTAACTAGATTCCAAACTCCAAACTCACTGCCATCAAGTAAATTCCAACTTATAGTGACCCCCATTGGGTTTCCAAGATGGCAAATCTTTACAGAAGTAGATTGTCCCATCTTCCTTCCACACAGCAGCTAGTAGGTTTGAACCACCAACCATCTAGTTAGCAGACAAATGCCTTAGTCACTATGCCATCAGGGCTCCTTCCTAGTTAGTAGACATATATTAACTTCAGTGAAGAGAATGGCAATATACAATAAAGAGGAGGTCAGTACAACATGACCAAGACAAAGGAAAACACTGGGTGGTATGCAAGAGTAAAAGGCAACAAAAGTAAATACTATTGCATGTACAATCCTTCAACAATAGTAATAACAAGTAATAATTTATGGATGATACACAAGTAGGTATGTAAGCTGAATGGATATGGGATGGCAGAAGTACACCCACAAGCACATACAGGTTTGGCAGAGAATATTTCTACACACATATTTGTATGTGCAACAAATATATCCATGTATATAGTAGAGCATTCCAACTCATAGCAACCCCCAATGGGTTTCCAAGGCTGTAAATCTTTACAGAAGTATATTGCCCCATCTGCCTTCAGCAGAACTTCTGGGGAATTTGAACCGCCGACCTTCTGGTTAGCAGTTAAATGCCTTATCCACTACACCACCAGAGCTTCTTGAAGCACTTACTAACTTGAAGCACTTACTGATGAAGATTAAAGACTACGGTCTGCAGTCTCAACGGACTGTGTTGATTACATCTCAACAGAAAGAAAACAAAAATCCTCACAACTGGACCAATAGGCAGCAGCATGATAAATGGAAAAAAGACTGAATTTGTCAAAGACTTCCTATTACTTTGTTCCACAACCAACACTAATGGAATTAGCAGTCAAGAAATCAGATGACACATTGCACTTGGGAAATCTGCTGTAAAAGACCTCTTTCAAGTGCTGAAGAACAAAGATGTCTCTTTGAAGACTAAGGCTTGCCTAACCCAAGCCATGGTATTTTCAATCGCTTCATATGCATCTGATATCTGGACAACGAATAAGGAAGACTGAAGAATAGTTGATGCTTTTGAGTTGTGGTATTGCCAAAGAATACTGAAGGTACCATGGGCTACCAGATGAACTAACAAATCTGTCCTGAAAGAAGTGCAGCCAGAATGCTCCTTGGAAGTGAGAATGACCAGACTTTGTCTCACCTACTTTGATCATGTTATCAGAAGGGGCCATTCCCTGGAGAAGGATATCATGCTTGGTAAAGTGGAGGGTCAATGAAAAAGGGGAAGGCCCTCAATGAGATGGATTGACACAGTGGCTGCAATGATGGGCTCATGTATACCAAGGATTGTGAGGCTGGCACAGGATCAGGCAGTGTTTCCTTCTTGTTGTACATGGGGTCACTATGAATCAGAACTGACTCTACGGCACCTAACAACAATAACAACAAAGTAGAGCATACAGGGTACAAATTCATGAAAATTTCTTACCCATAAACACCTTGAAGGATGGAGTCACTGGGCTTGAGGGCTTAGGACCATCATCTCAGGGGACATCTAGGTCAATTGGCATAACGTAGTCCATAAAGATAATGTTCTACATCCTACTTTGGTGATTTGCAACTAGGGTCTTAAAAGCTTCTGAGTGGCCATCTAAGATATAACTATTAGTCTCTTCCCATCCGAAGCAAAGAAGAGTGAAGAAAATCAAAGACTCACAGAAACAATTAGTCCAGAGGACTAATAGACTACACAAACCATTCTCCACTGGCCTGAGACCAGAAGTAGATGGTGTCCGGTCACCACTCCTGACTACTCTGATCAGGATCACAATAGGAGCTCCTTGACAGAGTGGGAGAAAAATACAGAACAAAAATTCAGATTCATAAAAGAGACTAGACTTACTAGTCTGATAGAGACTGGTAGAAGCCCTGAAACTATGGCCTTTAGACACCCTTCAAGCCTGGAACTAAGCCAACTCCCAGAGAGCACCTTTAAGCCAAACAATAGACCAATAAAATGAACACCCATGAGGAACATGCTCCTCCGAACAATTAATCATATGACACCAGAAACAAAGTTTAGAAGGCACAAAGAGAGGAAAAGATGGGCAAATGGAAATAGGGAACCCAGGGAGGAAGTGCAAAGAGTGCTGTACATTGAGGGAATTGCAACTAATGTCACAAAACAAACTATGTATGAATTGTTGAATGCAAAACTAATGTGCTCTGTAAACTTTCACCCAAACCACAATAAAATGTTCAAAAAAAAGAGAAAGAGAGAGACTTAGCCAATGAAAACTATGAATCATAACAAGCTGATCCCATTGTGCATGGGTTGCCATGAGTTGGGGGCTGACTTGATGGGAGCCAACAACCACAAAAAATTATATGCCAGAGACCCTGCAAATATAGGTGTGAACAAGATAAACAGTCCCTGAACTCTTGAAGCTTACAATTGGGTTAGGGGAAATGGATATTAAACAAATAAATGTAAATGTTTAATTAAAATTGTGCTAAATTCTATAGAGGAAAATAACTGAGAACTCTGAGTAAGAATGACAGTGGAGCAAAATACAGATGGCAAAGGGTGTGATGTTTAAGGCTGTATGTCAGCTTGGCTAGGCCATGATCCTAAATGGTTTGGCATTTATGTAATGATGTAATTTGGTAGTCATGTAATGATGCAGTCTTTCTCCATGATATGATCTGATGTGATCAACCAATGAGTTGTCAAGGGAGTTGCCTCAAGGGTGTGGCCTGCATCGAATACATGTTTGGACGGTCTGGCAAATCTTGCTTGCTTGCTCTGGATCCTGCACCAGGCTATCATAATCTGATCTCTGGTTCTTGGAACTCATCAGCTTCTGCAGCCTGTGAGCCAGCAGCCTGCCGTCTGACATAATGGTCTTGAATTCCTCAGCCCTGCAGTTATGTGAGTCTGGAGAAGCCTCCAGCCAGACACATGACCCATGGACTAGGGACTTGCCAGCCTCTAAAAACTCATGAGATATTTCCTTGAGATAAATCTGTCTATCTATCATCTATCTATCTATCTATCTATCTATCTATCTATCTATCTATCTATTTTATCTATCATCTGTCTATCTATCTATCTATCTATCTATCTATCTATCTATCTGAACATACACTTCACTGGTTTTGCTTCTCTAGAGAACACAGCCTAAGACAGAGGGTGATCTGAAAGTCCTCTCTAAGGAAGAAATGTCCAAGCAGATGCCAGCAGGAAAAGCAACAGTTAGTAAAGCAAAGAGTCAGGGAGAACATGGCACATTGAGAGGTGAGCATATGTGAGACCTTCTGGAAGGATCTTGGCATATGAGGAAGTCTGAAGAAAGGACCACATGGCCAGAAGGTAACAAGCACGAGGGCTCTGGGAACAGGGAATGGCAGAGGTCAGATCATGCAGGGTCTGCTAGAACATGGTAAGATTTAAAAATTAATTCTAAATGTATGTAAAAGAAAGCCACTGAAGAATTTTAAGAAGGAAATTACATGATCAGACTTGCATTTTTAAAAGCTCCCTGTGGTGGATGGCTGTGTGGAGAATGGATTGAAGCATGAAACAAGAAGATTGAGTTATTGCAGTTATCCTAGCAAGAAAGGACCATGCCTTGGGATTAAGGTGGGGACAGAGAGGGAGAAGAAATGAATGTATTCAAGAAATATACAAGTGGTAGAACAGAGGTCAGATGATGAAGAGTCAGATGCAGGATCCAGAGAAGGCAAGTGAGATTTGCCAGAACGGCCACACATAGATTCAATGCAAGCCACACCCCTGAAGCAACAAACATATACAGTGCTAAAAGTACTCACTCATCTGTGCCAAGAAATCTGAAAGAGCCAGCCAACTGGAAAGACCCAGTTTTGTGCCCATTCCAAAGAAAGATGATACAACAGAATGCAGAAATTATCAAACAATATTACAAACATTACACACAAATAAAATTCAAAAACGGTTGCAGCAGTACTTTGTCAGGAAACTGCCAGAAATTCAACCCAGATTCAGAAGAGCACGTGGAACAATGGTATCATTGATGATGTCAGATGGACCTTGGCTGAAAGCAGAGAATAACATAAAAATGCTTACCTGTGTTTTATTGACTATGCAAAGACATTCAACTGTGTGGATCATAATAAATTATGGGTAACATTGTAAAGAATGGGAATTCTTAGTGGTGTTCATAAGGAAGCTGTACATAGACCAAGAGGCAGTCATTAGAACAGAATAGAAGAATACTGTGTGGTTTAAAATCAGGAAATATGTATGTCAAGGTTCTATTTCTTCACTATCTTTATTCAATCTGTCTGCTGTGCAAATAATCTGGGAAGGTAGACCATATAAAGAAGAATGAGGCATCAGAATTGGAGGAACACTAATTAACAATCTGATATGCAGATGACTCAACCTTGCTTGCTGAAAGAGGACTTGAAGCACTTACTGATGAAGATTATAGATGACAGCCCTCAGTATGGATTAGACCTCAATATAAAGAAAACAAAAATCCTCACAACTGGACCAATAAGCAACATCATAACAAATGGAGAAAATACTGAAGTTGTCAAGGATTTCATTTTACTTGGATCCCATTCACTTGGATCAATGTCCATGGAAGCATCAATCAAGAAATTAAACAACGTATTGCATTGGCCAAATCTGCTGCAAAAGACCTCTTTATAGTGTAAAAGAGCAAGGATGTCACTTTGAGGACCAAGGCATGCCTGACCCAAGCCATGGTATTTTCAATTGTCTCATGTGAATGCAAAAGCTGGACAATGAATAAGGAAGAGCAAGGAAGAATTGATGTCTTTGAATTATGGTGTTGGCAAAGAATATTGAATATATCATGGACTGCCAGAAGAACAAACAAATGTGTGTTGGAAAAAGTGTAGCCAGAATGCTCCTTAGAAGCAAGGATGGTGAGACTTCATCTCACATACTTTGGACATTTTATCAGGAGGGACTAGTTTCAGGAGAAGGACATCATGCTGTAAAGTAGAGGGTCAGTGAAAAAGAGGAAGACCATCAAAGAGATGGATTGACACAATGGCTGCAGCAACAGGCTCAAACATAGCAATGACTGTAAGGAGGGCACAGGACTGGGCAGTGTTCTGTTCTGTTGTCACTAAGAGTCAGAACTGACTCAATAGCACCAAATGACAATAAGATGACTTGAAGAGGAAAAGCCACTTTTTTTCCTATCTCTCTTCACTCTCACCTAGAACAGCTAAGACACGGCTGTAACTATGCAGGTTTTTCGCATCTGGCTGGGTTCATTCCACATGAACCTGAGGATAGAAGGGCTACAAGACGTCTCCTGGGCAAAGAAGGCTTCCCTCAGCACCCTTAGCCAAAACTATCCTGGCCTATGTTTTTTGACCTATTATCAGCTTCTCTGCCACTTGGCCTGTGTCCCTCTTTCCCAGCTCCAAAAATCTCCAAACCATCTGGAACCCAAGGTTAATAATGGTAATGGTAGGGAGTGCTGTAGCTGCCCTGGCTGTCAAACCCACTCTGAATCCAACCCATCTCATGCCCACTCCTGCAGCATTCAGAATCCTGCATAGGTTGTCAAGATAGAACCCCCAGTGCTGTCTCAGGAGAGCCTTTCCAAGGAATAGGGGCAGTGACTCAGTTAGGCAGGTGTGGTCTGAGCAGTCACTCCAAAGGAAGTGGTTTGTTAGACACCATGTGATTAACACTCAGGGACAAGTCATACCAATCAGGTCTGAGATTCTGGATTCCCTCTCTTGGAACAGGCTATAGGACCAGTGTAAGAACCTTGGCTTTGGTTCTGAGTAAAATGGGAAGCCATTTCAGGGATTTGAGCAGAAGAATGATTTAAGTATGACTCTGGCCATTCCATGGACAATAAACTATAGGTGGGCAAGGGAGAAAGCAGGGAGTTTGGTTGGGACACTATCTCTATAACCCAGGCAAGAGATGATGGTGGTTGGGAGCCAAGAGGTAACATGGAGAAGGAGAGAAGGGTTAGATTCTGGATCTACTACGAAGGTAGAGCCAACAGGATTATCTGACAGATGGTGAAGAGTGTGGAGTAGTAAGAGAAAGAAAGGAGTCAAGGAAGGACAAAGTTGCCATCAACTGAGATGAGCTAGAGAGTAGATGGAGTGGGTTTAGGGAAGATCAGGTGCCATGTTAGGGGTGTGCTAAGTTTGAGATGTCTGTTAGACATCTACACAGATAAATGTGGGTACAATGTAGGAGAGACTAGGCCTAGGTGCATAAATTTGAGTATTTGGGGCACATAGGCTTTAAATAGGAGCTCTGGTAGCATAGTGGCTAAGGCACTTGACTGCTAACCAGAAGGCTGGCAGTTCAAACCCACCAGCCACTCCTCGGAAGGAAGGTTGGGCAATCCTACTTCCATAGTGATACTGCCTCGGAAACCCAAGGTGGGGTCGCTAAGTCAGGGGCTGATTCAACGGCAAATAACAACAACAACAACAGACTTTAAATAAATACGGAGGTAGGAGAAATGGATGGAAAATTATTCCCATCCCAATTTTTCAATTTCTCAGACTGTGTACTACCTTCCCGGAAAGACTGATGTTTATTGAAAGGAAGGAATCAGATTTCCCCAGAGGAACAATGCTATAACAGCATATTGGGCTCCTGACCAAGGACCTGTTGCTCAGTTTTCTTTAATGGAACTGATTGCAAACGTGAGATTTTTCCTGAAGTCTTTAATAAACTATGTATGAGAAGCTTGTGTGCTGAACAGGGCAGAACTTTCTAAAGAGTTTGTTAGTCAAAGAAACAGGGGTCCCACAACTTATCCCACAGAACCATGCCCAATATAGCCCATTTGCTCTGGTCTTGGGAGGCCCAGAGTGCCAGATAAACTGCTTCCTATGTACCGGCTAACTCTGCTCATCAGTTGATAGGTCCTCTCATGGAGGGCAATTTTCACATGCATTTTTAAGAACAATGTTCAGGAAACATGTGTTTTTTCCATCACATTTCCCTGAAGTAAAACCAGTTGCTGTCTAATCATGGTGATCCCATGTGTGTCAGAGTAGAACTGTGCTCCATAGCCTCTTCTATTGCTGATTTTTTGAAAATAGATAGCCAGGTCTTTCTTGCGTGTCACCTCTGGGTGGACTCAAACATCCGTCCTTTCAGTTAGCAGCTGATTGGGCTGTTAGGACCACCCAGAGATTCAGAAGTCATCTCAGACACGGGTTATTGTTATCCATCACGTGAAGTTTAGGGAAGGTCAGTCAGCTCAGGGAGGGGGTCTGAGCTCTGGATGGGAATAGATGCTGAACAAAAGATACACAGCCCTTCCCTCAGTGGAAGCCTAGTCCAATGGCAGCGGGAGGGTAACTCCCAGGAAACAGCAAAGATTGTAAAGTAAACATGACATGAACTGACACAGTGGCTACAACAATGGGCTCAAGCATAGCAACAATTGTGAGGATGGTACAAGACTGGACAGTGTTTCATTCTGTTGTACACAGGGTCTCTATACGTCAGAACTGACTCAATGATGCCCAACAGCAACAGTAGGTGGGTAGGAGACTTGGTGGTGCAGTGGTTAAGCACTTGGCAGCTAACCTAAAAGCCTGGCAGTTCAAAGACCTGGCAGTCTGCTCCTGAAAAGATTCCAGCCTTAGAAACCCTATGAAACAGTTCTACTCTGTCATATAGGGTCACCATGAGTCGGAATTGACTTGCTGGCAATGGGTTTCAGTGCAGGGTAGGTCTCTAGGTGGCACAAATTGATTTTCAATTTTGGCTGTTAACCTAAGTTGGTGGTTTGAACCCACTCAGTGCCTCCATGGAAGGAAGTCCCAGAGAAAGGCCTAGTGATCTACTTTCATAGAGAGTATAGCCAAGAAAACACTCTGCAGCAGTTCTACTCTGTAACACGTCGGGTCGCCATGAGTCAGAATTGACTCCACAGCAATGGGTTTGGTTTTGGTTTTGGGAGCAGAGGCTGGGATAATGGAACAGGGTGTGGTCAGTCTGTCTTCCTGGAGAAAGATGCAGACTAAGAAAAAAGACAAGGACAGGAAGGAGAGTTTTACAGGCATGAGAACAGCCTTAGCAACGTGGTTGTAGGGAGGTGTGGGCTGGGCTGGGGCAGGGAACGAGCCTGAATCTCAATGTTTGGAAACCGTAGGAGCGATGTCAGGTGAGTCAGGGCAGGGAGAGGCCAGAGAAAGCCACGGCATCCAGGCAGAAAGAGGGAGGGGGTAAAGGGAACCAAAAGTGTCTGTGGAGACTGACAGGAAAGGCAAGAGAAATGAAGGAAGTGGGAGCCTGAAGGAGCTCAAATCCAAGTTTGAGTGAACTTTCCCAAAAATATTTAAGAAATCTATATGTTCCCTGCTGGAAGGGAAGCCATGGTATTTTCAGTTGTCTCATGTGCATGCAAAAGCTGGACAATGAATAAGGAAGACCAAGGAAGGATCCCTCCTCAGCTTTGGGAGAGCTGCAGGCAGTGCTTCAGGAGGGACTGTCCACCTGAGAGGGCTGTCAAAGACAATGCTACAGAGGGTACCACCACAGTGGGCACTGGGCCCAGAAGACAGCTAACCTGTTCTGAGTGACAGCAGCAAAGAGCAGGCAGATGAAGAAAGGCCCAGGAGGGCACGCTATGTATGGTACAAGAGGCGGCTCAAGGATTCTGGCAGCTATTCCTCAGACATGACTCTGGGACCCTGCTCAGCCTGTGTTTCAAGTGCTTCCTGTTATTATTAGTATCACTATTACTAATGAGGACTATTTTCGATATTAACAACTGCACGTGGATTCCTGCACTCAGAGGCGAGTCGTGGCTCTCCTCTCACTTCTCTACCTGCTGATTCCTGGATTCCTTGCCTCTTACCCCAAATGGTGAGCCATGTCCAAGTTCAATCCCAAGGCTTCATTCTTCTCGCTCCATTCCCCCTCTCTGGGACCTCCCACTGTGGACACTACCACCCCCCACACACACACCTCTGTGTAGTTACAGCAGTGCCTCCAGGCTTTCCTTCTTTCTTGTAGGAGATGAATGACGTATTAGGAAAGTGGCGGGTTGAGGCTCCCCCATTTGTTGATCTCCGACTATGTACCAGACTCTGTGATAGGCGCATCAAGCAAAAGAGCCCTGTTACTATTCCCACTTTACAGATGAAGAAACTGAGGCTTCAGGAGCTTATTAAATAACTTTGAATCCAAGTCTCTCTGACTTCAAAATTGAGGCCTTCATCCTTTGCATATGTGAACATGCCTAGCTCTCAAATATTTCTTATGAGTCTTCTTCCTCCCTTCTTCCCTCTGTTATTCTCTCAGGACACGCTATACAAAGGTCCGCCATCACCTCAAATTCAGCCTTTATAAAAATGAGCTCTACAGTTTCACCCCATCCTCATTTGCTTGATTGCCTGCCTTTGTCAAGGGCTTCAGACTTCTCCTCCTGCTGAGTCTCCCTGTTGCACCCAAGTAGGCTGCTGGGGGCCATTGGCACAGAGAGATAGCTGAAGGCTGTCTTGTCTATTTCCTGCCTGTAGGCACAGTAGTCAGTCATTCCCAAGCTCCTCCAGATTTCCCAAACCAGACAATATCCCCACTTTGCTGCATGGTCTCATGTCTCACACTCTTTCCCTCAGTACAGTCTTCATAACATAACCCCAAAGAAATGAATGGAATCCGTTTTCCTTCCATATATCAGGAATAAATAAAATAATTACTCAGCATATGCTGGATAGATGAAAGGGGTCCCTGGGTGGTATAAACTGCTAACTGGTCAGCTACTAACCGAAAGGCTGGCAGTTTGAACCCATCTAGAGGCCCCTTGGAAAACAGGGCTGTCAATCTGCTTCCAAAAGGTCACAGCCTTGAAAACCCTATGGACTTCCTACAATAAAATGAACTGCTAAATATAAAACTAGGAGCTCTGGTAGCATAGTGCCTAAGGCACTTGACTGCTCACCAGAAGGCTGGAGGTTCAAACCCACCAGCCACTCCTCAGAAGGAAGGTTGGGCAATCCTACTTCCATAGTGATACTGCCTCGGAAACCCAAGGAGGGGTTGCTATGAGTCGGGGCCAACTTGATGGCAAACAACAACAACAAATATAAAACTAAAGATTTCCCAGTTTGCTTTTCAAAATACATGTGCAAATATGAACTAAATTTCCCGAATAAATAAATGTTTATTCTGTTATAAATATACCAAAATAAACAGACATGAAGTGATGTTAGGATATGATCAAGAAGTCAAGAATAAATGAAAGTTTACTTTACAAATAAAGAAAGAATATTGAAGCATTCAACAAAAAAAACCTGTGGAGTGCAGTTCTACTTTGCAACAAATGGGGTCATCATGAGTACAGCTAATGGCAACTGGCTTATTGTTGCTGTTGTTTTTCTTTTGGAGGGGTGATTTGGATGGATGAAGAGTGTAAACTCCACAACAGAGGTTCCCCAGACTCCTGGGAGACAGGAATAGCTGTGAGGAGGCTCCATATCCTAGAAAGGGTTAAAGTTCTACTTCAGTCCCTGTCTTCAGACAAAGCCACAGCCTAAACCCATAGGGATCCAGTAGTTTCATACTCTGGAAGGACAGTGATAGGGTAATTCCCAAAACTCCCTGTTACTGGTAATCCAAACAAAATTAATCCCTCCCAGAGTCACCAGTCTGACTGGGCCTAAAATAATTGAAATGCAATCAGGCAGCATGTACACTAAGACTTATTCTAATCAGAGTACATGGAGAAAACTCATTGTGATTGCACACACTCATGGACTTGAGAATTTGAGGCTTAAGAGACAATGACTATAAGATGACTTCCTAAAGGTTGAGGAAGAAGGTCAGAGTGAGGACTCAAAATATCTCTTGAACAGATTTCAATCAGCCCTGGGAGACTGATTCAGGGAAGTCCCGTGGATGTCAAGTTAGGTATAACAACTATCAAAAAAAGTGATTGGGAACCAAGGAGATGAAAATTTATAATATTTGCATTTCCAGTGACCAGAGGAACTAGAAATTAGCTTTGGCAAAGCTGGGGAAAGACGCAAAAGGAAGCGTTATGGAGACAACCATGATCTTTGTGTTTCTGTGGAAAAACAGAGAAAAATTGGGGTGTACTTGTGATTCTCTTTTTCAGGGTGGCACTGTATGCACAGTCTTCTGCTTGCCTGTGACAAGGTCCTCTAAATTTTGCAAGCCAGTTGTTACATATGGTCATTATTAAAAATTAAATTAAATTTACAGTTAAGTAAATTAAATTAAAAACAAAGGTGATAAATATTCACTCATCCCTTCCTAATTACTATTATCTAGGACCGCTGGTGGTACAGTGGTTAAAGCACTTAGTTGCTAATGAAAAGTTCAGTGGTTTGAACCCACTAACTATTCCATGGGAGAAAGATGTGTTAATTTGCTTCCCTAAAGATTTACAGCCTTGGAATCCCTATGGGCGGTTCTACTCTGTCCTATAGGGTGGCTATGAGTCAGAATTAACTTGATGTCAATGGGTTTTGTTTGTTTGTTTGTTTGTTTTTCCTATTATTTAACAAGAATATTAAGCTCTGGATGAAGGTTACTTACTTCTACCTGTTCTTGTTGTTGTTAGGTGCCGTTGAGTCGTCTCCAACTCACAGCAATCCTATGCACAGCAGAACGAAACACCGCCCGGTCCTGCAACAGCCTCACGATCCTTGCTATACCTGAGCCCATCATTGCAGCCACTGTATCAATCCATCTCATTGAAGGCTCTCCCCTTCTTCAGTGAGCCTTCGCTTTACCAAGCATGATATCCTTCTCCAAGAAATGGTCCCTTTTGACAACATGACCAAAGTAGGTGAGACGAAGTCCAGCCATTCTTATTTCCACGGAGCATTCTGGCTGCCTTTTTTCAAGGATGGATCCATTAGTCCTTTTAGCAGACCATGGTACCTTAGCATTCTTCACCAGCACCACAACTGAAAAAAAACTGAAAAAAAACCTGAAAAAACTCTTCTTCAGTCTTCCTTATTTATTGTCCACCTCTCACATGCATATGAGGTGACTGAAAATACCATGGTTTGAGTCAGGTGCACCTTAGTCTTCAGAGATACATCTTTGCCCTTCAGCACTTGAAAGAGGTCTTTTGCAGCAGATTTGCCCAATGCAATACATCATCTGAATTCTTGACTGCTGCTTCCATTAATGTTAATTGTAGAACCAAGTAATGTGAAATCCTTGACAACTTCAATCTTTTCTCAGTTTATCGTGAAGCTGTTTATTGGACCAGTTGTGAGGATTTTTGTGAGGATTTTTGTTTTCTTCATATTGAGGTGTAATCCATACTGCAGACTGCAGTCTTTAATCTTCATCAGTCATCCTCACTTTCACCAAGCAAAGTTGTGTCATCTGCATATCACAGGTTGTTAATGAGTCTTCCTCCAATCCTGATGCCACATTCTTCATATAATCCAGCTTCTAGGATTATTTTGCTAAGCATACAGATTGAATAAGTATGGTGAAAGGATACAAACTTGATGCACTCCCTTCTTGATTTTGAACCATGCAGTATCCCCTTGTTCTGTTCGAATGATAGCCTCCTGACCTATGTACAGGTTCCTCATGAGTATAATCAAGTGTTCTGGAATTCCCATTCTTCTCAATGTTATCCATAATTGGTTATGATCCACACAATTGAATGCCTTTGTATAGTTAATAAAATACAAGTAAACATCTTTCTGGTATTCTTTGCTTTGAGCTGAGATCCATCTGACATCAGCAATGATATCCCTCATATCACATCCTCTTCTGAATCCAGCTTGCATTTCTGGAAGCTCTCTGTCAATATACTGCTACAACCATTTTTTAATTATCTTCAAGAAGATTTCACTTGCATGCGATAGTAACTATATTGTTCAATAATTTCCACATGCTGTGGGATAACCTTTCTTTGGAGTAGGTACAAATATGGATCCCTTCCAGTCAGTTGGCCAGGTAGCTGTCTTCCAAATCTCTTGGCATAGCTGAGTGAATGCCTCCAGCAGGGCATCTGTTTGTTGAAACATCTCAATGGGTATTCTGTGAATTCCTACAGCCTCATTTTTCACCAATTCCTTCAGTGCAGCTTCAACTTCTTCCTTCAATACCATTGGTTCTTGACCATATGCCACCTCCTAAAATGGATGAAGATCAACAATTATTTTTGGTACAGTGACTCTGTGCATTCCTTCCATGTTCTTTTGATGTTTCCTGCATCATTCAATATTTTGCCAATAGAATCTTTCAATACTGCAACTCGAGACTTAAATTTTTTCCTCAGTCCTTTCAGCTTGAGAAATGCTGAGCGTGTTCTTCCCTTTTGGTTTCCTAACTCCAGGTCTTTGCACATTTCATTATACTAATTGGTTTTGTCTTCTTGAGCTGCTCATTGAAATCTTCTCTTCAGCTCTTTTATCTTGTCATTTCTTCCATTTGCTTTAGCTACTCTCCATTCAAGGGCAAGTTTCAGAGTCTCCTCTGACATCCATTTTGGTTTTTTCTTCCTTTATTGTCTTTTTTAACCACCTCTTGCTTTCTTCACAGGTGATATTCTTGGTGTCATCCAACAATTCCTCTGGTTTTTGGTCATTGGTATTCAATGCATCATATCTATTCTTTAAATGGTCTCTAAATTCAGGATGGATATTATCAAGGTCATATTTTGGTTCTCATGGATTGTTTTAATTGTCTTCAACTTCAACTTGAATTTGCATATGGCAGTTGATGGTCTCTTCCACAATCAGCACCTGGCCTTGTTTTGGCCAAAGATATTGAACTTCTCCATCACCTCTTGCCAATGTAATCAATCTGATTCCTGTGTATTCCATCTGGTGAAGTTCACATGTATAGCCACCATTATGTTGTTGAAAAACGGTATTTGCAATGACTAAGTCATTGGTCTTGGAAAATTCTATCATGTGATCTCCAATGTTATTTCTATCACCAAGGTCATATTTTCCAACTACTGGTAACTCTTCTTTGTTTCCAACTTTTGCATTCTAGTCACCAGTGATAATCAACACATCTTGATTTCATGTTCGGTCAATTTCAGACAGCAGAAGTTGGTAGAAATCTTCAATATCCTCATCTTTGGCTTTGGTTTGGTGCATAGATTTGCATAATCTTAACTGTGGCATTAACTGGTCTTCCTTGTAGTCATATGGATATTATCCTATCACTGTTATACTTCAGGACAGATCTTGAAATACCTTTGTGACAATAAATGCCACACCATTCCTCTTCAATTTGTCATTCCCAGCATAGTACATCATATGTTTGTCTGATTCAAAATGGCCAAAACCAGTCCATTTCAGCTCACTAATGCCTAGGATATCAATCTTTATGCGTTCCATTTCATTTTTGACAAGTTCCAGTTTTCCTAGATTCATACTTCATACATTCCATGCTCCAATTATTAATGGATGTTTGCATCTGTTTCTACTCATTTGGATTCATGCCACATCAGCCAATGGAGGTCCTGAAAGCTTTACTCTATCCATATTGTTAAGGTCGTCTCTGCTGTGAGGAGTCAGCTCTTCCCCAATCAAATTTTGAGTGCCTTCAGACCTGATAGGCTCATCTTCTGGCATTCTATCAGACACTGTTTCAGGACTATTTATAAAGTTTTCTAGTAATATATCAGACAGTATTTCACTGCTATTCATAAGGTTTTCACTGACCAATTGTTTGAGAAGTGGATGGCTGGCCTCTTCCTTCTTCCGAGTCTGTCTCAGCCCAGAAGCTCTGCTGAAACCTCTACACCACGGGTAACCCTGCTGGCATTTTACAACACCAGTGGCACAGCCTCCAGCTCCGCGGGACATAAGCCACCACAGGACGACAAACAAGTTCATCTCCCCTAGTTGTTCCTGACCCCTCTGAGCCCACCTACCTCAGGCCCCAGCCTTAAAATAGAGCCACCCCTAAGTGAAAAGCAGCCCCCAAGCCCCATACCCCTACTTTTACCTACTCCTCACTTATCAACAATATCATTATCTGTTGTTTCAAATTTATGACAACAGTAAAAAAATCTACTGGATTATCTTGCATATTAATGATGTATGTCTAGCAGTAACAAATGCTGAGGTGTGAGTCTACAGTAATGCTGGCTAGATGGTTAAGATGATACGTCAACTTGTCTAGACCATGATTCTCAGTGGTTTTGCAGTTATATAATGATGTGGTCATCCTTCATTTTCGCATAACAACTTTGTCTTTGGAATCTAAACATGTTCATAAGTGAGGAGTAAATTGTATCTATATTGTGGAAATACCTATACAATGGTGTGCTGCTGTGTATTTCTTGTAGCTCCACAACAGTGGCATCCCATTGGTAACTTGAAATCAGCCATGGTAGGAGTACTGACCTCATAGAAATCAACAAATGGTACACATCAAGGTTTGCCCCACTCCAACCTCCATCGAGAGTCAACTCTCAAACACTTGTCACCGTAAGAGTCCTCCCTCAACGTTGGACAAGGTTTGATGCTGGAGAAATGAATAAAAAGACCAAAGTGTCCCTGAAGCAAAATGCTAGCACAGAAACTTCCCTCCTTCCTCACCTTTGGTTGATAAGTGCCATGACCATGACTGTGATTCCAGCTTTGGATTTAGGAACATCCCTGGTTTCCCTGTTAAGTCATCCTAACAGGAAGTTGTCTCCAGAGTCTCACTGAAATCTCTCTTGCTGTTTTTTTTTTTTTTTAACTTTTTATTGTGAGTTGGATGAAATTTTACAAAGCATATTTGTTTACAATCAGTTCATATCCATTTTGTTTTGTGACACTGGTTACATTCCCTGCAGAGCAACAGCTCTCTTCTCACTTCCTGCCTGTGGTCTCCCTTTCCCTGTGTCCTTCTTGCCTATGCATTCCTCTCCCCTATCTTTCTCTCTGTCCCAGTGCTGCTCTTCTGATCTCCCATGGTAGATTGTTCTAAAGAGTGCATCTCCCTGGGGTGTTCAGTTCCTAGGCCTGTCTATTGTTTGGCTGAGAGTTAAACCACGGCAGTGAGTTCAATTCCAGGAGTGAAGGATGATTCAGGACCACAGTCTCAGGGGTTTCACCAGACTCTATCAGAACAATAAGCCTGGTATTTTTTTTATCTAGTTCTTCTGGTCTCAGTAGGCTGAGGTTCTCATGGCCCATTAGTCCTTTGGACTAACTGTTCCCATGCGTCTTTGATTTTCTTCACTCTTCCTTGCTCTGGACAAGAAAAGACCAATAGATGCCTCGTAGATGGCCACTTGCAAGTTTTGAAGACAGCCATTGCTACTCACTGAAGTAAGATGTAGAACAATATTTCTGTATACCATGTTGTGTCAATTGAGTTTGGTGTTCCCCACAACCACAGCCCCCAGCCCACAGGCCTAGCAACTCACTCCCTCAAGGTGCTTAGTTGTGGTTAAGAAATTAACTTTGCCTCCTTTTAGCTTTAAACTCCATTTGGACATTTTTATAGCACATACAAACACATATGTAGGGATATCATCTGTCAAACCTATGTATGGTTGTGGGTATATTCCCATTTGCCTGTCCATACACAATCTTCTTGTCTGTCTATCTATGTATCCACCTATAGATTAGTGTTTGCTGTTACTGACGACGCAACATTGTGTATGCAATAGTATTGGCCTTTATTATCTGTACCTCTTGTGCACCTCCCCAAGTCTTCCTTTTCCTTACTGATACAGTGCTAGTCACATGCTTTTGTTGTATTGCTTTTCCCTTCACTCATTATCAAACCTGTCTCTTAACTATCTTCTCTTGCTGTGTGTGTGTGTGTATGTGTGTGTTTTTAATGAGCTTTCCTTGCCTAAGGGAGCTCTAGTGGTGTAGTGCCTAAGGCATATGACTGCTAACCAGAAGGGTGGAGGTCCAAACCCACCAGCCACTCCCAAAGGAAGACTGGGCAATCTACTTCCATAGAGATACCACCTGGGAAACCCAAGGAGGGGTCGCTATGAGTCGGAAACAACAGCAGTGAGTTTGGTTTTGGTTTCTTCCTAGCCTGAGCCTCACTATCCTTACCCCTCAAATGAAGGCCAAATCTGAACATGGCTCCCTGGCTTTTGGAATGGGGAAGATGATGTCACAACACACCCTATATGGCCAGTTCACTGCCCAGCTCCTCACCACTTGCCAGGAGACTGATCTGGAAGCTCCTCAGAGAGGGCCCTCTCAAAGTCATCCTATTAGGTCTCTTATCTGCGGGCAAATGTGTACCAGGCCCTGTGCCCTGCTAAAGATCTAACCATCCGTGAACAAGTCACCTTATTAAACATACACACATACATAGTTCCTGCTGATTCCAGCTCACAGTAACGCCATGTATGTCAGAGCAGAACTGTGCACCACAGGGTTTTTAAGGCTGTGACCTTCCAGAAACAGATGATCAGGTCTTTCCTCCAAGTCACCTCCGAGTGGGTTCTAACCACCAACAGTTCAGTTAGTATTCAAGAGCTTAATCATTTGTGCCAACCACGGACCCCCTAAGTCACCTTATTGGTGCTCATAAATGTGGCCACATAAATGAAGGAACAGATGTTTCTGGAGTTCTCTGCTCCCCTCATAGTTTAATCCCCTCACCTATCCCCAAGGAGGCCCCTGTCTCCTCATCTCCAAGACCGTTGTCCCTGGCTTCCTTTGTCCAATCATTTCACCTTTCTTTACCCAATCTTGACCAGCTTCTGCTCAAAAAGAAAAGAGCCCAAGAAACCAGGAAGAGTCTGGGCTCTCACCAGGCAGGTGCCTGGGCAGTGTCAAGTAGAACTGAGAGATCCTGAACTACTATGCTCTTCAGAAGGCTCTCGACCCCTAGACCACACCCACCTCCAGTTGTGTACCTGTTGCTGCCATCCTGCATGGACTACAGCCACTTGGTCCACTAGAGGAAGCTGTCGTGGGATGTGCTGCCTGGGATTTCCTAGGAGTAGAACTTGTACTAAAGGATAAAAGCTACATGGGGGCAAAAATTGGGTTCAATTGAAGAAATATGTCTCTGACAGTCAGAGGCAGCATGGACTGCTTTGAGAGGTAGTGAGCTGCCACTGGATGTACTCAAGAACAAACAGATTGGAAGATTTTTTTGTCAGAAATGTATAAGGAATTCAAATAGAGAAATAGCTTCATGTCCCTGTACTCAAACATACTGGGATCAAATCCTGAATTTAACTACTTTTGTCACGATACCTGATCCCGTTGAGGCTCAGTTTCTTTATCTGTATAATGTGGACAATGCACAACCTCACAGAATTAAAGTAATTATTAAAACAAAACATATGAAAGCACCTGGCATTCAGTAAATGTTCAATAAATGGTAATCCCCTTTCCATCAAAAGGGGGTTGGGTTAGATGACCTTGAAGATCTTTGGACCCCAGAGAGTATGATTGTAATCCTTCCTGGCTGCTGAGAAAGAAGGCATGCATCTGAGTGAGATAAAGCAGCGTTAGGTCGATGAAGAAAGGCTGCTGAGTGTGGGAAGGGAATATTCAGAGGTCATCTCTGTCCACCTCCTGTTTCCCCTATTCTGACCTTCTGCAATGAAAGAGAAAAGCAGGATTCTGGATTTCAAGTCCAGCCTGAAGGTAGCATAGTGCCTAAGGCACTTGACTGCTACCCAGAAGCCTGGCGGTTCAAACCCACCAGCCAGTCCTCGGAAGGAAGGTTAGGCAATCTACTTCCATAGTAATACCGCCTCGGAAACCCAAGGAGGGGTCTCTATGAGTCGGATCCGACTCCACGACAGTGCGTTTCGTTGTTTGTTGAGGGGTCTCATTTTTCCCATCTGTATAGTGAAGGAGGAAGATAAGAAGGTCCTTTCCAAATTAGACACCTTTAGATCGAAGAAAAGGGAAGAGAGGAGGCAGAGATGAGGCGGCGCAACGCCCCCAATCCCAGAGCGGGATCCTCTCAACCCATACCCCAAGCCCAACCTTCCTCGGAACCACAGCCACCTCAGTCTCAAGTCATACAGTTTCTTTATTGTGCTAACACTGCTGCCTCGGAGCTCAGATCTCACACAGAGACAATTCAGTCCAGACCCCCACCCCACCTGGCCCCCGGGGCCTTCTGCCTTGGCTGAGGACTGCGGACCTACCGCTCGGCCGCTCTCCGACACTGACTCTGCTTCCTATTCCCTCCCTCCCCCGGAGCCTCGCAGCTCCGGGGATGCGGGCAGGGCTCTGGTTGGTCTTTCTCTGCTCTCCTCTGTCCCCTCCCACTTTCGGAAGAAGGCTCTGCCTCCAGCCCCTAGCGGATCCAGCCCCTAGCGGCCCGGATCAAGTGAGGTTGCAGCCGGCCGAGCGAGTCCCGAGCTGCAGGCAGAGGCCCGCCCCTTCTCCCCGCCGGGGCGCAGCCCGGAGCGACGCGCGCGCTCACACCACCAGACCGTCCTTGCAAGGTAGCGGCCCCGAGGCGCTCTCGGCGGGCTCGGCGCTCTTGACCTTGACGTACACCGGGGAGGGGCCCGCTTCGCAGGCGGCTGTAGCTATGGTGGTGCAGGGGGCCAGAGCCACGTCCTCCGGGCCGCCGCAGGGCGGAGGCGCGTACTTGCGGCGCAGGGAGCGGCTGACGTTCTGCGTCGGATACCCCAGGAGGTGGGTGACGCGGCTGCCGCGCCCGCTGGCCTTGCACCCGGGCGCCACGGCGTCCTCTCTGTGGAAACAACAGGCGGGCGGGTGAGCGGGCTCCTCCACGGCGCGGCGTGGGCACGGCCTGGGCAGAGCTGGGGGCTCTTGGCAACCTCTCGTCTCCCGCGCCTCCCTCCACCTGCCCTTCGCCTCTCTCCATCGGTCTCGACCTACTCTTCTCTCTGCTCCTTCCTGAGCCGGCGATCCCGCAGCGATCTCTGGGACAACCATCCCCAGGCCTCCAGACAGGACTTGTCAACACCTGTCCAGACTGCCCACGGCAGTCAGCCCATGCAGGCGCCCTCCACTTCCTTCCTGATGTTTTCACAGAACCACTGACTCTACCAAGGAGGGAGCCTTAGAGATCCGGAGGAAGCTACTTCCTGTTTTTTTGTTTTGTTTTGTTTTTTCTTTCTTTAAACCTGACCTCGCCCTTTCTCCTCTCTTCTTACCTCCCTCCCCTCGATCTTCTTCATGGTTTCCTACATCCCCAGGGCACTGCAGTTATTAGCACTGCTAGTCTTTTCTATTTTTATTTCTAGTTTGTTTCTAAGATAAGTTATTAGCACTATTCTTATTATTAACTTCTTAAATAAGCATGTCCAAAGTTCTCACCGGCGCAGTACAGAGAAAACGTGAAGGGGGGGTGGGGGAAGAATAGGCCCTGCCCTCCAGGAGCTTACAGTCTAGGCAAGACAGAGAGGTGTGTAGACAGAAGGGAAATGGAGGGCAGGGGAGCAAAGGTGAGGTCCAGGGGTGGGAAGGGAGGGAGACAGAAAAGCCATGCGGCGAGTGGCAGGTTGACATGCTGCGGTCCCAGCACTCCGTGGCGATGGCCCGCAGGGTTGGGGTGGGAGTCCCAGCCGGCCGGTGGCAGGCAGGGGTGGGGAGGGGCAGGGCGCCGGTCCCCTGCCGCACAGCAGCATGCAGCATGCATCAGGTTTTACCTGATCTCGCTAGCCATGTCGCAGGCCCCTCCGCCGACCCCGCCGCCGTCGCGGTAGCCGAAGGCACCGCGGCTGCCGCCAGCCCCGGAGCCCGCGCAGCAGCAGCAGATGAGCCCCCAGATGCCCATCATCACGCAGGCCAGCATGAGCAGAGAGCCTATCACGGCCCCAATGATCATGCCTACACGCTTGGAGTCTGTGGAGAGAAGTGGAGATTGGTTAGGCTTTTCCACAGGAAACGCCAGGGCAAAGGGTCTTCAAGAAAGCGGCAGAGAATCAAGGGCCCTGGGACACCCAATGAGCAAGACATGGGAGATGCAAGTTAACCCTTTATGTCTGCATGTTTCTGCCAAGGCTTCCCACCTGTGGCCTGCTGGGTTAGGAAAGCAGAGCCAGCTAACGCTCTGAAATATAGCTGGGGCCTCCAGTCCAACCCTCCCAGACACAGCCCAGTGGGGCCGCTGCACCTACCTGAGACTTTGACCTCCACCACGCACACACTGTAGCCCACATGGTTGGCCACTGTGCACTGATACAGCCCGTCATCCTCCTTAGAGATGTCCTTCAACACCAAGTCCCCATTGTTCAGGCCTGAAACTAAAGGAGTGGCAGAGGACTGTAGTGGGGTGGAGAGGTGTGGTCTCTGAGAGCTCTCATCCCAGCCAAGGCCCCTGTGGGTGGGAATGTGGGACAACCCCTCTAGAGGAAGAGAAGATGTTCACTCATGAACATGAATACACACACACACACACACACACAGGTCCACTCCATTTTCCAGATAAGTCACCTTTCTGCTGAGGCAGAGAAGCAAGAAGGAAGGACTCCTCTCCCAGCAACAGGACAGAGACACCACTAATTGACTCTGTGACCTTAGGGTAATTGGGGCCCCTCTCTAAGCCTTGGTCTCATTTATACAATGAAGACAGAGTTAGTCCTCTGTCTCTGATATTCTTTGTTTGATTGTGATACTAAGTTTCTCTATGAATGAGGAAGAGCTCTGGTGGCATAGTGCCTAAGGCATATGACTGCTAACCAGAAGGCTGGTGGTTCAAACCCACCAGCCACTCCTCAGAAGGAAGATTGGGCAACCTACTTCCATAGAGATACCACCTCAGAAACCCAAGGAGGGATCACTATGAGTTGGAACTGACTTGATGGCAGTGAGTTTGGTTTTTGGGTTTGTGAACCAGGAGCTTTACACACCTTATCTTATTTAATCTTCACATGTCCCTGGAAGGTAGGCATTAGTATTCCTTTTTCATATATGAAGAAACAAAGGCACAGAGAGGTTAAGCACCTTGCCTCAGTTTTGCAGTCAGGCAGTAGCCCAGCCAGGACTCAAGCCCAGCTCTTGTCTATTTCAGACTGTTTTATTATGAAATTAACCATAATGCCTCCTCTTCTTCCCTCAGTAACAACTGTTGGGACAGAGGTCTCTCACAGAGGCTTCAGGTTTGACTTGGTGATCACCCAAGAAGCCCCACAGGCTTCCAGAGTACCTAATCTTGCATCCATTCATCTCCACCCACCACCCTCTACCCCATTTTCCAGATAAGACCCCTGGTAGTCCCCTCACCTTGGTTCATGGAATTGTGAAAGGACTCTTGGTAGGAGAGCTCAGAGTGGAAGCTGTGCTGGGAGTGGTAGGACCCAGCACGGTAGGGGTGGGTGTGCCCACTGATCTTGGCCCACTTGTAGGACAAAGGCGGGGTGCCCCCATTGGCAAAGCACTTCAGCACCACATCGTTGCCATGTGTCATATGACCCTCAGTCCAGCACATGGGCACCGCAGGCCGTGCTGCAGGGAAACAGGTAGATGGGAGCCAAGGCCCAGCCAAGAGGCAGAGCCAGGCTCAGGGTAGTCCAGCCGCCCTTGGCTCTGACATCAGAGGGAAGGGAGCCCAGAGGAGTCAGGCCATACCTTGGACAGTGACGATGACCTTTCTGGAGGCCATCGTGGTCTTCTTCACACGGCACTCATAGGTAGCTGTGTCAGACACCTGCAGGTTCATGAGGTTGATGGAGGCATCGTACTGGCTAGGGTCTGAGGCTGCAAAGCGGACCCTCTGCTGCAGATGAGGGAGATTGCCGTGGTTGATCCTCTTGTCCTGGTAACTAAGGAACTGGAAAAAAGAAAAACAAATGGTAAGGCAAGCAGAGCCAAGAAGGGTCATATGAGTTGGCTGCTCTGGGCAATTCACCGAACTATTCTGAGACTCAGTTTTCTCTGCTAGAAAATGGGACTGACAAGGCCTGATCCAGTGACACCTACAGAATATATGAAGATCAAATGAAATTCAGCACTTTGGAAAGTATAAGGTCAGACTGCAAACCTGTGGACAGGGACCATATCACCTCTTCCCCTTGGACGAGGGTGAGAGGAGATAGACTGTCTGACAGAGCTCTCCTCCCTATTACCCCACTCTGTGAGGACTTGGGGTAAGAGCGGCCCAAGTCTGGGTTGGCTGCCCCATGGGTAAACACCCTGAAGTGTAGGGTAAGGAGAACCCAATGCCCATCACTTACCACATTCTCCCGATGTGAGGGGTCTGCATTGACCTGCATCCACTCAATGTCCAGCCCATTGGGACCATAGTCCTCAGGATCCAGGATGTAGGGGCAGCCTAGCCTCACGTTATCACCTTCTGCCAGGTACAGGACCTCTTGGCCATCCCCATTGATCCGCACAGCAGACAGCAGTGCTGGGGGAAGGGTAGTGCAGATGGGGTGAGGGGGGTAGAACTAGGACTTGGGGAGTCAGCCCCAGCCCGTCTCTCTGTCCACCATTCTTTTGTCAGCTGCAACCTGGGGTTCAATGAGACTTCTACAGGGAGAAAACTTTCCTCTGAGGATGTGTATATGTGTGTGCATGAATTGGTATATGCATGAATGCACATTTGCACACCTGTATATATTTTATGATTATATAGGATTGCATCTGAATATTGTTTGTGTATATATAGCTATTATTTACACATGTATATATATATGATTATATGTATACATACAGGAATAGGTACACATATGTACATTGTATATTATGAGTAGTTGTGGCTGCTTATGTGTACTCTAAAGAATATGCATGCAACTGACCAGGCAGCATGCCTACTATATGTACATGATGATGCAGGAGTGATTGTGTGTGTGTGTGTGTGTGTGTGATGGCATATGGAGCATACAAAAAAAAACAACTCACTGCCATCGAGTCGCTTCCAAATCATAGTGATCCCTCCAGGGGTTTCTGAGGCAGTGTCTCTATAGAAGTGGATTGCCCAGTCTTCCTCCCAAGGAGTGGGTAGAGGGTTTGAACTGCCAACCTTCTAGTTAGCAGTCAAATGCCTTGGCACTACACCACCAGAGCTCCAGAGTTGTTAAATTCTCTGATAGAAGAGTCTGCCTAGGTCAAGTGAAGTTTTCCTATCTGAAGGCATGTGGCTGGACACGGTGCCCTCAAGAGTCTCTTTCCAGTCTGAGGGACAAAAGTCTGGGTGCATCTGTGTGTACCATGCATGCGAGACTGTGGGTATATCTTATGATAGTGTGTGTCTGTAATGCCTATGTGTGGCCATGTGTGTGATATGAGACCCTGTGTGCCTACAACAGTGCCTGTGGCCTTAGGGATAGTGTATCCCTGTGCATGACTGTGAGCAGCCATGACCAGAAGCCAGGCCATGTTCCTATGTGATAGTGAGTGATGGTCTTGTGTGACTACACATGGCAATGTGGACTGTGTCTTTTCCTTGTATGATCATGTGGCTCAGGTGCAGCTCCCCCACATTCTCTCTCCTACCTGCAGCCCCTCCCCACACTGCTCAGCACCCCACTGAGTCAGTGAGCTCCTCAGCCACTGGACATTGCCATGCACTTTTATGGATGGCAACAGTTTCTGTGGGCTTCCCTGATGGACAGCAGGTAAAGAGCCAGGATTCTGAAACTCAGAACTGAACTCTTCTCCCTCCCTATCCTAAAGCCACAGGTAAGCACTAGCCTCAACCGGTTGGACCCACAGAGGGAGTTGTGCCCATGGCCCCACCCTCGGCATGCAGAGCTCTGCCTCCCAGTCTCCTGCAACTCTCACTTCTGGACCCCTTACCCTGTCAGGCTCTCTTCTGCTGCATTCTTTGTAGACAGTCAGCAAGTCCCTGGGAGTCCCAGTCCCTCAAGTCTCAGCAAGTCATTCTGCTCTGCCCTTCTCTGGCTCTCTCCTGGTACCACATTCACACTTAAAGAGCATCTTACATACTTGCCAACCAAATCAGTGCAAAGACACAAGTGTTCAAAATGCACAGACATACCTATGCAGACACATTTTCTACACACATACACACACCGAGTCAGATCCATATAAACAGACAACGTATCTGCACACAGACACAAATACATCTACTCCAGAAGACACACCTACTGCAAAATCTCATAGTCCACATGTGTCTTCACTCAAGACCAGACATAGAGGCAGAAGCCCTGCCTGGAACACTTGGCTTGCCTCGAGAGACACCAGTAAGGACCCCTCCAATGCCTCCAACCCAAAGCGTCACTGAACTTGCTCCTCAGATCTCTGGCTGGGTATCAGCCATGCCCTAACCCTGCTAGGCTCCAGAGCAGTCAGGCCGGTGGCTCTAACGGACCTGGTGATGCCTCTTCTAGCCCTAGGCCAAGAGAACACCAGCTCATTCCTGAGATAAGGATCCTGATGCTATCTGCCGGATCCTGGGGCAGCACACAGCAAGCCAGGGATGAAGCCAAAACTCAATGCAGAGCAACAACTCCACCCTGGGGAAGGACTGCTGGAAGCGACTTACAACACAGAACACTTTCTTTCCCAAGCCATGCAGACCAGCAGGCAGGAGGGGAAGGATTTAGAGAGAGAGAAGCCTGAGGAGGAAGGGCTAGGGTTGGAAGAAAGAAGCCTCCACCCTGCACCAGGCTGAGTTCTTCAGTTGTCTCAGGCCAGGGAGCCTCACCCCAGCTCTTCAATCTCCTTAGAAGCTTTCTCAACCTCCTCTCAAAGGTTCTAGCCTTTCCCCACTCCTCAGTCTGCTTGAAAAGTTCTTCTTGGTATCTCACCTTGATTCCTCTTGCTGTGGCACGGGGGAAGTACTTCAGGGAATGTGAGAGAAGAGAGAAGCTGTGGAAAGGGAAGAAGTCCAGAGTGGAAGAGAGAGACTTGGGAAGAAGAGAGGGACTGGGGAAGTCACAGTGGGTTCTCTGAGGAAGAGGACAGTGGGGACTAGCTATCTCCCCCAGAGACAAGCACTAGGGGTTGAACTGAGGAAGAGATTTTAAGCTGTTCCTAGAGCTCTTAACTCATGTCTGGAGGAAAGAGAGGGAGAGAAAGGAGGAAAGGGGGCAGCTCCCACCGGAGGATATTGGTACATAAATACACTTAGCTGTGAGCCTTCCTCACACACCCACAGACATGCCACACACATGGAGATATCCCAAATCCCCACATCACAATCAGAGCTTGCTGAGTGAGCTCTATCTACCAGCTCTGCCATCTGGGCTCCCAAACAGACAGAGTGTTGTAGCCTTCCTACCAGAGAGGCAGTCTCACAGACACACACACACAATCGTGTGCAAACAAAAAGTACTCCCTCTTTCCAGGCCCTCTTCCCCAATGCCTTCTCACCCCAAGTCCAGACAGACCCCAGAAAGACTCAAAGCCATTTCCAGCAATGCCCACACAACACAGCCTTTGTTGGGACTTGCCCCAATCTGGGCAGGCAGCCACAATGTCCAAACCTGAGCCCTACCCTCAAGGAGTGCCCCAGTGGGGCTAGGGAGATCTGGGAGTTTCTCTCCCCACCCTTCTCCACCTTCATCCTGGAGGGGTGTTCCCCTGGTCCTCTCAAAGCACCAAGGGCCCAGCGTGGGGTCTCAGGCCTGAACTCTCACTGGCCATGATGGAACCACCCACACAGACCCACCCCAATGCTAATCCCAACGCTGGCTGATCACTTGCCCTTTCAAGGCAAGCAACTCCCCTGCCCCTTGGCTCTGAGCAAGGGGAGGTTTCACACTGGGAATAGTATACAGATGATCTGATGAAAATTGATCCTTCCCAGGCTCCTCCTCAGCCTTCACTCAACTGTGCTGGTGGAATCACCTGACTCTCCTACCCCACCTCCATTCCTGCAGGTAACTCCAGGCAAGCCATGTCCTCCCCATTTGCAGGCATGTGCATGTAGGGCACCTGCACATCTAGGTGTGCCCAGGGCTTATGGCCCCTCACCCACAGACACATGCCCCAGACCTTCAGGCACAGGGCTGTCCTGGGGAGAGGCCCCATGGGCAATAATCCAAACCAGGGTGACAGCAGGACCAGGGTAGACAGAACTACCCTACCAGGACATCTCAGACCACCTTCAAGGCCCCCTGGTGAGCGCCTCAATGAGCTCCTGCCCATCTTGCCTCCTGCCAGGCTTCCCTACCCGCTGCCCAGCCCCATACCTGGGCTCAGGCACACGAGTAGAAGGTGGAAGGCGCCTCGAACTCCCATGTCTAGGCTCGATGTTTCCTCCGCCTGGGCTGGCTATCCCTGGGGATGGTGGTGGTGGTAGTGGTAGTGGGTGTGAGGGGGCAGGTGGAGGGAGGGGGAGCTGAGGGCCCAGACACTGCCTGGGGTGGCAAGAGGGTGAAATGAGTGCCAGGCCAAGGAGCAGCGGAGTTATTTTTATGGGAGGGAGGGGGCCTGGACCCCGCCTTGGGGAGGAGTCCCAGGAACCCTAATTAGCGGGGTGACAGGGTGGCCTACCCAGGCATTACCCAGCCCTCACCCAAGCTCTTCCCTGTCCCAAGAATGGCGCAGGGCGGCCAGTGGGACTTGTAATTAGGCACCTGTTAAACCTCCACTTCCTCCTGGCCTCATCCTCAGGGTGACAACAGTCGCCCCATTTTACAGCGTCCACTCCCCTCACCACTCATTTGTTGCCTCCTTCCCCAGGGGAAGCGGGGAGAGGAAAGGGAAGCCAGGCTTGAGGAGTAAGGTGACTAGGCCTTGAAGGATTAACACTAACTCCAGGGCACAATCATATGACACTGTCCTCATGCAAGCTCTAGCATTCCAAATCCCTGCTCCCTCCAAATATCCCTGACCCTCCAAAGGAACCCCAAAACAAAGCACAGGACCTCCAGATTGAAGTGTGTGGGCAAGAGCACCACTGAAGGGGACACTTTCCCCATTGCCGGGACCTGGAGGGAAGGATCAGGCAGATGAAAGGGACTCAAGAATGCCCAGCCCGCCTTCCCCCCAGGGTTGCTGGCCCTTCAAAGGGAGTCAAGCTTCTTAAGCTGAAAGAGGAGTAGAAAGGGTGTGTATGGGAACAGGGTCTTAACCCTGTCTGTCCCCTCTGAACCGGTGCCCCGACCCAGCCCTGATCCAAGGTCACCCTCAAGTATAGGCAATCCCTGGGAGCCAGAGAGCATTATGGGGGATTCAAGCCCAAGTCCCAACATAGGACTGAACCCAGTTCAGTTAGGCCTGAGAGGAGAGGGACCAGGGTGTGCAGAGGGATGAGGTCGCTGGATAGTGTAGATGAGCAAATTCATGTGTGAGGGAATGTTTGAGAGAATAGTGCCAAGAGAACTGGGGAGGGGTGTGCCCATATGAGTGTGAGTAAAGGAGGGTGTCTGTCTCTTGAGAGGGGCTAAGCCCCTTTGTGTGTACTTTTTTTAGGGATCACTGTGTGTTCTTGTTTCTGTACACAGGAAAGGAGACCAAGGACCCTCATAACCTGGACTGAATTATCACTGGGGTGACTAAGCCAGCCCAGTTCTAGAAAGATGGGAGAAGGGGTTCTAGAGAGTTCTGGCAGATATAGGGATACTGTGGCGGGCCAACTCTTGCTAGTTGGTCCAGAGGGTACAAGGACAGGCCTCGTGCTCTAGTACTGCCCATGCATAGCAGCGGGATCAGATCACGGATGGCCCTGTTCAGCAACTGTTGTTGTTGTTGTTATTTGCCATCGAGTCGGCCCCTACTCATAGCGACCCCTCCTTGGGTTTCCGAGGCAGTATCACTACGGAAGTAGGATTGCCCAACCTTCCTTCCAAGGAGTGGCTCATGGGTTTGAACCGCCAGCCTTCTGGTTAGCAGTCAAGTGCCTTAGGCACTGTGCCACCAGAGCTCCTGTTCAGCAACTAGACTCACTCAAAAGAGTCAAGGGCCCTTCCCCCCATCTCCCCTGCTCTGATCTGGTACACAAGAAGGCACAAGAAGGGCAGAAGGGGAGGAGTCTTTGGGAGAGTTGTGGGACTCAGAAATGCTGACAGGGCCCACCCTTCCAGGAAAAATAAGAATAATAAGGAAGCACAAGGAGTCCACGCTTTTCTGCATTCCAAACTTAACCCCCTCCCCCCGCAACACACACACACTCCCAACAATAATAGGGTGCTCTGGGGCCCACCAGATGTATATAATGAGTATCCTTATTTCCTTGTTTATTTTTAGGTTTATAGGATTGTTCTGAACCCTCTGGAGAGCAGGGATCATTATCCCCATTTTACAGATGGGGAAACAGAGGCCTGGTGAAACATGGGTATTCAACAAACATGATCCTACTGGAAGCATAGTTTTGGGTACCCAGACATCTTGACTCTCAGTCCAGAGTGGTCTAAGAAAACAGCTTGATAACCCTCTGAGTTGCTAAGTACACCCAGAGGAAAAAACATGGAAGGTCAGTAATGGGTGAAGAAGAGAACAGGTAGGACCAGCAAGAGGGAGATTGAAAAGAAGGGACTAAAGATTGTAGTTCCATTAAACTGAAGTTTAAGTTTGGTGTTTAATTGGGTTCCAGGTTTGAGCTAATGTTATAGTTGGGATGAAGGCTGGCGCTTGGATTATGTTTGGGGTTAGTTGGAATTATGAATGAAGTTGAGGTTAGATCTGAGGTTGGGACTGGAGTTAAGGTTGGGCTTAAGTTTAGAATTACAGCTAGAATTGAGTTATGGTTGTGATCTGTGTTATGATAAGGAATAGAGCTTTAGTTTCATTTACACCTATGCTTGGGAATACAGTTAGGGCTAAATTGAAAACTTGTGGAGACTGATTTAGAATTGAAGTTATAACTGGGTTAAAATTGAATTTCAGATTTGAGTTAGGATAGGCTGTGGTTAGGGTTAAAACATGGATTCAAGATATATAGGTTTCATATGCATCAAAATTGAGGTTTGCCACCATCTGCTAAATCCAGGTTTGCTTAAAATGTTCAGTTCTTAGCTCTGGAAGAATTCCGAAGACACATGTTGATTGGAGTCCCAAGATTTTGAGGAAGGGTTGAAATGTCCATGAGCCCATCTTACGGGTATAAAGTAACTTAATCCCCTAACAATTGTGACCCCTGAGATCCAACCCCACAGCCTAAGCTTCTCAACTGGTCTAGTTTCATGAAAGGCATTTGGGGAGGGGGGTGCAGCAAGTTATAAGAAGATGAGGTCCATTAGAGATGGTCTTACTGGAGTAGGGAGTGGACCTGGTTTTAGAGTGTGGGAGATGAGAATTTGGGGAGATTGAGGGCTTAGATGCTCTTGGAAGAACAGCTACTTCTAAGGGCACCACAGTGTGGTCCCTTCCTAAAGAGGCAAGGCAACATTCTTGTTCCCCTTTGACCCATTGAAGGGTAATTACCATTCCTTGCAATTTGAGGCCTATGCAGGAGCCATTAGCCTTTCTGCTCCGTGCCTGAGCACTGCAGGGTTTAGGGGGACAGTGGAAGGTAAAGGCACTAGGGTATCAGCTTAGTTTTCATAGTATGGGTCCAGCCCACAGTCCACAGACCAAGTTTCTCTCTGGGCACCCTCCACTGCCAGGAAGTGGCCTCACTGCTGGGAGGCTCCTTATTCCAACTCCTCCTTTTTTTCCCCCCTACCCAGTCTCCACCCCAGTCCCTCCCATTTCCCCGCCCACTTCCTTTTCAGGCCCCATAAAAATCCAGACAGATTCTAGACTATCATGGTTCCCTCTGTGCCTCTAGGTAGAGGTAGAGAAAGAGATTGGGAAAGAGAGTGATTAGTAAAGGGACAGAAACAGAGACTAGGACAGAGACAGACAGACACAATGGCATCACTAATGTTGGTATCATCTAGCATAGTAGTAACTCATGGTGTCATCCCCTCTCCTACGGTGGATCTCCTCTCATACCAGACCATTCAGAATACTTAACAGCCCTTTGCTACTCCCTGTGAAATCTAAGGATCAAGGATCTTCTCTCCTCAATCCAAAAAGAATCATCAGTTGTCTCTTGCTCTCTCAGTGGAGAGCAGTACCTCTTGGGCACAGCGTCAGTCTGAGTAGTAATTTGCACCTGTTCCAAGACAGAAACAGAAAATCAAAGGTAATTGGCCTGGAAAGAAATGGACATGGAGAAGAGGAGGAAAGAAGAAGCAGAACGAGGACCCACAGAAGCCCAGAAGCTGCTTCTGAGATGAGGTACAGCCCAACCCCAGAATGTTTGGGAAAGGTCAAGCAGAGATTTTAGCTCACCTACTCTTCCTCCTCAGAAAGAAGGTTGGGCAATCTACTTCCGTAATGATACTGCCTCGGAACCCAAGGAGGGGGTCGCTATGAGTCGGGTCCAACTCAACGGGGCACATTAACAACAACAACAACTCTTCCTCCAAAGTAATTTTGAACTCCACACAACTTCTGTCATCCCTACTGTCATTTGCCTGGGCCCTCCTGCTCAAACTCTTCCCCAGCCTCTCTGGGTTCAGACCTAAGCATCTCATCTCTCCTTCCAGGGTCCTGGCACTGGCACTTGACCCTTTCCAGACTCCCTCCCTACACCATCAGTAGGCTCTTTAGCCCCCTCTCCCAAGTCTCCATGGAGACCCAGGCTCACCCCTTCAACGCCCAGGAAGGTGACTAGCAACCCAGAGACTTGTCCTACAGAAAAAAGCCTCTGAGGCAAGGGTCTGGAGCAGAAGTCATGACCAGCCATGGGACAAACAACTTCATATGAAGTCTGAGAGAGGACGAACAGAGGCACCATGGAGACAAACACAAAGACGCCAAGGGGCTACTGCTGCTGCTCTCTTTCCACCTGACTTTCAGTAAAGGTTTGGGATTGGAGGACTGTCAGGTGAGGACATGGTTAGGTAAGTTGGGCTAGGGACATAGAGATGGTAAATGTGTGTGATGAGAGTACTTCTCCCTGGTGGGAGAATGCAAGGTCAAGAAAGGGTTAGAGTTAGTTATAGAGAGAGTCCTGAGTGGTACAAATGGTTAACATACTTGGCTGCTAACCAGAAGGCTGGTGGTTCGAGTCCACCCAGGGGAACCTTGGAAGAAAGGCCTAGCAATCTACTCACAAAAAAATCAGCCATCGATAACCCAATGGAACATGCTTCTACTCTGATACACATGGGGTTGTTGTGAGTTAGAGTTTACTCAACCATAACTGGTATAGAGAAAAAAATAACCCCAAAAACCAAACCCACTGTCATCAAGTTGATTCCAACTCATAGCAACCCCCAGTGGGGTTTTTGAGGCGGTAAATCTTTACAGAAGTAGATTGCCCAGTCTTGCTTCCACAGAGTGGCTGGTAGGCTTGAACCACCAACCTTCTGGTTAGCAGTCAGATGCCTTAGGCACTGTGCTATCAGAGCTCCTTGGTATATAGAAAAGGTGAGTAAATGCACGGGGAATTTGAAGATATAGGTCAGTGCTAGGGACTGAAGTAGCAGTCAGGGATGGTGGGTGAGAGTTTTGGACACATTCAAATCCTCAGGGACTCCCTGAGCCCGGCTCCAGCTTCCCAAACCTCTGGTTTCTGCTGGCACACCTCAAAAGAAGGAGGACTCCAGGAAGAAGGGAGGGAGCCTGCGTATGCCCAAGTCTCTCCCTCCTGTGTGTCCTGGGGCTCACCCACACTCTTAAGAACCCTAAAAGAAAAAGAAAAAAAAAACTTACTGCCATGGAATCAATGCGATTCATAGCAACCCCTCTTTGGGTTTCTAAAGCGATACCTCTATCGAAGTAGATTGCCCAGTCTTCCTTCCAAGGAGTGGCTGGTGGGTTTGAACTTCCAGCCTTCTGGTTAGCAGTCAAATGCCTTAGGCACTACACCACCCGTGCTCCCCCTGAAGAGCCCTACACACTGTCATCCAGTTGATCCTGACTCATAGCAACCCTATAGGACAGAGTAGAACTGCCCCATAGGGTTTCCAAGGCTTTAAATATTTACAGAAGCAGGCTGCCATATCTTTCTCCCATGGAGCAGCTGGTGGGTTTGAACCATTAACCTTTTGGTTAGCAGCTGAATGCTTTAACCACATCACCACCAGGAGCAAGTAGCACTAAATTATTCGGCATCACTGAAAGGACTGACATAACTCACCACTATATCAGCAAATCCCAATGGCAATGGGCAGTTGGTTGAATGGTTATCAGTCTGTTATCAGGGAATGAGTGGAGGTGTTAGTTTATAAAAAGCATGTGAATTACTGAGGACATACACCCGAGGAAGAATCAAGAGACCTCTAAGATAAAAGGCATCTTCACCTCACTGACTTCAGCCATGTCTTGCAGGACAAAACTCTAAAAGCCAAACTCACTGCCATTGAGTCATTCCAACTCATACAGGCCTTATCAATTCACAAACCCCACAAATTGTGTCAGTTTTGTCTGTGCCTTGTAGTAGGCCCTAGGAAAGAGCAACTAACAAGCCTCAGTCTCTCCAGTCTTTCTTCTTACAGGGCATCTAATCTGGTGGTGGAGACAGAGAAGGAAAGGGGAAGCTACTCCTCAGTGTATTAGGCTATGCCAATATGTGGTGTGGAGTGATGTTTAAAAAGAGATCTGAAAGGTAACTGAGGATTTGCCAAAGGGAAGAACAGGAGTGGAGAGAAGCAACTGGAAGACTATTCCAGACTTAGGGAAATGAACCAGGGCCCTGCCAGATATGGATTGAGAAGACAGTGAAGTCAGAAGAGAGAACTGATGATTCTGTTTGGATTGAGGGGAGAAGATCCTTGAGAATTGACATCTTGAGACCTTGTATCCAAACCCCAGAGCACCTCATTGGGATCAGAGCCAGGCCCCAAGGATAGATTAGGCAGCTGTGATTGATCGTCCTAGGCCATGTTTATGTTCATGTGTGGAGAGAGAGACTTTGTGATGAATTAATCCATCTATCCAATAGGACTTTGACCTTTGAATTTGTAGAAATAAAATATGCCTTTGATTTTGCTATCTGTAGAGGAGAACTGTGGTGCTCCCAGCCCCCAGCGTGACGCCAGGCCTGCCTTGCCCTCCTGGCAGCTGCCCAGGGAAGATGTGGGAGCTGGCAGATGTCAAAGTTAAGCCGGGTGTGTGTCTGGTTCAGAGCCTTCCCTTCAAAACCTGTCTTGATCATCCCTCACTCTGCTTCCCATGTTTGTTTCCTGTTGCCTAGAAACCGGGACGGGGAAGGAGCAAGAGAAGGTGGTGCTGGAGGGGATGCATCACAACTCTGCCAGGGCTCACTGGGACAAAGGAAGTGTTAACTGGCAGGAAAACAGCAGGCCCAACCCAAGGCAGAAAGTAAAAGGATCCCAGCTTCCCCCAGCTTCCTCCCTCCAACAACCCCTCCCCGTGTTACCAGAACTGTGGGCACATCCTCACACAAGATCAGGCTGCACAGAAGCTAGAGTAGGAAATATCTGAGGTAGCTCCAGTGGCATAGTGGATAAGGTCTTTGGCTGCTAACCAGATGGTCAGCAGTTCAAACCCACTCCATGGAAGATGGAAGGAAGATGGGGCAATCTACTTCTATAAAGATTTATAGTCTCAGAAATCCAATGGGGATCGCTATGAGTTGGAATCGACTCAATGGCAGTGAGTTTATCATGTAAAAAGAGGCAGCACTCATTTTTATGTGGTTTAAAAGGAAAGGACTAGGGCCACACATCAGATGTACAGGAAAACATGACTCAATATTAAGAACTTTCTGAGAATCAGAGCTGCTCTGAGATAGTTTGGGTTGCTATATAAGGTAGTGAGTTCCCTGTCTCTCAGGGCATGCACAGGCATCCGACCATTTGGCTAAAGTTTCCAGAGGAGATTCAAGCACCAGAGAATGCTCACTCCACCAGCCAAAAGGCAAACAGCCTTTCCCCAGGGACCATGCAGAAAAAGGTCATTGGCTCTGCATTTCTTCCAAGCCCCAGACCCTCATGCTCCCCATTCCCACTCACTCTGGCTCCCCTTTCCAAGAATCTTCTGAGAAAGCCACCCCAAAATCTCAATCCTGTCCCAGACACAAAGTCATCCCAGGACACTGAGGTGATGGCTCCATCTCTCCCAAGGGGACATAGGGTCAGAATGAAGGAAGAAAAACAGAGCTTGCACCTCAAAATATCTCAGCTGGGAAGGGTGTGAGCTATTTAAACCCGTCAAGTAAAAAATAATTTGGCCTTTTCTGGAGCCCAAGATTTCTGTGATGTTTGAAATAAGGATCTTCCAGGTAACCTTGACATGATTTCTCAAACATCTCTCAAGGTATGGTAGGGAGAGGAGGGATGGAGAGGCAAGTCATCTAGGGCAGCAGCCTAGGATGGGGAGAAAACCCCTGGTCTGGAATGAGCCACTCCTTCTTGCCATGTTCTCCCCTAGACTCCCACTCTTTGCAGAAGGAGCAATTGGGAGAGGTGAGAGTGGGGAAACTTAATAACTCTATTCCTGAGCATCCATGGCCTCCTCACCCAGCTTCTTGTCTGAGACACCAGCGTCTCTCCTCCACTGTCACCGAAACAGCTGCCACCCTTCCTCACCCCAAAGGACCTATCTGGCTTTGAACTCTCTGAGCCCCTTTCATCTGAGCCTAATCAATGTGCTTTTACTGAGACCAATTAATGCCCAGCTGTGGCCTGAGTCACAAATGTGGTACTGAAGCTTTTAGGGGTAGTAGAGGACATCCCAGCACCCCACTGAGTCAGAGACAGCCTGGCCCAGCCACCAGGGCAGGCTATTAAGTCATACTCAATTGGGGCTGCTTCTGCAGCAGGTGCAAAGGATCTGAGACTGCCTCCAAGCCACAGTGGAGTGTGGCTCAGGCAGCAGGCACATGCAAGCAGGTAGGGCATGGAGCCCAGCCAGGAGCCTGGAGGACATGTGCCCAGGAGTCAGCAGCCTGCAGATCTCAGTACTCCCAAGTGAAGCCCAACCACCAGATTTCTACAGGCTGGACGCAGCCCAGTCTGATATTGCAAGGGCTGGAAGGCCTTGGGTCACAGATACCATGTGTCTTTATGCATAAAATGAGGAGCTCTGGTAGCATAGTGCCTAAGGCATTTGACTGCTAACCAGAAGGTTGGCAATTCAAACTCACTAGCCACTCCGCTGAAGGAAGATGGGGCAATCTACTCCCGAAAAGATTTACTGCCTCAGAAACCCAGTGGGGGTTGCTGAGTCAGAATCCACTCAATGGCAGTGGGTTTGGGGTTTTTTTAATGCATAAAATGTGAAAATAAGGTATAAGGAATCAGATTCTAATACAACAGTTGATTGCTTGGGCACCTTTTTTTTTTTTTTTTTTTTGGCAAGCTTCTAGCAATCTTTTCATCTACAAAGACAAGTACCAGGCAATACTCCAAGTTTCCCCACCACCACTCTACCCCCACTGCAGCCTCCTAGACACCTCTTAGCTGATTCAGTGACTTGGTGTGAGGTACAGAGCTCATTTTACCTCTGAACATGAGGGCGAAAAAAAGAAAATTCACTGCTGCTGAGTTGATTCGACTCATAGCAACCTCCTCCTTGGGTTTCCGAGACGCTATCTCTATGGAAGTAGATTGCCCAATCTTCCTTCCAAGGAGTGGCTGGTGGGTTTGAACTACCAGCCTTTGGTTAGCAGTCAAATGCCTTAGGCACTACACCACCAGAGCTTAATGAAGGATAAACCCAAACCCCACTGCTGTCGAGTCTTATCTGACTCATGGGGACCCCTCCTTGGGTTTCTGAGGCTGTATCACTACGGAAGTAGATGAAGTAGATTGCTCAACCTTCCTTCTGAGGAGTGGCTGGTGGGTCTGAACCGCCAGCCTTCTGGTTAGCAGTCATATGCCTTAGGCACTATGCTACCAGAGCTGGTTAATGAAGGATGTTGTTGTTATGTGCCATCGAGTCGGACCCGACTCATAGCGACCCCTCCTTGGGTTTCCGAGGTGGTATCACTGTGGAAGTAGATTGCCCCATCTTCCTTCCAAGGAGTGGCTGGTGGGTTTGAACCACCAGCCTTCTGTTAGCAGTCAAGTGCCTTAGGCATTATGCTACCAGAGCTCCCTAATGAAGGATACTCAGTTTAATGTTTCTAGATATGACATTAGGAGCTCTGGTAGCACAGTGCCTAAGGCACTTGACTGCTAACCAGAAGGCTGGCAGTTTAAACCCACCAGCCACTCCTCGGAAGGAAGGTTGGGCAATTTACTTCCATAGTGATACTGCAGTGATACTGCCTGGGAAACCCAAGGAGGGGTCGCTATGAGTCAGGTCTGCCTCGAGGGCACATAACAACAGACATGACATTAGGGGGGTATAGAAAGGGCAGGAAGCTGAAGTCATCTTTAGCAGAAATCCCTGCCCACCCAAAGCTCCAACCTCTAGCACCAAAACAGGATTGATCCCCATTAGACTCCTCACAAGAGTACCAGTTTTTACTCCTTTTTGTCTCCAGGCTCCACCCCATCTCTGCGAGCTGGGCTCACATGATCTCCTGATGTCTGTCCCCTGTGTCTTGCCATCAGACTCCAACAGCCCCCGGTTAAAGCCAAGGATCTTTCCCTGTAATGTTCCCCATTTTCTGTCCTGAGTGAGAGGGGTAGAAGATAAAAGATGCCATTGTAGCCACTGGCTTCACACACTTGCTGTCTGCCTGGCTCTCAGGACTGTCCCACTTCTAGGAACTAGGTTCCTACGATGACTCAAACCAGCCCTGGAGTTCATGGGAGCTTCCTCAAGACTTCTCAGGACTCCAGAGAGAAGATATCAAATCTCTCCACATTCTTCCTCTGAGGAGTGGCAGTGGCATCACTAAGGTTGGCGTCACCCAGTGCAGTAACTCATGGTGTCACACTCCTACCATAGACCTCCTCCCATACCAGACCATTCCAAACCCTTAGTAATGTTTACTATCACTTTTAATCATAGAATAGTATGTGATAAATATAGTTGTGAATTGGTTAAATGCAATGTTTCTCAGATTGTATGAATACTAACAACAAAATTGTTCCGTAAAATCTTTCTACATTGAATTACCACATTATTAGTTGCCACATTATTAGTAACTGAGCAGAAGGCCTTTTTTTTTGGTTTTTCCTCTTTCTTTTCCTTTAATTATTACTTCATTCTCAAAAAAGTTATTGATATAGGTTCACAAATACTAATTACTACAATACTGTAGCTAAAGCACCAGAAAATTTGACAAAATCAGTGACTGTGAAAACACCAGCAGCAATGAAAGCAACAGTGGGTGCTCGTAATGTGTGCACATGAAGCCATGTGACTCTAACCATCATTGTTAATTGGATAATAATGACAGCTCTAACAAGAGTGCGTAGAAGTTTCAAAAACTAAATTAGAGTTTTAGCCTCATAGGAGCCCTGGTGGCATAGTGCCCAAGGCTCTTGACTGCTAACCAGAAGGCTGGCAGTTCAAACCCACCAGCCACTCCTCGGAAGGAAGATTGGGCATTCTACTTCCGTAGTGATACAACCTCGGAAACCCAAGGTGGGGTCACTATGAGTCAGATCTGACTCCACAGCAGTGAGTTTGCTTTGGTTCTTGTTTTTACCCTTATTTTGATACACATAAGCTGGACTTCCGAAAAGTGTTTTTATTGTTATAACTAACGACAGGAATATTTTTATAAAAATAAGAAATTTCTGCTGAAACATCGCACAGAAATTTTATAGACAGTCATTTTGGTGTCACCCCCTCTGACAGTGATACCCAGTGCTGTCTGCAGCCCCCTAGTGACACCACTGTTGAGTGGGTGGTATGAGCATCGTGGTCCACTTCTGAGGCAGAAGTGTAGTGTAGAAGGCGAGTGGGCAGCTCAGGTACAGTCACCCAGGGGCAGAGCTCAGATTTTCTCCCAAACCATCTTCACTTGCTCAGAGGTGACTTCTGAAATCAGCTCTTTATTCATGTAACCTATAACTTCCCCATGTCCAGACCCTGCCAGAATGATCTCACTTTTAGAGCTTAGGATCTGCCAGGCACCACAAGACCTGTGTTTTCACCAGTCAGCTGTCAGTTCTGCCCAAATGCTTTCAACCTGTGACCCTGACCCTTTTTCTTTACGTGGGCTCAGAAGTTAGGAGTAGCCATGGAACCTTCCTTTTCCCTTGACCTGCTCCAGGGGGCCTATTCCTCCCAGCCCTGAGATGAACAATTGGTATGGAGCTGGGCAACCAGGCCCCGAAGGCTCTTTCTGGCTTTCCAGGGAAAGAGGGTCCCCTGAAATAGTGCTTGCTCCTTGGCCCCTGAAGATACTAACTGAGTAATCGGTAAGCAATAGGTCAGCCAGTGTGCCAGTTACAGAGGGAGACAGAATCGTCTAGGTGGGTATCAGGTCTTCCAGCTACCAAGACCCCTAGAGAGGGGGGGTAACAGGGTCCCTAAGTAGTGGGCTTGCTTTGAGAGGTGCTGAGCAGGGAAGGTGAGACAGCCTCTTCCCAAGCAGCTGGTGGGCTGCCCACCTGTCTGGGTGGGGCAACAGCTCTCGCTGGTGGGGAACAAGCTGGGGAAGGTGAGGCTGTCCTGAGGAAGAGGAAGCTCAGGAAGCAGCTTGCTGACTCTCCCTGAGCCCTGTGAAAAGAGGACTCTTGCCTGGGGCCCTTGTAATCTGGCGTTGTAAACAGCCAGGACACACCCAACAGCTGTCCTCTGCCTCTGCAGGACCTATCAAGGGACACAGACAGGGCTCTGGACTTGAGAAGTAGAATGCCAAGGGCAGAGGGGAGTGGGGAAGGATGTGAAGCACAGTGATGACAGCTGGACAGAGTCCTTTTCCCCCAAGCACACAAAAACAGAAAAGTATTTCCATCCCTGGAAGTTGGCACTTCAGCCTAAAATGGAATCCTGACAATCAAGGCTCTTCCATAAGGGCTGACACTGTTCTGAAGGGATGAGAAATCTAGCAGGGGACAGCTGGGCACAGACAGCAAGAGCAGGCTGATCTGAATGTAAATCCGTGAGGACAGAACCAGGGCTGTTGTATTCACTAAGTGCCTAGAACTATACCTGCCATATGGTAGGCCTTCAATAAGTATTTGAATCAGTCAAGGAATGAATAAACAGTACTCCTCAGAAGGAAGGTTGAGCAATCTACTTCCATAGGTACTGCCTCGGAAACCCAAGGAGGAGTCGCTATGAGTCGAATTGACTCAACGGCAGTGAGTTGTCTTGGGTGTGTGTGTGTGTGTATGTGTGTGGACTGAGGAGAGCCTGGCTACCTGAGTGAGGGGTGGCTGTGTTTGGATGAGAGGACTGTGCTGGCAGGGTGAAGAGAGTTGGGTGTGCCCCAGTAAGGGAATGGGGGCAGGTGTCTATGTTGAGGTGCCTCCTGGAGTTCAAAGGGCTCTTGCAGGAGGGAGCCAAGACAGAAGAGGTGAGCCCAGGTCCATACATCACCCCTCCACAGATGTGGTCTTAGTCATGGGCATGAGCAGGCTAAGAGCTCAGGCTCAGGCCCAGCCCTAGAACCTCTTTCCCCAGCTCCAACTAGCCCAGCCCTTGTGCCAACCCCTCCCTGAGAGATCATCTCTAGCTCCCGGCCTCCAAAAAAAGAACCGAACTCACTGCCATCGAGTAGATTCCAATTCATAGCGACCCCCATTGGGTTCCTAAGGCTGTAGATCTTTATGGAAAAGTAGATTGTCCCATCTTCCTTCTGCAGAGCAGCTGGTGGATTTGAACTGCTAACTTTCTGGTTAGCACCCAAAGCCTTATCCACCGTGCCACCAGAGCTCCTTAACTCTCTGCCTCAATGCCCTGAAATGCCTCTCAATTGGGCAGGTGCAGAGACAAGACTGTGCTGGAAATGAACTTGATGACAGCATCCCAGGGATCGAAAAAGAGAAACAGACATTAAGACAAAAAAGCCACCTGGCTTACAAGCGGTGATCATGAGCAAGATCCTGCCACAAGTGAGCACCAGTACCATCCCCTTTCCCTGAGCATCACAGTGCCTGCTACCCTCGTTTCCCCTAACCTATTTCCCTCCACATTCAGTACCCAGTAGCAGTCAGATCCCACAAGAAAGCTGGGCAATTCCTTAGAGAAGAATTAGATTTAATCTGTAACTATGAAATATCTAGGTTAGCAGCAAATATAGACACCAGGACACTGGGCAGAATCTGTCCCCCGAAAGCATACATCAGGACACAGAGGCCCCCTCAGTTCACAGAGGTGGCTGGCAGGATGTTAGCTTTTCGCTCAGCTTCAATGCAGTACTTCTCAGGAAGGCCACTGGCTCTGTGGGGAAAACACAGGACAGGTATGAGGGGTGGGGTCAGACCAGAGAGGAGGCAGCAGGGAGATTGGTCCTGCTCCTCCAGTGCACCTACCCCAAACACATTCTCACAAGGCCCCAGTATCCCATCAGGGAGCTCCCAGAGAGCCAGGAAGAGCAGGAGGTTCAGTCCCCAGTCTGTTGGGGCCCTTCAGTGGACAGCAGCCTGTCTGAGACAAGACAAGGGTACTCCCACGATAATCTAATAATCTATGAGATAGACACACAAAATAAACAGGTGTGTGAAGATGAATGGGACTACACTCACAAACATATATATAGGTTTGACAGAGGGTATTTCTACATATGTATTTATATGTGTTGTGAATATATCTATTGATATAGTAGAGCACACGAGGGCAAAGATACGAAAAAACTTCATAGCCATAACCAAACACTTTGAGAGAATGAGTCACTGAGCCTGGGGGCTTGGGACCTCAGGGGGCATCCAGCTCAACTGGCATAACACGGTCCACAAGACAATGTTCCACATCCTAGTTTGGTGAGTAGTTGCAACTGGGGTCTTAAAAACTTGTAAATGGTCATCTAAGGTACAACTATTGGTCTCCCCCCATCTGAACCAAAGGAGAGTGAAGAAAATCAAAGACGCATGGAAATAATTAGTCCAAAGGACCAAGGACCATGTGAACATGTGAACCTCAGCCTCTGGCAACCACTCTGCAAGGGATCACGATAAAAGATCTCGGATAGAGTGGAAGAAAATGTGGGAAAAAAACTCAAAATCATATATATATATATATATATATATAGGCATGCTGGTCTGATAGAGACTGAGACTATGGCCCTTAGTCACCTTCAGACCTGGAATTGAACTCATCCCCATGGGTCAACTTTCAGCCAAACAATAGACAGGCCTATAAGGTGAACAGTAACTCCAGGGAGGTACGTACTCCTTGGAACAATCAACCATATGAGATCAAAAGGGCATCATTTGCCCAGGGATAAAGCTCAGGAGGCAGGAAGAGATAGAAAGGAAGGATGAATGGAAATGATAAACACAGAGAGGAAGTGGGAAGAGTGCTGTTACATGGTAGGAATTTCAATCAATGTCATAAAACAAAATGTGCGTGAACTGTTGAATGGAAACCAATTTGCTATGTAAACTTTCACCCAAATCAAAATAAAAAGTTAAAAAAAATATTTCATTGACTTCCTATATTTACACTATATGATAAATAATATTGGCGGGGAGAGCGAGCAGAAGCGTCATCCCTGAGCACATGTGTCACCGCCCCTTCTCTCTCCAGCCTGCTGTGCCTTCTTTTGGGGAAGGGGAGAGGAGCTGGGGGAGAGGTGTGAGGGGTTCCCTCACACCTCAACTCTTCAAGTTTTTTCTTCTTGATCTCATCAATGCGCTCACGCCGCTTCTGGGCCTCCTCTTTGAGGCGCCGGCCCTCCTCAAAGACAGCAATCCGGTCCTGCACTTGCTTCTGCTGGTTTTCCCGCACCTGGCGCCTGAGCTCGTTGGCATGCTGCAGGCGCCCGGTAGCCTTTTTCTCCTCCTCCAGCCGCTCCTTCTCAATCTGTTCCCTCTGGGCCCTAGAGGAGGAGCACACGGAATGGAATGGGCTGGACCGAGGCACTTCCAGGGGATATGCTTCAGAGAACACAGCCCACCATGCTCCTGCCTCTTCCACAGCTCAGAGATCAGGCCCCAAGTTGCCTGCCCTTCTTGGCTGCCAACACATGGGCTTCCCCGCCCACCTAGCTACCAGCCTCATGAATATGTGACCCATACAGTAGTGCAATGCCCCATGTTAGAATGACCAGTACTTGGTTTAATGCTCCACTGTCACTATTTTTAAATTCTTAATAATTTTTTAAGAAGGGAACCCACCTTTTCATGCACTGGGCCCTGCAAATGATGTAGCTGGTCCTGCAACCAGGGTTTCATCTGCTTGATGCTATTGTTCCTACTCTTCTCTCTTATACTACTGCATAACTCCTCTCTAGTTGTTCTACCAGGGAGCTCTGGTAGCATAGTGCTCAGGCATTGACTGCTAACCAGAAGGCTGACAGTTCAAACCCACCAGCTACTCCTCGGAAGGAAGGTGGGGCAATCTACTTCCGTAGTGATACTGCCTAGGAGACCCAAGGAGGGGTCGCTATGAGTCGGGGTTGACTCAACGGCACATAACAACAACAACAACAAGTTGTTCTAAGATTTGTTCTTTTCTTTCTTCCTTTCTCTCTTTCCTTTTTTCTCTTTCTCTCCCCTTCTAACAATAACAGTTAAGCCAACCAGGGGGATGCTATACAGTAAAAGAAGTGGTAACATCTATAATGCATAGTTGCTGGAAGGAGGATGGAGCTGGGCCTGCTATCTCTTAATTCTTATATTGATCCATCTCCCCTAGTTCCCCTTAGGAGCCTCTTGCACAAGAAGACTCCATGTACCCTGACACCAGGGAGAAAATCACTACTGGCAACCCGATAGGCTCAGAAAAGTCAGATGAAATTTTTTCAATTCTCAGAGGAAATGCAGTCATAGGTCATCATGAGTTAGTATCTAATTTCTTTCTCAATATAATTTTTTTAAAAATGTAAAATCATCTGAGCCAGGATCTCTTACCTGCCCTCCTCCCCTCTCACCTCAACAAAAGTACTGAAAGCACTGCTTTGCTTACTCATTGCCTTGGAGCATTCTTCCCGATCCACCATACACGGGGTATCCTCTCAACTCCCAGCAACTCCGTTCCATCATTCAAACACCTCCTAAAATGCTACACCTTCTACAGAGCCTTCCAGTTCTCAGATGAGAACTGATGGCCTTCTTCCCCGCCCTGTATTTAGATACCAAATCCCCATTACTCAGACCTCAGACACATCTCTGACAGCAACAAGACTCTCTCCTCTTAGCACTGACACCACTTTCTATGTGTATAATAGTTGCTTATTGCTTCACACTCTTCTGGGTGGCGGGGTGAGGGCAGAAATGGGGTGCCTGTATGTGACATGAGAGAGCCAGCAGGGTAGTAAAAGCAAACAAACAAAAAAACACCCCAAACCAATTGCCATCATATGTTTCTGATTCATGGTGACCTCATGAGTGCAGAGAACTGTGCTCCATAGGATTTTCAAGATTGTGATCTTTCAGAAGCAAATCACCAGGTCTTTCTTCCAAGGTGCCTCTGGGTGGGTTTGGACCACCAGCTTTTCAGTTAGTAGTTGAGCATTTAACTGTTTGTACACCCAGGCACTCCCACTAGTGGTGGTGGGCAGTTGAAGATTCAAATGGGTAAGAAGTCTGCATTCCACAGGGTTAGGGCAGTGATCATGCAACCTGCAGGTTGCCTATTGGAATCACTTGGGAGTTTTCAAAAAATACTGATGCTGGGCTTTACCCTAGGCCAATTAAATCAGAATCTGTGGAGGTAGAGCCTGGACATCAGTTTTGTTTTGTTTTTTACAACTCCTAGGTTATTCTAAGAACCACTGGGAGGGTATGTCAGCTGTCTCTGCTTAGCTGATAGGCTGAAATTTAAAGGAATTCCTCTTTATAGAAGCAGGAAGTCCATATATAGACTATACAAGAGAGCATGCTTTTGAAGTACGGAAAGTTGGATTGCTGTTTGTGGCAGAAATGCCTCAAGAGTAAAGACACCCACCATGGTAGTCATGTGGCCTAGGAGACACTAGGTCTAGATGCTAACGTAGAACAACAGGTGAAGCTGAAGTTCTCCAAAGGGCTGGTCTAGCTTTAATAACTGACTAGAGTTTGTGCTTCAGGCAAACAAAACAAAGCAGAGACAAATGGGTCAGCAGCAAAAACAGGACTTTAATTCCACTCCATTAGCATTTATTAGTGCCTGCTAAAGGCAACACAGATGTCCAAGGGCATAGAGGCTGGGGGTGGGGGTAGGGGACATCTGAAAGACAGTCTGAGCCCAGAGGCAGAACATTTGGGGCAATTTAGAAAGTCACCTTCTTCAGCAGGTATCCAGAGATCATGGTATGACCCTTAAGGGCAGGGAAAGTTACAGAGCCAAAGGGCATCTAGTCTCTTAGAGGTCCACACTCCAATAAAAGACCAGGAATCTGGTTCTAGAACAGACTGAGATTCCTACAGATCTGCTCTGTCTCTGGTTGGGGTGTGGGTAGCCTGACACTGATGAAGGCAATACCAAGAGGAAAGACCTAGAGCATGTAGAGCAAGAAAGCTGGGTCACACCATTCAATCTTTACTTATCTGCATAATTTCTCTGCTTTTGAATCCACCTCTCCCCAGTTTAAATTCTGTTTGGTTTGTTTCTGTTTTACAAATAATGATCTTATAGAGTTTGAACCTAAGCAAAAAGGGAGTCATTCCCAGTTAGACCAGAATAGTTAGAGCCAGGATAGCACCCTGAGAGCCAGGTCTGATGGTAGCAGATCTGCTGGTACAAAGTAGACCAGACAGGGCTGGAGAGAGAAACCCCAGTGGTGGATCGTGGACCCAGGAAGTTGCCTTGGGGCGGCTTTTTGGCACTGAGAGTCCTCAGGAATGGGCTTTTTGCATGTGTCTGAGCCTGGCGAAAAGTGGTGACCCCCTAACAACTGGAGTCTTTCCTGAAATTGAGCTACAGGCCTGTAAATAACAGTACGATGTCATCGGTAGCAGCCCACTCAAAGCCCTAGAAACCGCCCCTACCAATAGCAAGCTTTCCTTTTTCCACTCCTACCTTCTCCGCCAATAACTTCACTCATCCAATAGAAGAAACTACACTCAGCCAACATAAAACCTCCCATTTTGAACTCTAAACTCTCTTTATAACAAACATAAACCCATATCCACATTCCACACAGTGATTCCACCATCACCCAGCATACCTGAATTAATAACTAAATAAAATAAAAGACACCAGCTTCACCTTTTCAAAATATTAAATCATAAAACCAAGACAAAACAAATCAATACATAACCAACAGTTAAAAACAACCTCAAAATGTCTAGGAAACAACAAGCAACCTCAAATCAAACAAACAAACAAACAAAAACAGGACAAGGCATTAGAAGCAAAACCACAAACAAAGGTCTTATTATACATGGAGGAAGAGGAGGCAATAGAATTATTTGAGAAGGAATTTAGAAGATATGTTTATAGAGCTATACAAGAACCTAAGGAAACCCCAAACAAAAGCAAGGAGAACACAGACTCCTTGAACTCAGGAGAATCATTCAGGAACAAAATAATAAGATTAATGCACAGTCAAAACTCATACGAAAACAGGAGTCACAAATGCAGATGAGTACCGAAATCCAGAAGATGAGTACCAAAATGACAGAATTACACAACACAGTAGAAGCACAAAAGAGTAGGTTAGAACTGGCTGAAGAACGCATATCCCAACTAGAAGACAAATCCCTGGACACTAGCCTGTATGAAGAAAATTCAGAACAAAGATTTAAGAGAAATGAAGAGAACCTAAGAATTACATGCGATGACATGAGAAAAAACAACATAAGACTCATTGGAATTCCAGAACAAGAAGAGAGAAAAAAGACCACTGAAAAAATTGGAGAATACCTGCTAATGGAAAACTTCCCCCATATCATGAAGGAAGAAAAGATATTTGTCCAAGAAGCTCATAGAACCCCACACAAGATAGATCCCAAGAGAAAAACACTGAGGCATATTATAATCAAACTCTCCAAAACCAAAGACAAAGAAAAAATTTTGAGAGCTGCTTGGGACAAAAGAAATATTACTTATAATTATCAAACAGTTAGGGTGAGCTCCAATTACTCAGCAGAAACCATGCAGGCAAGAAGGCAATGGGATGGCATATATAAAACACTGAAGGAGAAGAACTTCCAACCAAGAATCCTATATCCAGCCAAATTATCCATCAAATATGAGGGCAAAATCAAGACATTCTCAGACAAACAGAAATTAAAGGGTTTTGTGAAAACCAGACCAACTCTACAAGAAATGCTTAAGGAAGTCCTTCCAATAGAGAACCCACAACAGAGATCAACAAAACCAGGATACGTGACATCAACACTAAAACCAAATCAGAAATAGATACTCAAAAAAAGACCATAAAACACTGTACCTTAAAAACCAAGGAAGTCAATCACCATACAACAACAGCAACTAACCTATCAGAGGGAATAAAACTTCCAGGTACAGACTTTCAAATGGAGAGGAAAACAGGACAATGTCTTCACAGTACGCACTGTTCTAAAAATGTAGAGACAAGAATATACTCCAAGGTAACCACAGAGAAAAGTAACAATCCTTCTAAACAAATCCAGAAGGAAGGAAAACATATGGGTTTAATAAGCACAAAACCAACTATAGAAAAAAAGGGAGAAGGCATAAGCCAACAAACCAAACTCAGCACAGAAAAGTATATGGACCAAAGAAACACCAACAACATGACAAAAAAACACAATAGAATGACAGCAATCAATTCATACCTATCACTAATTACACTCAATGTGAATGGACTAAATGCACCTATCAAGAGAAAGAGAGTGGCAGATTGGATAAGAAAAGAAGACCCATTGATATGCTGCCTACAAGAGACCCACCTTAGACACAAAGATAAAAACAAATTAAGAGTTAAAGGATGGAAAAAAATATACCAAGCCAATGGAAACCAAAAAAAGCAGGACTAGCAATATTGATTTCTAATAAAATAGACATTAAGGTGGAAAACATCATAAGAGATAAGGAGGGACATTATATGATTCTGAAAGGGTCAATTGACAAAGAAGATGTTACAATAATAAATATTTATGATCCCAATGAAAGTGCTCCAAAATATGTGAAGCAAATATTAACTGAATTAAAAGGGATAATAGACAAGTCTACAACAGCAGTAGACTTTAACCCACAACTTTCAAAGAGGGACAGGTCAACTGGAAAAAAACTCAACAAGGATACAGAAGAACTCAACAATACAATCAACCAACTTGGCCTCATGGACATATACAGAGCATTTCACCCAACAAAAGCACAATTCACATTCTTTTCCAGTGCACATAGATCCTTCTCCAGAATAGATCATATGTTAGGACATAAAACAAGCCTCAATAAATTCAAAAGCAATGAAATACTGCAAAGCATCTTCTCAGACCATAATGCTATAAAATAATAAATTAATAATAGGAAGAGCAAGGAAAAAGCATCAAACATATGGAAGCTGAACAATTCACTGGTCAAAAACTACTAGGTAACAGAACAGATAAAAAGTGAAATAAAAAAAATTCCTAGAAACAAATGAGAATAAAGATATATCATACCAAAACCTATGGGACACAGCGAAAACAGTTCTCAGAGGAGAGTCTATAGCAATAGATGCATACATCAAAAAAGAGGAAAAAAACAAAATCAATACTCTAACTCATCAACTCCAACAACTAGAAATAGAACAACAAAAGAATCCTACAGTATCTAGAAGCAAGGAAATAATAAAGATCAGAGCA
>NW_006921780.1:4126152-4159830 GCF_000298275.1 Orycteropus afer afer
CAACAGGTCAGAAAGTAACAAATGCTGGTGAGGTTGTGGAGAGATTAGAACTCTTGTGCACTGCTGGTGGGATTGTAAAATGGTACAACCATTGTGGCAAATGGTATGGCATTTCCTTAAAAAACTGAAAATAGAAGTACCATTTGACCCAGCAATTCCATTACTAAGAATATATTCTAAAGAGGTAAGAGACAGCGCACAAACAGACATATGTACACCTATGTTCATCGCAGCACAATTCACCATAGCAAAGAGATGGAAACAACCTAAATGCCCATCAACGGATAAGTGGATAATCAAATTATGGTACATGCACACAATGGAATACTATGCTACATTAAAGAACAATGAGAGATATGTGAATCATCTCACAACGTGTATGAACCTGGAGGACATTATGCTGAGTGAGATAAGTCAATTGCAGAAGGACAATACAAGCCCATTACTGTAAAACGACAGAGAAGGGTTTGCTTGGGAAAGGGAACTCACTTAGGTTACCGGGATGGGGAGGAAAGGGGAGGAATTAATTTTGGGCTAGTTGGGGCCTACACGCTGACATGGGTAGGGGGATGGATATACGGGAAGGCTTTATGACCACCATAATAACATTAGGAAATGGGAGGACATTGAATTGTGCACATAAGAGATAGACAACAGATGCTAATACCAACCAATGTGTCTACAATACTGCATTGCCATTAACACCAAACACTAGGCTATATAGATAAACACATAAACATCTGAGATGATCAGACGGGGGTCAGTGAACAGAGGTATACTCTAGATCAAGGATAGATTCAGCTGAAGCTAATTTTGCACAGACACCAGTGATACAAAATACCTGCAGTCCTTAAAGAAACAATAGAAGACAGACACAGAGTAATCCCTCACAGACAACCAGACACTATGGGAGAGAGATCCAGTAGATCTACTGCCTCAGGACCATAGTACTGGGGGACACCACTCAATTGGCACAACAAAATACATAAAAGCTTTGTTCCACATCCTACATTGGTGAGTAACGACTGGGGTCTTTAAAGTTTTCAAGTGGCGATCTAAGATGCAGCTAATGGTCTCCTAGTGTCAGAAATGAAGAACACATACACACAAAAAAAGGGCATTTAGAAGCAATCAGCCCAGGACACGATGGCTCTCAAGACCAGAAGAACTGGATGGTGCCCAGTTACCAATGCCAACCACTCAGGAAAGGATCAAATCTGGAGATCCTGGATAGAATGGGAGGGAAAACGTGGAATAAAATCCAAAAACTCAATAATGACCAGAATTACTGGTCAGATGAAATCTGATGAGACTCCCAACACTATGGTCCTGGAATACATTCTGCACCTGGAATAAAACGCACCCCCAGGAGCTGGCTCTCAGCCCAAGAGTTAACAAGATGTGCATGTAAACCACTCAACCCAGTATGATGCACCTACATAGTCTATGGTAATACATCCTTTAGAGCAATAGACCATTGGACACCAGAGGGCCAACATTCAAATTGAGGAAATGCAGGGCAAACAGGAGTGCATAAATATGAGGGGCACAGGGGGCGGGTTACAAGGTAGGGAGGGGAGGAGACTGGGTTAGGGTTGGACATGGCGAATGGGGAATGAAACTAAATGTACGCATTACATTGAATGTAAAACAAGCTCTTAAAATAAAAAATTAAAAAAAAAAAAATAGTAGACCAGAGAAGGAAACTAATGGCAGCTAGGGAGATCATTGAGCTATATAAACATTTAGCTTCCACTTACGTGTTGGAATTATCATTGAGGCAAAAGAAAGAACAACAATGAAAGGATAAAGAGCTGGCAAGGCAGGAAAGAAGGATAAATATAGGTGAGGTTCATTCAAATGTGAGTTTCCAATATTCTTCCTACATGAATGGACATGGGCAGTGCTTTATTCAGCACAGAGCCTTGAATTTATGTGCATTAATAACATATATTTGTTGAATAAATGGCGAAGACCTCCCTTGAAGTCCTGCTCCAATGACTCGCAGCCCTTAATATCTGAAGTTCTTCTTCCTGTCTCTCCTAAACCTGTCCTGCTGCAGTTTCAACCCTAATTTGCAGGGAAGAGGGTGGAGGGAGGGACCATATTTACACCTTTACTGCTCCAGCAGTCCTCAATTCCTTTAACACTTCCAGCTGCTATTTTCTAATTCTCTAAATCATAAAATTCTTGGCTTTGAGATATTTTAACCATCCATCTAGTTGGAATGTTCCCACAAATCCAGTCAAGATGTATGAAGATCTATTAACAGGCCAGAATGCTTTTCTCTGACTAATATGGACCAGTCCTGCTGCTGTACAAGGAAAGGAAGCTCAAGACCCTCCTACCGAAGAATCCTCTCGAATTCATCCCTGTCCCGTTGCACTTGAACAGCCAGGGAGTGCTGCTTGAACGCCACCTGTTCCAGCCGACTCTTCCTCAGCATGGCTTCTGTTTCCATTTTCTTCTGTGCATTTTCTTTTTCCTTTCTGCGCCATTCTCTGTCTGCAACCTCCTGGTTGCGCTTGGCCCGCAAGGCATCCTGGGAAAGTAGAGGGTGGGGAAGAAAGGGGCCAGTGAGGGTGCAAAGTACCAGGTGCACACCAGGTGTCCTTAGGAAGACACCTATTTGCAGGCTCTGGCAGTCTGCCTTGAGAGGCACCTTAATTTCTCTGGCGGCAAATTATCCTGAGAAAAAAATGTATAGAATCCTGTTACAGAACTTTCAGGTCAGATGATACCCTGAGGGGCACTTTGTCCTTCCACCCTACTCAGCCCAATTCTTTCCCCATTCCTCAAACACCTCCCAGCAGCCCTGCAATTGCTTCTAATTTTAAAAACTGCTAATGATGGAGATGCTACAGTTTCCTCTGATGACACATTTCAGTGGTTAAGGTTGAAAGTTCTTTATATAGCATCCAAAGATTTTTCTCTTGAACCTTGAGTGCATAATGCACTGCTCAATCCTTGCTGTCAGAGACAACAGGAGCAGGCCCACCCCATGACCCGTAGACTAGTGAAGTCTAGAAAACATGCATCCTCTCTTCTATACCTCCCCCTCCCTGGAGGCCATCATAGAGGTTGTCAAAGGAATAGTTAGGAGTGTGGGAGAGGAGAAGGAAGTTGAGACTAAATAGGTACCTGTTCTGCCTGGTAATCCTGGGCTTTTTCCTGCAGGGCCCTCAGGCGAGCAATCTCCTTCTCTTTCTCCCTCCGGATCCTCTCCTGCTCAGCCTCAAACTCTGCTTCTCGAGACTGCCAGGAAGAAAAGGCCTTGTTGCTAAAAGGATCTAAATGCCAAACTGCCATCAAGTCAGCTCTAACCCATGAGCCACCCCTCCTTCGGTTTCCAAGGCGATGTCACTATAGAAGTAGATTGCTTAATCTTCCCTCCAAGGAGTGGCTGGTAGGTTTGAATCGCCAGCCTTCTGGTTAGCAGTTAAATACCTTAGGCACTACATCACCAGAGCTCCTGCTCCCACTAACCCAGCCTTGGAAGGAGTCTCTGAGTAGTACAAATAGTTAAGTGCTCGACTACCAGCCGAAAAGTTAAAAGTTCACACCCACCCAGATGTGCCTGGGAAGATGGGCCTGGTGATCTGCTTCCAAAAGGGTACAGCCTTCACGATGGACACTGGGAAGAGGTAACTATTGGGAGGAAGTGAGAGAGGAGCTGTTGCACTGTGGTAAACTGTGGTCAATGTCATGAGACAAAGTGTATGTGAACTGCTGTATGGAAAGTGAATTTGCTCTGTAAATCTTCACTCAAATCACAATGTAAATAAATAAGTAAATAAAAATTTTAAAAAAAGGTACAACCTTCAAAACTCTTTGAGGAGGGGGAAAATAAAGCTCTATAGAACAGTTCAACTTGGCACACATGAAGTCGCTATGAGTGGGTATCAACTCAGAAGCAACTCCCTACCACCTCAGGCTTGCAGAGAGAAACAAAGTCCCTACCAAGATCTGTCCAATATCTCCCCTACCACTCTGTGGCTCCTTCTGAAATAGGGCAAGGTTGAACTTAGCAATACCTGAACAAGAAGCAATGAATGTTCCCAAAATGCTTTGTTTACAAAGTGCTTTCACAGGTATTAACTGAGAGGGCCCTCACAATATCTCATGAGATAGGTATTATAGATGAGGAAACTGGTGTTCAGAGGGTTAATCTCTTGCCCAGGATTGCATAGCTAGTAAACCACCAAACAGAATTTGAACACAGGTGTCCTGAGTCCAGATTTCATGCTCCTTTCACTATACCACAATTTCAAATTGCAAAGCCACTGGGCCAAGTTTCTAAAAGTAACAGTTGTGGCTTGCTGCCTGTCTTGTAAAGTGCAGTGGGTGGAGATTATCTCATTAGTCCCCGGGCAAAAGGCCAAACATGCTTTGGGCGATCCCATAGTGTTCAGCAGTTACCCAGGAAGTGAAGCATCAAAATTAACTTCCTTTACCCACTTCTCTCCACCCACCATCTGTCAGTTTGTTGTCCTGTGGTAGCTTGCCAGGGGCTATGATGCTAAAAGCTCTGCAAACAGTATTTCAAATACCAGTGGGGTCACCCAAGGTGGATAGGTTTAAGCAGAGCTTCCAAACTAAGACAGACTAAGAAAAAAGGTCTGGTGATCTACTTCTGAAAATTAACAAGTGAAAGCCCCATAGATCACAACAGAATATTGTCCAATATAGTGCTGAAAGCAGAACCTCCTAAGTTGGAAGTTACTCAAAATACCCATGGGCCACAACAACAGACTTGAGCACACCAATGACAGCGAAGATGATGCAGGATGACGTAATGTTTCATTCTCTTGTACATGGGGTCACTATGAGTCAAAGCTGACTCTATGACAATTAACAACAACCATTTCTCTAAAATAAAAGATACATTCCTGAAAACTTCTCGTTCTTCAGGTCATAAAACTAATGGGGCAGGTTGGGTAGAAATGAGATTTTCCCATAAAGAACATTCCTTAGCCCAGACTCTGTGCAACTCAGTGAGCTGTCTGATTGTGAGCTGTGCGCAGCTGTGTATCAAGCTGGTCCCTCTGTTCCACCTTGCCCTATATGACTGGGCAGGGAACTCTGGATGCTTCCACAACAAATCCCTGCCTGCACCTCTGAAAAGGAAGCCCTGCTTGCAAGAACAGAAACCACCATGAGGTTAGGGAAGGACCTGTGTTGCACTAGGATATATATAGTAGATGTGAGCATGCCCAATTCCTGATCCCTTTGCAGTCTTCAGCCTCTCCCAGCTCCACCTGCTCATGTCCTTCCCATGTATAAAGATAAGATGTTCCTCTTCTGCTCAGAAATCTATGGTGATTTCTCATCATGTCATGCTTCCAGCTCTACCCCAGGTTTAAGGCATCCCCAACAACTGCTCTCAGCTCTCTCCATCATCTCACCACCCTCTCTTCTTACTGTGTCTACCACAGACTCTCTGCCATAGTCAGCAAACCTGTTTACCAGCTCTGGTGGCATAGTGCCTAAGGCATTTGACTACTAACCAGAAAGTTGGCAGTTCAAACCCACCAGCCACTCCTGAGAAGGAAGATTAGGCAATTTACTTCCATAGCGATACCACCTTGGAAACCTAAGGAGGGGTCACTATGAGTCGGATCCGACTTGATGGCAGTGAGTATGGTCTTTTTTCATACATAATTAGCTTATTATCACCCCCTTCATCTAGTCAGGGAAATAGTTACTGAGTTCCATATTATATATATAGCATTATTCTAGGTACTTAACCTCTTTGAGCATAGTTTGATACTTGACATACATTGAAGCAGTCAATACATTTTAATCAATTAATGATGACTTCACATGGTTGTTGTAAGGATTAAATGAGATACCATACATAAAGCACTTAGCACAGAGACTATACACAGTCTAAATGCTCAAAAAATGGCAGTTGTAGCATCATTATTATGTACAAAACATCTATGTTCACAATCTTGATTTCTCATTCTATTGCCTACATAACCCTGCATCCAGTAAGAAAGCCAAAACCAAAGCCAATAAATCAACTTTTGGGGATTTATTTTCTACAGTTTGCATTTGGAATAAACAGATATATCAGTTATGCCTTTTCAAATTATACTCACACCCTCTCCTTGCCCTTCTCTAAGATCACTAATATAGAGGAGCACAAAGAAGTATGAAGTGGTTTCTGTCATCATGGGACTTGGAAGTTAGCAGGGGAGACAAGACAGACACATGAAGAGACACTTGTGACTTTCCCATCATCTTGGGTGCTTCTCCCTCTTTATATAAATCCACACTCACTCCATCTAAACTGTGCTTAAAACCTAAAGCCTTTTTATTTGCCCCATCCCCCACAGACTCTAATCATTTCACTACTCAATTCTGCCCCAGAATGATCCACACATCCATGAACTATATCCATCTGTGATTGTTTGTGGCTATTGCTCCACGGTGCATTTTTCCTACAGACCCTACAGTGTCAGATGGGAGGAGGACCTATTTTCTGAGTCTAGTACCCAATACAGGACACACCATATGGAAATTTTCACAATAAATTCACAGGGCATCTGACTGATGATCACTGAGAATATAATTATCCAGGTCATGAGGAATCCACAAAAACTTTACTTTCAGGAATACTTTTAATTTTCTTCCCTGCCTGTACATGACCCTCCTCTCAACTTCTAATCAAAGGTGTTAACATGGATAATAACATACTAATTTGGATGTCCTTTCTAGGCTACTCTCTGCTAATGAGCAAATGGACTGGCCACGATGAAGAGAAAAAGAGAGCAGGCTCGTGAACTAAGGGCCTGAATTTTAGAATGAGGAGATGACTGCCTTCCATTGGAGCTCCCTTACTTCTCAAGCCTGCCTCTCCCTGAGGCAGAGACACAGACATTCCATTCCATTCAGAAGCCCCTAAGCATCAGAAACCAGATCCCTACCATCTTCTTCTTGGTGAACTCCATCACCATCTGGTCTGCCAGTTTCTCCTGAGCCAATAGCTCTGCTTTCTGTCTCTGGTTTTCATCATTGATGCGCTTAATCTCCGCTTGCATCTTCAGTTTTTCCTGGTGCCTTTGTTCCATGTCCTGCCAGGAAAAAAAAAAAAAAAAAAACAGACTCAGAGTAGGAGATAAGAAACAAAGACATGCATATAGAGGAACAGAGAGACACCAATGGAGGCAGAGAGACATGTGCACTCCCCACATTCTGGCTTCCATTAGGACCTTTTATTAAAGCTGCTCTTTCAAAGGCCATCAAGGACCTCTTCTAACCAAATGGCTTCTTTCTAGTCTTCATCCAACTTGACTTCTTGTCAGAACCTGCCACTATTGACCTCTACATACTTTCGGGAAGTGGAAGCTCTTAAAATTCTACTGTGTCTCCCACATGTCATGCTAAATCCTGCCCCTGTGGCTTTGCTCATGCTGCCTTCCTTCTGCCTTAAATTCCCTTCTATTTAAACCCAAACTTTTTCCCATTCAATAGTGATGATTAAAATAATGAGTATTGCCCTAATTGACAACTTCCTATTCATTGGGCACTTTACACATACTATCCCTGACACCTAAATACATATAAAAATCCTGGAAGTTGGCTTTGTTATTCTTCTTGTACACATGAGGAAACTGAGGCCCAGAATTTAAGTGTTATCTCTTTTGTATGAGGAAGCTGAGGCCCAGGGATACACAAATAATAAGCTACCAAACCAAACCCACTGCCTTAGAGTCATATCCGACTCATAGCAACCCCTCCTTGGGTTTCCAAGGCAGTATCACTAAGGAAGTAGACTGCCAACCTTTCTTCCAAGTAGTGGCTGGTGGGTTTGAACCACCAGCCTTCTGGTTAGCAGTCAAATGCCTTAGGCACTACACCACCAGAGATCCTTAATAAGCTACAGAGTCAGAATTTTAAAACTTGGTCTATCTAACATAAAGTTCCAACCTCACCTGAAAAGTGATGACCCTAACTTTCAGAAATTGCTCCACTTCTGGGTTCCCTCTGCATTTAAGTCAGTATCACACCACTTGAGATTTGATTATACGCTGTCTTGCAGGTACCCACCTGGTTTGTACATGCTCACTCTATCTCCATTGAAGGACAGCAACCATGTGTCACACTTCCTTTCTCCCCCAACAGTGCGTAGCCCAGTGTGAGAAAATAGCAAATATTCAATAAGCTATTGCTAAATGAGGCAGGGAAGGGAGACCAAAGTCAGTAGCATGTGATAAAAAGTGGGGGGAAAGTCTTAAGAGAAAAACACAAAGACAGATGGAAATCAGAGTACCAGTGTAATCCTTAGCGAGAAGATCCTTCTTAAGCCCTTTGCCTTGATCAACTCTAAGCCTTCAAAAGCTCACAATCATCAGACCACTTCTGAGCCCAATCACACTCTCAAGTCACAATGCAGAGGGACAGTGAATCCTATATAGCTGACCTCCTTATCATCTCCATACCAAAAAAAAAAAAAAACTGCCGTCAAGTAGATTCCAACTCATATATCAAATTCCAACTCTTTGCTTCAAATTTTTCTATCCATCAACTCACCCCACTCACACATTGTTTCCAGCTGCCTCCATTTCTCCAAAGACTAAATCCCTGCCTGGCCTTCCAGCTCATCCTTACCCCCAGCTTTCCTCCATGATTCTTTAGCTAAGGCAACTCTGCTATATGTCTTCCTCTCAGGCAGGCTCTCTCAGCTTGGCACACTGCCTGGTTCAGGGCTCCTTCCTCCAGGAAGCCTTCTGAACTAGATGAATACAGCAACTATCTGCTTCTTCACTGGGTGGATTGCAGAGCTTACCTTCCTCCTTGTTGTTGTTGTTGTTGTTGTTATGTGCTGTCGAGTCAGACCTGACTCATAGCGACCCCCTCCTTGGGTTTCCGAGGCAGTATCCCAACCTTCCTTCCGAGGAGTGGCTGGTGGGTTTGAACCGCCAGCCTTCTGGTTAGCAGGCAAGTGCCTTAGGCACTATGCTACCAGAGCTCCCTCCTTCCTCCTTAGGAGAAGGCAAGAAGGCAGTCTGTGGGGCATGAGTGAAGCTAGGAACATTTCACTTCTCATCACACTTACATCTTTCAAGTCCACTTCTCCCCTTTTGCCACACCAACTCTCACATTCCTTTTTTTCCCTTCTCCCTTTCTTCCTTTCCTTTCTAAGTTCTACCTACCAGCTTTAGGCCTGCTGTTGGTACCTCAGGCACAATTTAGTCCTGCTGACCCTCAAAGCTTAAGAAGCTACTGACCTCTATGGCACATACACAATTTATTTACTTACTGCTTTGCTTATTTATTTACTTGCTGGTTTGCTGTTTTTTGTTGGTTCATTTCACTGTTCTAGAAACCAAAGGATTTTCCCTGGTTCTTATCTTTGAAGTCCTTCCAGGACAGCGCCAGATAAACTCCCTGTACTCTTCTTCATCTCACTAGGAAGGTGAGGAGAGGACAGAAAGCTGCCGTTGTACTACCTCAAATGGCAACACAGGTCTAAAGCTGCTGTGGCACAGGTTTCTACCTTAAAATTGCTTAATTTTTTGTATATGTCCTGGAGACACAGGGAGTGGTTACTGGACGGGCATCAAAAAGTCAATGACACAACCTGGATGTGATGGTGTTCACTCATTGAGATGTGGGGCTTGCTCCCGGGAGTCTCAGTGAGCCCCAGTTCCCACTCCCCACAATCCAACTAGATTTTCCAGTCTTCGTTTCTTACCCCCTTCCCTGCAGATTTGCCCCATCCCTCTCCCACCTGGTGCTTTCCTTCTCTCTCCTAAGCCAGGAGCCAGAGCAGCCTGCCCAGGTCTCCCTGTCTCCTTGCCCCTGCTGGTCCCCTCTCAAGAAGTTCAAAAGCTACGTGCCCTTTCTCCTTCCCTCACTACCCAGGTGATCTTCATCCCACTCCTCACACAGCTTCTTACATCACTGGTATGCTGTGAAGCCTTTATAATTACAAGTCTGCTCACCATGAGGCCCTTCACAGCCTCCCATCACTCATCACCATCAAATCCACTGGTTGGTGACAACTCAATCATCCATAAAATGGAGAAGGAGGAGAAAATGAAAGAATGCATGTCCCCCAAGGTAAATGGCACCATGAGGAAACAGACACACCCAAAATGTGGGACATATTTTAAGGCAATTAGCCTGAACATTTCAAAAAAGTCAATTCATTGAAATTAAATAAATTACATATATATGTATATATACACACACACACACACATACGTATATAAACACAAATACATATGTATATAAACTCTTCTAGAAAGTGTCAGATTACCCAATAAGCAAGGTAAATACAGGCTTACTTGTGCTTACTTACTAAAATGTAGTAAACAATTTCACATTTTTTCACCACATCAAAGATTCTGTTTCCAGGTATGGCTGGCCTCTGTCTCTCTGCCAACCCCACAGCACCTTCCTACAGAATGAAAGTCTCTTTTCATATTTACAGTCCCTGACAGGGATGGATTACCCAGGAAGCAAGGTAAATATGGGCTTTCTTATGCTTACTTACGAATGTGTAGTGAACAGTTTCACATGTTTTGCACCATTTCAGGTAAGCCTGTGTTTACCTTGCTTATTGGTTAATCCACTCCTGCTTCTAAATCAAAACAGAATAAAGAGACTTAACAATGCAATGTGTGAAATTTAATTGGATCTTGGTTTGGGAAAAAAAAAAAAAGGAAACAGCTAAAAATACATTTGGGGAAAAACTGGATAAATCCCAATGTGGACTGAATACTAAATACTGGGCAATCTACTTCCATAAAGATACTGCCTTGAAACCCAAGGAGGGGTCACTATGAGTCAAAATTGACTCGATGGCAGTGAGATTAATAAAACAATGGATTAGATTGAGTGTACGGGGGGTCAGTTAAGAATAGCATTATTGACCTGTAAGAGAACATCTTTGTTCTTAGGAGATGCAAGCTGAAATATTTAGTGGTAAACTGTCAAGATGTCTGCACTTACTTTCCAATAATTTCACAAGAACAACATATATATGTACATCTAGAAAGAGACAAGCAACCAAGAACATTTGTTAACAATTATGAAATCTAGGTGAAGCATTTACCGGTGTGGTAGTTTTTTCAACTTTTCTGCGTGTGTGAAAATTTTCAAAATAAAAAGGGGAGGGGGAAAAAATGTTCCACATGCCTGCTATGTCATACACTATACTGAAGGTTTTTGTATGTTGCAACAGACCAGATGAGGCTAATAGAATAGGTTTTTTTAAGTCGAAGTTTGGGCAAGTATATAATCATATCTTTTGCAATAATTATGCCTATTAATTGTATTTAGGCTAACAGGAAAAAAGGTTTGGCTTCTTGACACAATTAATGACAGAATGAGGTAACAGCAGGGAGGCTAGAACTAAGGCACCATTGTTCATGTACAGGGTATATACCATCCCTGGATAATAGAGAGAAGACTTTAAACATCTTTATGTTTATTTCCTTTGTGTGTCCATCTTCACTGATACGTTGGTCTTAGACCCCAAGTTCCTGGGAGGCAGGGAAAGAATCTATCCAAATCATAGCATGGCACCCCACACAAATTAATATTTAACATGGCAACAAAAAGTTGATGATGATGATGTTGGGAAATAAGTACGTTCCTGACAGAAAATCAGTCCATACCATGGAAACCCAAAAGCTTTGCCACCAGTGCTAGTGGAACTTGGCATTACCTGTCCAGCCCCCTGTTACCTTTAGATCCTCCTCTTGGAGCTGTTCCATATACTCCAGCATCTGCTCTTTCTCCTGCTCCCGCTGCTCAGCAAGCAGCGATCGCTCTTCCTGGTTCTTTTCCATCTGTTCCACAATGTGCCGTCTTCCTCTGGGAAGGAGCAGCCACAGTGTCTTAGAAGCCAAGAATGTCTGGCCCTCTGCTTCACCCTCCACCCACACAGTCACCCTAGATGGGATGCATCACAAGAAAAATTTGACAAATGCTCCTGAACAGTGATAAGCTTCATGCATCCAGACCGAAATCCTTCCCCATGGTGTCCTAGAGGGTTGGCTTTCTTTCATCTGAGCTCCTGGTTCTGGGGCTCACCCTTCCTGAAATTTCTTTTCTTCATTTGTTTTCCCAAAAGTGCACCCCACATTACTATACCTTCCCCTTCCATTATGTAACCAGTTACCATTGAGTTGATTACAATCATAGTGACCCCATATGTGTCAGAGTAGAACTGCTCCACAGGGTTTTTAACAGCTGTGATCACCAGGCCTTTCCTCTGAGGTGCCTCTCAGTGGATTTGACCCACCAAACTTTTGCTTAGTAGTTGAGTGCTTAACTATTTGTATCTCCCAGGGACTCCCTAGTATGAAAACCAAACCAAACTCACTGCTGTTGAATCGGATCCGACTCATAGCGACCCCCCTCTTTGGGTTTTTGAGGTGGTATCACTACGAAAGTAGATTGTCCAACCTTCCTTCCGGGGAGTGGCTGGTGGATTTGAACCTCCAGGCTTCTGGTTAGCAGTCAAATGCCTTAGGCACTATCCCACCAGAGCTTCCCCCCAGTATGTAAAGAGCACCTAAAATCCTACCACTTCCTAAGTCTTCCCAGCCACAGAAGCCCTGCTCACTTCACAAAGCTACAAAACCCAAGACTTCTAATTCCTCCAGTTTTTCTGCCATCACCATATTTATCTTTTCTTCCTACTTTACCTCCCATACCTAGTTTGGTAACTGTCTCATATCTGCTCTCACATTTTCAGACTGTCAGCTACTGGTGGGCAGGGATTGAGTCTGATGGAGTCTCTCCACCCAACACCTCATGCACTGCTCCAGCCAAACAATAAAAAGTGGGGGAGCCAGGTTCTAGAATCAGTGTTGACTGTTGATGTGTTACTGGAATGCCAATTAACTTGGAAGCATCCAGGGAAAATAAGACCCCAAGATCTATGAGTAAAGGCTGGAAGAATGGGAGAAGACATCGATTAGGATAGGAATCAAAGAGAGGAAGGGACAGATTCACATTCAGACAGAGCACTTGAATGGCCTCATGACTCTAGATGAAATAAACAGGAGTAATGACTACAGGTTACATGGAAGCAGGTTTGGGCTCAATATAAGGACCAGTTCAGATCGTTAAAACTGCCTAATGAGGCAGAGATTTTTCCATCATTGGAACTGATTATGTAGATGGATAAATGCTTAGCCATTGAATAAACTTGTGTTAAGAGCCTATTATAGTCTATCAGATACCTACCAGAAGTAGAGAGGTTAATAGGACAAGAGAACAGAATTCAGCTGGGAAAAGAGAAACACCATTCAATGAAGTACTAGGGCTATTTATAGAGGTAATTAATGTGTTTGTGGTTGCTGTTCTAAATTTTGGACACTATGAGTCTATAATTTACCTGTTCTGGGACTTATCTTTTTCTGCAAACTGAAGGGGACTAAATCTATTCATTCTAGCATTTATCAATCACCCACTATAGGCCAAACACTTTTAGGCACTGGAGCTAGAGGAATGAGTAAGACAGGGACCCTGTCTTCAATGAACCCACAACCTAGTGAGGGTCACAGAGCCACACATGTAAAAAGATGCTTGTGACAATGCAAGAAGTCTTGTGCCAGAGCATAAACACAGTGACAGGGCACAGAGGAAGGAGCACTGCCCTGCCTGGTGACATGAGGGAGATTTCAGGGGAAATGATAGCAATGCTACCCAATGAGAGAAGAGAAAGCATTTTCCAGGGAGAAAAAGAAAAAAAAAAAGACCTTCAAAGCAGAGGAAACAGCAAAAGCCATGAACTTGTAACAAGATTTGGCATGCTGTGGGGATAGAGAAAAGAGTGTGGTGCATGGCAGGAAGTGGTGAAAAATGAAGCTGAACTGGGGCCAGATTGGGAAGCATTTGTGATGACCTTGGAAATAATCTCTAAATGAAAGGTTAACCTTTAAACATTATAAACTTCTGTGATTCCATGAATCACTTTGTAAAGGATTTGAGATGATAATTGACAATGGTAATGGTCATTTCTCTCTCTTTCCTCTTTACTGGTCTATGTAGACCTAAAGATACAGGGATATGACTTAGAGAGGGAGATGCCAAAATTGTCTCTTTACCTGATTCTTTCCTCCCTCCTCTTATTGTCCAGTTCTTCCTGCCTTTGAATGGATTTCTGCCGCTCCACTTCCATCATCTGATCCAACCTCTTCTCCTCTGTTTCCAATTCTTTTTGGATCAGCTGCTTCTCTAGGATTTGAGCATCCCGGATGGCATGGCACTTGGCATTAAGGATGATCTGGGGAGTAGATATGAATTTGTGGCACAAGATCTGGGGACAAGGATAGGGAGGAGTGCAGTATGGAGGTGTGGAAGTTTGAAGGGGGAGAAATGGGAGCTATTGAGTGTGCTGCAGACCCACATGGCTGCTCAGGTCAAGAAAAGTAAGAGCATGCCTACATCAGCCTTTCCCCTTAATATAGTTCAATTTGAACATTGAGCTCCTATGAGGTGTTGGAGTCTGTACAAGGAGAAGTCCAGAATAGCATATCTCAGGGCACTGTGTCTTAATCTTTTGCAGGTCATGGATCAATGTGATGAAAGCTATGGGCATGGTCCCCAGTAAAGTTCATTTACATATATACACACAAAAATTTCCATACAATGTCTGAGGTTCAGGGTCCCTTGTAAGGATCCATGAACCTCAAGTTAAGACACCCTGTTCTGCTCCTCAGGAAAACTAAGACAGCTTGCAGAGCCCAGGCCACCCGAATGTTAAGCTAGAAGAGCCCAGCATGACACTTAAACTAAAACCAAACTCACAGTCATCGAGTCAATTCTGACTCATAGCAACCCCCACTGGGCTTCTGAGGCAGTAAATCTTTACGCAAGTAGATTGCCCCATCTTCCTTCCATGGAGCAGCTGGTGGGTTTCAACCACCAACATTCTGCTTAGCAGTCAAATGACAGTAAAACCAAAAACCCAAACTCAATGCGGTTGAGTCGACTGCGACTCATAGCGACCCCTCCTTGGGTTTCCCAGGCAGTATCTCTATGGAAGTAGATTGCCCAATCTTCCTTCTCAGGAGTGGCTGGTGGATTTGAACTGCCAGCCTTCTGGTTAGCAGTCAAATACCTTAGGCACTATGCCACCAGAGCTAGAGAGGATTTTAAAAAAGGGGGGGGGCATATGTAAGAAGTAAAATTTTGGAAAACAAAAGAAGGAACAGGTAGAGAAGCTTTACATGAGAGACAGAAATCAGAGATGAAGGATTGGGGAGTCAGCATTTTTCATTTGGTTGAGAAATGAACCACATACAAATGGGTTATAAAATAGAATTCAAATGAGCCTCTGGTTTTTGTGCTCTAAGCTAAAGGATGCACTTTGGGCACTTCATAAAGAATCCAGTTGCCTGAACTATATGTGGCCAGAATTAAATAAGCAAGATAAAAATAAAAGAAGTATCCTCATAGTTATTTATCAATCTGTAGTTTAAAAGGTTCTCCCACCTATTAGCTTATTTAAACCTGCTTAAGTAGCTTAACCAGGAGCTCTGGTGGCATAGTGGTTAAAGCATTTGGTTGCTAATCAAAAGGTTGGTGGTTTGAGCCCACCACCATTTCTGAAGGAGAAAGATGACACTGTGTCCATAAATATTTACATCCTTGGAAACCCTGTGGGGCAGTTCTACTCTGTCCTATAGTGTCCCTATGAGTTGGAATCTACTCGATGGCAGTGGGTTTGGATTTGGTTTTAATTTTACCATTCTTATTCACAAATGAAGAAGCTGAAGCTTAGGGAGGGCAAGTGACTTGCTCAAAGTCACACAGCTAGCAAGTGGCAAAGATGATCCTCCCTCTGATCATGGCTCTCACCCACCAGCCCCTCACCTATCACCCCTAAAGCATTTGACTGCTAACCAGAAGGCTGGCGGTTCAAACCCATCAGCCACTCCTGAGAAGGAAGACTGGGCAATCTACTTCCATAGTGATACTACCTCGGAAAACCAAGGAAGGGTCACTGTGAGTCAGATATGACTCGATGCCAATGAGATGAGTACCTATTTCTAGCTGGAACCAAGGCTGTCCAGTGTGAGAATAAAAGGAAGGTAGAAGTAGGGAGAGAACCGTGAATGGCAGTAAGTCCTCAGAGGGATGTAAGGAACATAAGTGCCCACCTTGCTCATGTCCTTGAGCTCCTCTTCTTGCTCCATCCGCAGGTTGTTGGCTCTCTGCAGGAGGTTCTGGGCCCTCTCCTTGGCCACCTCCTCCAGGTCACTGAGCTTTTTGTTGTTCTTACACACCATTTCCTTCTGTTTCATGATTTTCTTGCGTGTTGTCACTGCATCCTAAGGGAGACCAGTCTGGATGGATTGGGGATTACTCCCTTGTGCTCTGTGCCCTGGGCACTAGTCTGGCTACTTCTTTTTTTTTTTATTAGGATTTGGGTGAAGATTTACAGAGTAAATTCACTTTTCATACAGCAGTTCACATATACTTTGTCTCATGTCATTGAAGTCTGGCTACTTCTGATGACCCAATACAATTTCTGCCTCGTTCCATCAAAACCCAGAAGGTTCACAGTTTGCCTTCATTCTCACCACTGCCCCTGCCCCCCAGTTGCTTCCACATCTCAGATGTCTCTCTGGCCTCCATTCTGCAACATACATATTCACTGCCCATTTTGGGGTTCTCTAACTAGAAGCCCGGCCCCTCTCCAGAACATTCTTCTCTGCCTTCTATCTGGAAGAAGTACAGCCAGAATGCTCCTTAGAAGCAAAAATGGCCAGACTTCTTCTGACCTACTTTGGTCATGTTGTCAGACGGGACTATTCTTTGGAGAAGGATAACATGCTTGGTAAAGTGGAGGGTCAATAAAAAAGAGGAAGGCCTTCAATGAGATGGATTGACATAGTGGTTGCAACAATGGGCTCACGGTGTGGCAAGGATTGTGAGGCTGGCACAGGACTGAGCAGTGTTTTGTTCTATTGTACATAGGGTTGTTATGAGTTGGAGCCGACTCGACAGCACCTAACAACAACATCTGCAGGGACTAGGACTGAAAGAGTTTAGTTACCATGATGGCTTCCTTCTCCATCTTGAAGGCCTGCTCCTTGGCCTCAAGTTCTTCCCTGGTCAGGACATGGGATGCCCATTTGATCCGCTCAAACTCTTCGGGGCTGATGATAAGGGATTCCCCAGAGGGATCCACTGTGGGAACACTGACACAAGGAATGAACAAAGTTAGGGAGAGAAAGGCAAGTTCCTAGCACCATGTTTCAGGCTTCTCTTCCCCACCCCCATTAGTGCCAAACCTCTGGCTTGGACACAGCTGTGTCAGGAAAGACTGCCAACTACACTAGGGGTCCACTGGGGACAAAGGGTCTTAGATGAAGGTGAAGTAGTATCCCAAGTTAAAAAGAGACATTTTACATACTTTAAAGGTATAACATTTCAAAGAATGGGAATTCCAGGAACACTTAATTATGCTCATGAGGAACCTGTATATAGACCAAGAGGTAGTCATTCGAACAAAGCAAGGGGATACTGCATGGTTTAAATCAGAAAGGTGTGTGTCAGGGTTCCATGTTTTCACCATATTTATTTATAACTTGTTCATAATCTGTATACTGAGCAAACTATATGAGAAGCTGGACTACATGAAGAAGAATGTGGCATCAAGATCAGAGGAAGAATCATTAACAACCTGTGATATGCAGATGGCACAACCTTGCTTGCTGAAAGTGAAGATGACTTGAAGCACTTACAGATGAAGATCAAAGACTACAGCCTTCAGTAAGGATTACACCTCAGCATAAAGAAAACAAAAATCCTCACAACCAGACTAATAAGCAATATCATGATAAACAGAAAAAAGATTGAAGATGCCAAGGATTTTATTTTACTCGGATCCATAATCAATGCCCATAATCAAGAGCAGCAGTCAAGAAATAAAATGACGTGTTGCACTAGACAAACCTGTTGCAAAAGACTTCTTTAAAGTGTTAAAGAGCAAAGATGTTACTTTGAAGACTAAGATGAACCTGGCCCAACCCATGGTATTCTCAATTGTTTCATACACATGCTAAAGCTGGACAATGAATAAAGAAGACCGAAGAAGAGCTGATGCTTTTGAAGCATGGTGTTGGCAAAGAATACTGATTATACCATGGACTGCCAGAAGAACAAACAAATCTGGCTTGGATGAAGTGCAGCCAAAACACTCCTTATACTCAAAGAATGGTGAGATTTTGCCCCTTGTAGTTTGGTCATGTTGTCAGAAGGTACCATTGCCCAGAGAAGGATATCATGCTTGGTAAAATAGAGGGTCAGTGAAAAAGAGGAAGACCCTCAATGAGTTGGATGAACACAGTGGCTGCAACAATGGGCTCAAACATAGCAATGACTATGAGGATGGCACAGCACCAGCAGTGTTTCACTCTGTTGTACATAAGGTCATTATGAGCTGGAACTGACTTGACAGCACCTAACAACAACAAAGGTCCAGTTTATATATTACCTTCTCTGTGCAGCAGTCTGTGACAACCCTCCATATACAAATATGCCATAACCACCCTCCAAGTCTGATAAATAACCTCCTCCTCTGAGCTCCCATTGTCCTTTATTCTTACTGCCTGCATTATTGGCCAATCATGCAGTATGTTTCCTTGGCTAGATTACAAGCTCCTTCAGGGCACAGGCGCTGTCTTAATCACATGGTAGCCTAGTCTCTGGCACACTGTTTGGCACAGAATGAGAACCCAAAATAAAGCTGCTGACTTGAATTTTAAAAATAGATTATTTGTGGAGGATGACATAAAAAAATAAAAGGAAGGGGATGCTGGGCAAGGTTGAAATGGATGCCAATGAGAAACCTAAACATCCCTGTCCATCCAGCCCAGAAAGAAGTTTTGAACCCTAAATATTAATTAAAATCTCTGATCAACGCCAGTTGGAGACATGTCTGTAGACCTCTCCTTCTAGCTGGCCAACGCATTCAACAAACCAATAACTAATTATAATGATTACAAACAAAAGACATACATTAAAGATGGGGGAGGGAGTAGCTAGCTGATGGGAGGGGTGAAGTTAGGCTGCTTCTGGGTGAGGCGCTTTTTAACAGGTAGGTGACAATAAGACGCAGACAGTCTGAGGCAGGAAGTGAAATCTCATCTAATAAAACCAGTGGGGGGATTCCAGACGGCAGACAGAATGAGTGAGTGGACTTGGGGATTAGCAAGGTTTTGTGGTTACTGAGTGACTGGCCCAAAACAGCCTTGGATCTGAAATGACCGGGAATGATGTGAGTCAGAGACAGAAGCTCGTGATGCTTTCAGCAGCCCTGAGAAATGAGCAGCCACTTCACCTGACCCGTTCAGGACTAGACCACTCTAAGAAGGAACCTGTTCTCAGATCCTAGGGGTGGCTGCTAACTATATCTGACCGTATGATGCCAGGCTAACCAGACAATACTCAATCAGAAGCTGCAGTCAAGTCCAGTTCCCAGAGCTGTATCCCAGCTATGCCCTTCTGGCACATGACACAAGCAGCATTTTCTGGGAATCTAAGTTTCTAGCAGGTGGAGCTAACAGAGGAAGAACAGTTACAGAGAGTTCAGCATTAGTGCAAGAGCTAAATCCCTGAACAGACAACGCAGGCTCATTTCACACCGCTGAGCCAGGCCTACACCCAGGGGCAGGTTACTCAGTAAGCAAGGTAAGCACGGACTTATGTATGCGTACTTACTAATGGATAGTGAACAATTTCACATGAATTTCCCCACATCTTTGATATGCTGAAAAACTTGTGAAACTCTTCACTACAGTTTAGTATATGCTTTCCTTGTTTACTGGGTACTCAGGCCCTGTCAGGGATTTAAAATTTGAAAAGAGGTTTTGATTCTGTAGGAAGGTACTATGGGACTGCCAGAGAGACAGATGCCAGCCATACTGAGAAGTAGAATCTTTGATGCGGCAAAAAAAGAATAAGAAATTGTGCACTACAGATTAGTAAGTAAGCACAAGTAAGCCTTTGCTTGCCTTGCTTATTAGGTAATCCGACACCACCTACACTCCAGAGTAGGGGCCCTGAAGCAAGGGGCAGGCCCCGACAAGGAACAGTGCTAAACTAATCCCAAAAGGAATCCCAGGAGCCCTTGTGAATTTCCTCTTCTGGCCTCAGAGTCTGAGAAGAAGCCAGGGGGTTATTAGGCATCTGGTCAGTTCCCCTTTGCTTCAAATTCTTAATGCAACAGAAAGAAACTGACTTATCTGGATCATTTCCCTTTATCAAATGAACTAATGGGGGCTGAGCAGGAGATCTACTGAGCTCTCAGCCCCTGAGGTTCTACCAGTACCTAAATCTGCCACCCTCAAGTAGATTCCAACTCATGGTGACTTCATGTATGTCAGAGTACAACTGTGTTCCATAGGGTTTCCAATGGCTGATTTCTCAGAAGTAGATCACCAGGCTTTCTTCAAGGTGTCTTTGGGTGGACTTGCACCTCCAATCTTTGAGTTAGCAGCCAAGCACATAACATTTGCACCACCCAGGGACTCCTTAGCTCCCATGGCCAACCAAAAGAAAGGGAGGAGAAAGAAGCCGGGAATGAAAGGCAGTAGCAATAATATATACAAGAGGCAAGAAACAAGAAAGGTCAGGATGGAGAAGAAAGAATAAGAACCAAGGAAGAAAAAGGGGGAAATGAATGGGAAAGGACTGAGGATTGGATGGACAGAATAAAACCAAGCCACTTCCCCATCTCCCTGCAGAGATCCTCAGCAGAAAAGCAGCCTGAGCAAGGGCTTAGCCCTAGTACTCACATGAGTTCCCGGACCATGTCCCGAGTGATGAGCTGGATGGTCTCCGGCTTGTGGCCTTTGCCCGATGTAGTGAGAGCTCTCTGAATGGCATGCTTATCTCGGAGCAGCACAATGGGGCTGTTACTGGGGGTCTGTGACAGAGGCTACAGGATCAAAAAGAGCAGCTTAGAAGCTGATCACCCCGATTCCTCCTGGTCAGTTCTAACTTCAAGGCTGTTCTGAGATTTCCAGCCCCTCTAGGAAGCAGGGGAGGCTAGAACTCCCACCTCTACACCATAGGATGGTCAGGAGTAGCCAGGGCACTGAAAGAGCAGTATGGTGCTCTTTGTCTGCACATGGATGTATTCTGTGTTGACCAGCTCCTCTGAGACCAAGACTTCTCTATAAGTTGTGTAGGTAAATACATCTGAGGGGATAGGGAAGGGGTGGGTTGCTAGTATGTGTATAACTCCTAGTCTAAAATCGTTAGGAAGGAAAAGTAAATCTTTGGTATCTAGATTCTTCTCCTCCTTCCATCACTTATGAAAAAAGAAATCATTCTCTTGCTTAGACCCCACTGTGTGTTTAAAGCAATATATTTTGTTGTAGATTGATCCAACTTATGATGTTAAGAATTTTTAATCCTTTCTAATGATTAACCTCGAAGGCCCCACAGACTCCCCCCCAGAATAAATAAATAAATAAATTAAAAGCCATCTTGAGGGACTCTGAAATGTGGTAAATGGCCTGGTGGAGAAGTGTCCTTAAAATTTTGATGGTGAAGCAGTCAGTGAGTTAGAATTCAGCAAGGAAAGATTAGCTATATAATTTTTCAATTTTCTTCTTTAAGTGAAGGAGTTAGCTAACAAGAAAATGAAATTACTTATTTCAGGAAAACGTTAAACACAGGAGGGAATTTTATTTGTCACTGATGCTGTCAGTATGCTCCTGACTGGAGGCAGGGGCATGGCCTCAATGGAGAGCCCCTCCAGTCCCATGAAAAGAAATTCACTTTGCAAAGCTGGTTCCCCTGAGTGCTGCTGCCACCTGGTGCCTGGTCTCTGCTTCCGGGCAGACACAACATCCTAATGCCATAGGGCACTTCTGCCCCCTGTTGCCGATAGGGTGTCTTCCTAGACTGTCACCCAGCAATCAGATCAGCATTTTGCTGACTGCCCCTTTTTGCAAGCCAGCATGACTCATGAAGACCTTGGCCATTTCCAAGGCTATCTTTGCTTTGACTATAAAACTTCCATGAACCCAAAACAAAAATTGTCTGTGTGTAAAACTGCATTCCTTTAATTCTTTCCCTTATCAATTTGGAAAACTGCTGTGAAGAGGGAGTCTTCTAAATGGAGAAAGACACCCATCTTGAGACCTCTGGAAAGTGCTTTTCAGTTCATAGTAAGGATGGTACGGAGCAGGGGTAGACACCAAGTCTTCTGCCCCCAGCCGCACCCTGCTGCCAGAGGGGTCCTGGTCTCTACTGATATCTCTTTCTTTCTCCCTTCTCTTTTCCTTCTCTCTTAATCTCTCATTCTCTCGTTCTCTTTCCCCCCTGCCCTCTCCTCCTTCTCACCTTTGGAATTTATGTGTACCAAAAAGCAACTCTCTAGCTGGCCTTTTCTAAACTAAAGAAGTGCTGACTCCTTAATTTGGATGACACTTGCAAACAAATTCCCCCAAAGCTAAGTGATTATTATGCTGAGCAATTGGGAAAGGAAGATGATTTCTGTTTTACCCTAATGCTGTTCTTGGATGGAAGGGGAAATATGTTGCCCAGTTTCTGCAAGATTGGCCCAGGGGCCTTAAATGTTTCCATCAAGGCACTATCATTCAGGAACTATTGAGTCCCCTGCAGCTGAGGCTCTCTTTTGCCATTACAACAGATTTTAAATGCTGGGCAAGTATGAGGATTTCAGGGGGGAGGAAGCCAGGTGCCCCTGTTTACACAAGCTCCACTAGATCTACCTGTGACAGGGATGATTTGTCCAGTGCTAGCTTAGGAGCTCTGGTAGCATAGTGGCTAAAGCACTTGACTGCTAACCAGAGGGCTGGCGGTTCAAACCCACCAGCCACTCCTCGGAAGGAAGGTTGGGCAATCCTACTTCCGTAGTGATACTGCCTCGGAAACCCAAGGAGGGGTCGCTATGAGTCAGGGCCGACTCGATGGCACATAACAACAACAACAACAGCTTTGTCCTGAGCACTGTGACTTCCAGGTACCATCTACCTGGATCAGCTTGGTAAGAGTTACCTTGATACCTCCAAATAGGCTCTCATCCACCTCAGAGCTCACAGCTTTGGTCCGATAGCGAGTCCTACTTCTTGACCTATTGGAAGTGGAAGAAGCAGAGCTCGGGGCACCAGTTGTGCTCAACAGCTGGAGGAAGAGGCAGAAAGTTTTGAGTCATCAGTATGAGTGACATCTGACCCCTGGGCATAGTAAACATTTCTCCAGCCCATGCTGGGGAAGGTGGGTGGGGGTGTCAAAAAACTACTTAGGAAAAGCCCCTGGGTAAACAAGGAACTGTAAGGGACAAAGACTAACAGGTGGATGGATGACACCCTCATGGGCTCAGAGGGGTCTTTGGGTGGGAGCAAGACATACTCACTCTGTGAAAAGGAGCATATCTAGAGCTGAGGAAGGCCAAGTTGGTCATGTGATAGGAAGGAAGGATAAAGGATATGGGGATGGCAGGAGGAGATGAGCAACAGTTCCACCTCATTTCCTGCCCAGTCCCAGTTTCTCACAAAGATAACCTCTTGGGAAGCAATTTGGACACATCTACCCAGAAAGCTACAGTGTTCCTTCACCTCCAAACTTCTCCACCTGAACTCTAAGCCCCCTTCCCAAATAACACTCTCATTTGACCACCTTCCTGTCTCTACAATCTGATAAGGTTATGGTGGGGACCAGAGAGGATCTAAAGGATGAACAAGCACCTTGCCCACTGTTTGGCACATGGTTGGTGCCTAATAAACTTCAGTGGATGGATGTCGAATGATTACCAGCTATAATCAGGCAAACCAGTTAATGTCCACAACGTGGCTCTTTCACTCCCATGACCCCTTTAGTGCATATTACTCATTTTCTTAGCCATCCAGTATCTTCCTATGTTTGGGGAATTCCCTGTCTAATAAGTTGTAGCAAACAGGCTTGTCTCTGGCTATAGAAGCTGAAAACACAAGGTCTTTGCCTTTCTAGACTGGTCAAGGGAACTAGGCTTAGCCAGCCCTGAAGATGAATAGGGAACTAGTGATGCAAAAAGCAGGAACAAGGAAAACCTTTCTGGCAGTGTCAGCTTTACCCAGTATCTGAGACAATGCTGATAAGGGTACCAACAGCAGCACCCTAGCATCCAAAGCTGGCAGTGGTGGAAGTCCAACAGTACATCAGGCGTCTTTGCCAGCCCAATTCTAGGCCATGATTTTAGCCTTGGTTCTGGCTGCAGAGCCTCCCTTTGTTACTGCCTATTTTCCAAGCCTAGTTTTCCAGCCATGGTGTAAAGTCTGAACTCTCCCACATCCTCTTAACACATTCCTATCTACTTAAATTGGAGTCTGGCTCTGTGACATATAACCAAGAACCCTGACTAATACAGTGTCCATTCCCAAAAGTCAGTCCAGCTTCAGCTCAGCCCCATGAGTAGAAGTCTGTCTCCAGCAGGCAGTTTCTGCAAGGGCTAGTGGGAGACACCAGGCTTGATCTAAGACTGAGTCAAACCTCACTTTGGAGGCGCCCAGGTCTCCCACAGCTCTCTAAGTAGGGGTATCTTAGGGCAATGAGCTAAATATATTGCATTTTTCCGAGTCTGAAAATCAGCAGCTATGGAGGGGACAGGATGAACAGGGAAATGGATGCACTTGTGGTCATTAAACACTAAGAAATGTTTTAAAACATCTCTCTGTGGCCTGGCATTACTCCAACCAGACACCTCCAGCACCTGTCCCACCTGTATCAGGTTTTTCACACTAACTTGAGCAATTATTCTCCAGCTGGCTCTGTTGTATGTTATCAGTACTGCTCTGTATACCCTTTGCCTCCCTGCCTGGTACAGCCAGTGAAAGTGCCTTACAGAGGGAACCTCCCTTTACACCCTCAGTCAGCCCCAATGCAGCAGGACAAAAAAGCTTGGAATTATTAGAAGGTAAATATACCTCAGGGCTACTGCCCTGAGGATGCTTAAAAACAAGGTTATCATATGGTGCGTGGTGAGCAACTGCTCCCCTTCCCACTGAAAATAAAAGTAAGAGGAAATGAATAGAAACTGCAGAAGGTGGGGTTGAGGCTAAGCATTGGGAATAACTGAAGAGGTAGAAGACAATGGATCATGAAAAATGGTGTGAGTTCTGTATATAATTGAGGAAAAAGGCACAGTGCCTGGCACATAGGAGCTCAATATGTGTTTAATGAGGAAACAATGAATGAAACCAAGGAAGCCAAGCTCTCAAGGACTGCAGCCCAGATTGAAACGGAAGCCTTGCCCGGCTCCACAGGGCACTCTATCACTCCACATTTTCCCTATCACCAATATGGTCTGCACTGTGGAAAACAATGTATGGGGAAAGCCTTTGAAGTACAGATGGAAAATATTATTATTGTTTTGCACTTCTTTTCCTCCTTCATAGGGCCAACTATGGGTTTTCCCTTGGGCTTGGTGTCCATCAGACTGCAGGTTCCTCCAGGGCTAAGGCTGCATCTCCTCCTTCCTGAGCCCTTGATATCAAGGTCAAGAGGAAGTCACAACAAGAGATAACTGACTGCCTGAGCTGAGGAGTCAGTACAGAGGAAGGGAAGCAGATGACCACAGAAAAGTGGTCACTGAGCAGGGCAGAAGAAGTACTATGTCCAGGGTTGGGTGGCAGAGAAACGTTATTTGGGAAATGCTGACTCTGAAGCCACAAACCTTACTTACATCAGGGTTAGAATAACCAGTTTTTCCAAGAGTAACAAGAAAGATTAGGGCGGTCACTGTGCTACAAAAAAGAAGAAGGAAAAGAAGAAGAAGAACCACGAGGCAGAAATAGAAAGTTAGATCTCTCTGGGCCAGAGACAGTAGCGAAGAGGTTCTTTCAGGTGGTAAATGAATGGTTGTATTGCTTACATGACCAATAAATAGCTCCAAGAAGCTAAGCAGTGCCTAGAGAGAAGTGGGCCTAGTCCTACTTAAAGGGAAGGAAGAGAGACTAACAAACTAGCTTTTATAGCTGAGGAAGCAAAGGGGATTGGGGAAGATAGGGACTGAGGGCAAACAGAGATGCCAGCCCTGCTTCACTGTGTACATCTTGATGACCTGGCTGACTCCATCTCTCTTCCTAAACCATCCCACGCCAGGGGCACAAGAGTTCAGCCACAGCTAAGGGTTTTGCGAGACTCTGACACAGAAAGATTAGCTGGTCAAGCGGGTGCTAACTTAGACTTACAGTCATTGGTACTGGAGAATCTCCATAACATATTAACCTTTAAAGAAAGCAGATTATAAGAAATATGGAAACCCACTGCCATGGAGTCAATTCCAACTCATAGCAACCTCCACTGGGTTTCCAAGGCTATAAAACTTTACAGGAGCAGCCAGTGGGTTTGAACTGCTGACCTTGGAGTTAGCAGCCAAACACCTTACCTCCTATGTCACCAGAGCTCCTTTTAAAATACATGTAAAGCATGTAAAAATGTTCTTAGGGAGGGTATGCACCCAGTATGCATTACTGAAAGAACGTTCACAAAAAATGTTTAACAGTAATTTCCAGGGAATTTTACCATCTTAAGATATTTCTTATATTGAATAATTTTCTGCAATAAGTTATTATTTTTATCACCAGAAGAAAAATAATAAAACTATTTTTATTTAAATACAAAACAGAGGGCCTGGTGCCCTGACTCTAAAGACAGGAGAGGCCAGTGCTTAAAAAACCAGAGCATTGTATAGCCAGACATCCAGGATGTTTAGCTTAAATCCAGCAAGACAAAGCTGGAACAGGGCTGGAACAGATCGGTGTGGAGTTTCCTTTACGTAACTGCAACACCTGTCAGCTGAACAAAGACAAAGACATGTCCTTTCCTAGATGTCCTCTCCACCCTGGAATCTAGTTCCTCTTTCTCATTCAAATTCACCGTAAGCTGGCAAATTCAGGCTTCAAACTCTTGGCCTGATTCTACTTCCCTCTAAGTGGGCCTTGGTTATTCCAGGAAGAAGATGGGAATTCCTACACCCTAGGCACTTATCTTTCACTCTGAGTTAACTCTTTCCTCTCTTGGGATTAGATTGGCCCATTGTGGGATGCAATGTGAAGCTGACACTTCTATTCAGTTCTGAGGCCCCTATTCCTTTCTGGAGGATGTTGTTACTCATTGTTTTTGTAAAAGTTTGGGCAGCCTGCCTCTCTCCCACCATCACCTCCAAACACTGTCAAAAGCTGGTGAGTAGCAACACACACATACCCAACCTGCCAAAAGAGCGAAAACCTATTGCTGTCAAGTCCAACTCATAGTGACCCTATAAGACAGAGTAGAACCACTCCCTAGTGTTTCCAAGGCTATAATCTTTACAGAAGCAGCCCTGGTGGTGTGGTGGTTAAATGCTCAGCTGCGAACCAAAAAGCCAGCTGTGCCATGAGAAAAAGATGTGGCAGTCTGCTTCCGTAAAGATTTACAGTCCTGGAAACCCAATGGGACAGTTATACCCTGTCTAAAGGAGCTCTGGTAGCATAATGCCAGAAGGCTGACAGTTCAAATCCACCAGCCACTGCTCGGAAGGAAGACTGGCCAATCTACTTCTGTAGTGATGATGCCTCAGAAACCCAAGGAGGGGTCACTATGAATTTGATCCGACTTGACGGCAGTGTGTTTGGTTTATAGGGTTGCTATCACTTGGAATTGACTTGACAGCAGTGGCTTTAGTTTTGAGGATCTTTATAGAAGCAGACTAGGAGCTCTAGTAGTATAGCACCTAAGGCATTTGACTGCTACCCAGAAGGCTGGAGGTTCAAACACACCAGCCACTCCTCACAAGGAAGGTTGGGCAATCTACTTCCGTGATACAGCCTCGGAAACCCACGGAGGGGTCGCTATGAGTCAGATCCGACTCCACGGCAGTGTTTGCGTTTTGCATTTTTATAGAAGCAGACTGCTACACCTTTCTCTGGCAGAATGGCTGGAAGGTTCAAACCATCAAATTTTGGTTAACAGCTGAGCTCCTAACCACTGTACCACCAAGGATGCTTGCCAGAAGTTTGGAAATCACTAATTTGACCTATTGCTTCTCACAGGTGTCCATGTGCTCATTCCTATCTAAGGAATTACAAAAGGGCTTGGTCAGCCAGCCAAACCTGTGCCCTGAGTGATCCCTGGAGAGGAACACCGTATCTGGATGCTCTCCAGCCCACAAATCTAACCCAAGGGAACTCAAGGATTAGGAGGGCTTGGGAATATGAAAGAAGTCTCTGGGTGGTACAGTTAAGTGCTAGACAACTAACCAACAATAGGTTCAAATCCACCAAGAGGCACCTTGGAAGTAAGACCTGGTGATTTGCTTCCAAAAGATCACAGCCTTAAAAACCTGTGGAACGGTTACACTATGCACATATGGGATCACCATGAGTCAGGATTGATTTGACAACAATTAACAGCAAGAACAAAGGAATACGAAAATTTTTAAACATGAGGGAGAGAAAACGAATACTTACTGTATGCCCTTATGTGCCAGGCATGGTGCTAGGCTCTCTCATACATACATATAACACCACTGTACTACAGGCTCTGAGGGAAGGTGAGCACAGTGAATCGTAAGTGAAAGGGGACCCATACACACAAACTGCAATGTTGCACGGAGTCCTCAAAGCGGGAAAATGCTTTTTGTTGGGGACTTGTTTATTTCAGAATTAACAATGCTTTTCAGAAATCCCTAATTGGGAACTCTGAATTTGAGTCCCAAAAAAGCAGTGTAACTTCTGGAGTGTGTCCACAAGTGGCACACAAGTAGCCATCTTTGTCAGATGATGTACCCCAGAAATTCTAGGCTTATTTTCAACAACTCAAGACTCCAATACCTACCCTCTGCCCTATCCATCTATCCCCAAGGTAACAATACACTCAAGCCCAGGTATCACTTTAATAATTCCTCCCAGGTCTGTTGCCCTTTTCAACCCTTATGACCTGTACAGTCCCATCCCAGAGAAATCCAGACCTACCAGAGACAGGTCCTAATCTCAATTCCCAGTCCCCTTCCCTGGCCTTGCAAGCCAGGTACCTTCCTCATTCATGTGCAAATTTTTATTGAAAACTTACTCAATAACCCAAGGCCCAGCTAACAGAAGAGAAAACTTTGGCTTAAGGTCATTAGGTAGACTTCCCCATGGTCATACTGCTAGTTGGTGACAAATTAAAAAAAAAAAAAAACCAAACTCACTGCTATGGAGTTGGATCCAACTCATAGCAACCCCTCCTTGGGTTTTCGAGGCAGTCTGGTAAGTTTGAACAGCCAGTCTTCTGGTTAGCAGTCAAATGCCTTAGGCACTACACCACCAGAGCTCCCCAAATAGGTACTATAATCTATTATCTGGCCTCCTCACCAGTGTTTTTTCCATACCATATCCCAATCCCCTGCCCACGCATGGGCAGCCCCAGCCCGATGGGGACTGGAGTGACAGACATGCCTTTCTCCCCAACTCCCTGGCTCAGCACCCTTCCACAATGACAATCCCTATCCACTCTACTTCTAATTTCTCTTTTGGATATCCTTCCTGACTTCGGTAGCTTCTTCAAGGGATGTCCTCTTCACTCCTGGGCCTTCCTGACCCACAACTCAACTTCTGCCTTCCTCCACCTTTGGGTTTTCCCAGCTTGGAACCTCAACCCAGCTCAGGACACATGATGTTCCATCCGAAATTCTCTGCTACCACCCGTGTTCTCACCATCTCAGTCGCACGCCCTGACTCGGGGCTTCAGCGGCCTTTGCAGCCAGCACCTCCACCACCGCGGCCTCCAGGGAGGCGGTGGGTGTTGACGCGTTACCATAGCAACCAAGAGCCCGCGTTCTCGGGCCAGGCCCCGCCCCGCCCCGCCCTCTTCGGCTGGCAGTTGCAGAGCGCAAGTTGCTTTCGGGATCCTCACCAGGCCCTCTGACTATTCGGACCTGACGCAGGAACGGGAACCGTGGCCCTTACTGATCCGACCCGGCGCGGCCTGCTCTTCATTTTGGCTGAGATTTTGAGTCAAGAATTAGGATGGGCCCAGGGATCTTATTGCCAGGTCATGCTTTTCCCCTAGACAACCCACCTAGGTTACCATGTTTACCGTTGTCCCATAGAGTACCAAGCCAAACCCTGACGAGCGTTTTGTCTTCAGAGAACCAAACCGGACCAAACGAAAAAGTTTCACAGCAGAAGAGATTCTGATTAGACCAAAGAAAAGAACTCCCAGCTGTGAGGATATGTATGGAGTCTCCCTGAAATTTGGGCCTCAGACTTGCAACTCAGAATTTAAAAATAAAAATGTAGGCCCTAGGTCAGACCATCTGAGTCAAGATGTATGGAATTGGGTTTTAGGGAACTGCCTTTGAACCAGCTTCGCAGCTTATTTGCATGCACTGTTCTGAAAGGGTTTTTAGGAGTTGTATGATTTCTCAACTTTGGCCCTTGTGCCTCCAGATCTGCAGGGACAGAACTGAGCTGATGCCCACAGCCTGCCTGCCCCAACCCCCACAAAGCCTTCCCAACTTACAAAGTACTTTTCCTCTGCCTGTGCTTATCATCTGTACTCTTGGGTCAAAAAGAAATGGTGGCCCTGCGATTCTGTGAGCTACCTGCCCACTCCCCAAACCTTGCTCCAGCCCTGACCTCACAGCCTGTCTTTCTGAAGGCTGCTCCAACTTCACTTTTGTGCTTCAAAACCATTGGATGCATCTTGTGACACACTTGCAGCTAAAGGAGGATTGGCTGCCAAGCTAGGGACATCAAGGGCTGTTGACAAGCCCCGAGGGGAATAGCAGAAAAGGGACAGGGTCACCTCCTGCTGTTTTTAAAAGGACTGTTAAAAATCATATTAAGCCAACAATAAAAATTGATTGAAGCTTATTTAATATATGATTTGCAAATCAGGGCAACATTTCAACTGTTGTTGTTATGTGCCGTTGAGTTGAACCCGACTCATAGCGACTCCTCCTTGGGTTTCCGAGGCAGTATCACTACTACGGAAGTAGATTGCCCCATCTTCCTTCTGAGGAGTGGCTGGTGGGTTTGAACCACCAGCCTTCTGGTTAGCAGTCAGGTGCCTTAGCCACTATGCTACCAGAGCTCCCACATTTCAACTAGGGAGTCAAAAATGTTCTGAAGGTGGGAACTCCCAAAATTCTTATACCCTATTTTGTAGCCAGTGCCCTAGAAGAAGAGACAAAACAAAATTGATAAAACAATTTGTGGTTAGGAAGTGTTTCATACAGCATAGTCTTGAAGAACAATTAAAATAATTACTGATTTACCCTTAAATATAGCTCTAGGCTGACCCTTTGGATGTTGTTTCTCAAAACAGACTGCACATAAATAATTCTTGAAAAGAGCATACTGCCTAAGGCAGGTCTTTTCTACGTTGTCTAGACTATTGTTTGACTCAAAGGTGACTTTTAGAAGCCAATTTTAAGGTTCAGGGTTCAAAAGGACATTGAAGGGCAATGGCCTGGGTAGGTTACTCCAACTCCATGGACCCCATGCATCTGGATTCCTGTTTCTCCGCACTTACTTCAGCAGGCTTCACATTCCTTCCTAGATTATCCAACCTTTAGCTCCTGCAGGATCCTCAAAAGAACAAGATTGTGCCCCACACACACACCATCCCAAGCCCCACACAAAAGTGTTTGAAGTGGGATAAGAGAGAAGAAACAGAAGAGCAACTACTATACAGAGGCAGGCCAAAAGAGAGAGAGCTCAGTCCTTGGGTGGCTTGGGAGTGAAAACAGGGGATTTTCCATCCCTGGCACCTTTCTTTCCCAGCCCCCACATCATAATTTCCACTTTCCTGATGCCCAGAGAGAAGGAAAGTCGTCATTAGCCCCCTGTGGATCTGGTGTCTCCCATATGTTTTTCAACTACTCTTCACAGCCCCATCTCTATAACCAAACCAAACTCACTGCCTTCAAGTCAGTTCCGACTCATAGTGACCCCTCCTCAGGCAGTATCTCTACGGAAGTAGATTGCCCAGTCTTCCTTCAGAGGAGTGACTGGTGGGTTTGAATCACCAGCCTTATGGCTAGCAGTCAAATGCCTTAAGGCACTACGCTACCAGAGCTCCTACGCCAACAGAGCTCCCTCTCTATAGGGTAACAGCAACGCAACCATTGCCGTGGAGTTGGATCCGACCCATAGCGACCCCTCTTTGGGTTTCCGAGGCAGTATCACTACAGAAGTAGATTGCCCAACCTTCCTTCTGGGAGTGGCTGGTGGGTTTGAACCGCCAGACTTCTGGCTAGCAGTCAAATTGTTATCAACTAACGACTTACCAGATAGGTAACTGTTCTATTTTCAACCCAGGCTGCCTCTCTGAAGGAAAGGTGTAAAGTTAAGGAAGGAAAGAGAAAGATGACAGTGCAGTTTAAGAGAATCCCCTCCCACCCCTGGTAACCAACAAAGAAAATTTCCTTCCATATATAAAACTTTCCTTGACTTTTTATAATAACAGACTAATACAATATTTATCCATCTGTAATTGACTTATTTCACTCAGCATAATATCCTCCAAGTTCATCCACATTATGCGGTGTTTTGCAGATTCTACGTTATTCTTTAGGGTTGCATAGTATTCCATTGTGTGTATGTACCATGGTTTAGTTATCCATTCTTCTGTTGATGGACACATGGGTTGTTTCCATCTTTTGGCTATTGTAAATAGTGCTGTGATGAACATGGGTGTGCAATAACGTTCTTGTCCTGGCTTTCACTTCTTTAGGATATATACTTTGGTGGTTAAGTTTGTGTGTCAACTTGGCTGGACCTGGTTGAGTGGTTGGGCAGCTGAATATAGTTATTCCCCACGGTGAGACTGGTAATTAACTCCATGGTGGAATCTAGGAGCAGCTGAATAGTTGCTTTGGGTATGTGGTCTGCTTCCCGCATATAAGAAACAGCTTTGGGAATGGTCTCTAGTTTATGGCACACTTAAACCCTGCATGTAGTCATGTTGTTGTTCAGCAGCCTGCCATGCTCTGCCAACCTTGGGACTTTCAATGGACTTGAATTAATGGCCTGCCATGTGGTTTGATAACATCGGGACTGTGCCTTTTCACTTGTCAAACTTTGGGCTTGTCAGTATCAGCATCCAGCAACTCTCTGAGTGAAGAAAAGCCTCTAGCTTCAGTTGGCTGGAACAGGAGGCAGAGCTAAAGTCAAGGTTGAGGGGCTTTCAACCAGCCCCTAGAGCCTGGCACTTTGAACTCAGACTTAAAGCCTCCAAACTGTGAGAGAATAAACTCCAGTTTGTTCAAGCCATCCCATTTGTGGTATGTTCTTGTCAGAGTGGCACTAGGGAACCAGAATATATACCTAGTAATGGAATGGCTGGGTCAAATGGTATTTCTAATGCCAACTTTTTAAGGAATTGTCATACTGCTTTACATAGTGGTTTTATCATTTGACAGTCCCACCAGCAGTGTATGAGAGTCCCAATCTCTCGGCATCCTCACTAGCATTTGTTTTTTTCTGTCTTGTTGAACTTTGCTACTGGTGCTGGGGCAAGATGGAATCTCACTGTTGTTTTGATTTGCATCTCTCTAACAGCTAACAAGGGATATCATAGCTGTTGTCAGATGGATCTTGGCTCAAGGCAAAGAATACCAGAAAGATGTTTACTTTTGTTTTATTGACTATGCAAAGGCATTTGATTGTGTGGATCATGACAAATTATGGATAACATTGAGAACAATGGGAATTCCCG
>NW_006921780.1:4168695-4174300 GCF_000298275.1 Orycteropus afer afer
TTTTGAGTGATGTCTTTGCCTGGTTTTGATATCAAGGTTATGCTTGCTTTTTAAAATGAATTTGGGAGGATTCCATCCTTTCATATGTTTTGGAATAGTTTGAGTAGGATCAGTATCAGTTCTTCTCTGAATGTTTGGTAGAATTCTCTGATGGAATTGTCTGGGCCAGGCCTTCTTTTTGTTGGTAATTTATGACTTGTTCAATTTCATCTGTTTGACTTTTCCACTCAGTCTGTGTTACTTTAGATAAGTAGTGTATTTCTAGAAATCCATCCATTTCTTCCAGATTTTCAAGTTTGTTGGAGTACAGTTCTTCATAGTATTCTGATAGCCTTTTTATTTCAGTTGGTTCTGTTGTGATGTCACCCATTTCATTTCTTATTCATGTTATTTGTATTCTCTCCCTTTTTTCCTTTGCTAAATTTGCCAGTGGTTTGTCAATTTTATTAATCTTTTCAAAAAACCAACTTCTAGTCTTGTTGATTTTTTCTATTGTCTTTCTGTTTTCTGTTTCATTGATTTCTGCTCCACTCTTTATTATTTTCTTTCTTCTAGTGATGTAGGCTTTTCTTGCTATTCTTTTTCTAATTGTTGGAGATGTTAAAGGGTTGATTTGGCTCTTTCTTCTTTTCTGATGTGTGCATTTATTACTATAAATTGGCCTCTGATCACTTCTTTTGCTGTATCTCAAAGATTTTGGTATGTTGTGTTTTCATTCTCATTTGATTCAAGGAATTTTTTAAATTCATTTTTTATTTCTTCCATTACCCAGTTGTTTTGGAGGAGGGTGTTGTTCAGTTTCCATGTGTTTGCTCTTTTTCTATTGATCTTCCTGTTGTTGACTTCTAATTTTATAGCATTGTGATCTGAGAAGATGCTTTGCCGTATTTCAATGTTTTAAAATTTATTCAGGCTTACTTTATGGCTTAACAAATGTTCTATTGTGGAGAATGTTCCATGTGCACTGGAAAAGAATATATATTGTGCTATTATTGGATGAAGTGCCCTGTACATGTCTATAAGGTCACACTGGTGGATTGTATTGTTTAGGTCTTCTGTGTCTTTGTTAAGTTTCTTTCCAGTTGTTCTGTCTTTCATTGAAAGTGATGTATTAAAGTCTCCTATTATGACTGTGGAATCATCTTTTTGTCTTTTTAATTCTGTTAAAGTCTGGTTTATGTATTTGGGGGCTCTTTCATTGGGTCCATAGATATTTATTATGGTTATATCTTGTTGTTCAATTGAGCCTTTAATCATTATATAATGTCCTTTCTTGTCTCTTATGGTGGCTTTTGTCTTAAAGTCAATTTGATAAAAAATTAATATTGCCACTCCTGCTCTTTTTTTTTGGTTGGCATTAGCTTGGTATATCTTTTTCCAACCTTTAATTTTTAGTCTGTGTTTCTCTTTGTCTCTAAGGTGTGTCTCTTATAGACAGCATATTGATGGGTTATGTTTTCTTATCGAGTCTGCAGCTCTCAATCTCTTGAGTGGTGCATTTAATCCATTGACATTCAGTGTAATTATCAACAAGTATGAATTGCTTACTGTCATTTTGTTATGATTTTGTGATAGTTTAGCTTGTGTGTCAACTTGGCTGGGCCTGGTTGAGTGGCTGGGCAGCTGGATGTAGTATTCCCCATGATGAGACTACTAATCAACTCCATGATGGAATCTACTATAAGCAGCTAAGTAGTTAGTTGCCTTTAAATATGTGCTCTGCTTCCCATATATAAGCAGCAGCTTTGGGAATGGTCTCTAGTTTATGGCATGCTTGAACCCTGCATGTAGCCATGTCATTGTTCAGCACCCTGCCATGCTCTGCTGACCTTGGGACTTATGATGGACTTGAATTAAAGCCCTGCTGTGTGGTTTGGTAACATCAGGACTGTGCCATTTTATTTGGTGACCTTGGGCTTGTTAGCTTCAGCAGCCAGTAGCTGCCTGAGTGAAGAGATGCCTCTAGCTTCAGTGGGTGAGAAGCAAGAGGCAGAGCTGAAGACTAAGGTCGAGGAGCTTTCACACAGTCCCTAGAGCCTAGTACTTTGAACTTGGACTTAAAGCCTCCAAACTATAAGAAAATAAACTCCTCTTTGTTTAAACCATCCCATTTGTGGTATATTCTTGTCAGAGCAGCACTAGGTAACCAGAACATATGACCTCACGGGGATTTCCTTATGATCAGTTGACTGAGGAAGAGAAAACTCATGCCTGGTTTACAGATGGTTATGTGCAATATGCAGGCACCACTTGAAAGTGGATAGCAGTGGCACTGCAGCTCCTTTCTGGGACTTCCTTGAAGGACAGTGCTGAAGGGAAATCCTCCCAATGGGCAGAACTTCCAGCCGTGCATGTGGCTGTTCACTTTGCATGAAACAAGAAATGGCCAGATGTGCGATTGTATGCAGATTCATGGGCTGTGGTTAATGGCTTGGCCAGATGGTCAGGGACTTGGAAGGAGCATGATTGGAAAATTGGTGACAAGGATGTATGGGGAACGGGTATGTGGATAGATCACTCTGAATGGGCCAGAGGAGTAAAGATATTTGTGTCTCATGTGAATGCCCACCAAAAGAGGACTTCAGCAGAAGAGGATTTTAACAATCATCAGGTGGTTACGATGACATGTTCAGTACTCCTGTCATTGCTCAATGGGCTCATGAACAAAGTGGCCATGGTGGAAGGGATGGAGTTTATGCATGGGCTCAGCAACATTGTCTTCCACTTACCAAGGCTGATTTGGCTACTGCCACTGCTGAGTGCCCAATCTGCCAGCAGCAGAGACTAACACTGAGTCCGTGATATGGAACCATTCCTCGGGGTGATCAGCCAGCCATCTGGTGGAGGTTGATCACATTGGACCACTTCCATCACCGAAAGGACAGCATTTTGTTCTTACTAGAATAGATACTTATTCTGGATATGGATTCACCTTCCCTGCACACATGCTTCTACCAAAAATACCATCCACAGACTTACAGAATGCCTTATAGGCTGTCATAGTATCCCACACAGCATTGCTTCAGATCAAGGGACTCACTTCACAGCAAATGAAGTGTGGCAATGGGCCTATGCTCATAGAATTCACTGGTCTTACCATGTTCCCCATCATCCAGAAGCAGCTGGCTTGATAGAACGATGGAATAGCCTACTGAAAACACAATTATGATGCCAGCTAGGTGGCAATATCTTGAAGGGTTGGGGCAATGTTCTCCAGGAGGCTGTATATGCTCTAAACTAGCATCCAGTATACAGTGCTGTTTCTCCAATAGCCAGGATTCAGGGGTCCAGGAACCAAGGGGTGGAAATGGGAGTGGTACCACTCACTATTACCCTTAGTGACTCACTCAAAAAATTTTTGCTTCCTGTCCCTGCTACCCTATGCTCTGTGGGTCTAGAGATCTTAATCCCAAAGGGAGGAACACTTCCACCTGGAGACACAATACTGATTGCATTGAACTGGAAGTTAAGAATGCCACCTGGCCATTCTGGCTTCCTCATGCCTCTGGATCAACAGACAAAGAAGAGTGTTACTGTACTATCTGGTGTGATAGATCCTGATTACCAAGGGGAATCTGGATTGACATTACATAATGGAGGAAAAGAAGAATATGTCTGGAATACAGGAGATTCTTTAGGATGTCTCTTAGTACTAACATGCCCTGTGATTAAAGTCAATGGAAAATTACAGCAACCCAATTCTGGTATGACTACTAATGGCCCAGACCCTTCAGGAATGAAGGTTTGGGTCACCCCACCAGGCAAAGAACCAGGACCAGCTGAGGTGCTTGCTGAGGGCAAGGGAAATACAGAATGGGTGGTGGAAGAAGGTAGTTCTGAATATCATCTACAACCATGTGACCAGTTGCAGAAATGAGGACTGTGATTGTTATATTTCTTCATTGTATATGTGCATCAAAATTGCATCAAAATTTTTGTTTCTTTCTGTTATGAACTCTGAAATGTAAATAAGGTTAATGCATTTCAGTTGTACATGTGTTAGCTTATCACGTTAGATGCAAATATGACTTTATAATTGTCCTTATTTAGAGATTATATATGGTTAAGAAGATGTGTACAACTGCCAAGTTGGCAAGGGGTGGACTGTGATAGTTGGATCTGTGTGTCAACTTGGCTGGACCACAATTCTGTGTAGTTTAAGCAGTTGTGATGTGGTTATTCCCATGATGGGCTCAGATGAATATGTTCTGAGCAGCCAATCCATTGAAAGGGAGTTTCCCTAGGAGTGTGGTCTGCTTCCAATATATTTATGGACATCCTGGGAAAAGAGACACTCTTCTGCAGATAGGAATCCTGTTGTGCAGCCTACAACTGTCTTGAGCAAACAATCCACCATTCAGCCTGGAGAGCTTGGATTCATCATTCATTGGAGTCAACAGCCAGTATACTGCCTGCCAACCTTGAGATCATCAGCCCCTGCAGCTGCGTGAGTCAAGCCTCCAGCTTGACATTTGATCCAAGAACTTGGGACTTGTCAGCTTCTATAAGTGTGTGAGCTGTTTTCCTAAGATAAATTTCTCTTTTTCTCTCTCTCTCTATTTATAAGCTTTACTGGTTTTGCTTCTCTAGAGAACCCAGCCTAACACAGTGAGTTTGATGTTGATATGTCTTCATGATTTTCTTTTGGGGTCTATCCTGTTTGGGGTTCTTTGGACTTCCTGAATGGATATATTCTCATCTTTCATCATATCAGGGAAGTTCTCTTCCAAAAAATCTTGGACAATTTTCTCAGTGGTTTTGTTTTTCTCTTCCTGTTCTGGAATTCCTATTACATGTAGGTTATTCCATTTGATGGTATCCCACATGAACTTCACTTTGTTTTGATATTTTTTCTGATTGATCATTTTGCAAAGAAGTATTCAGGTATTCATCTTCAATCTCATTAATTCTGTCTTCCATTGATTAAATTGTACTCCTTTGCCCTTTCAATGTGTTATGTATTTCTGAAAATTTAGTACTAATCTTCTGGATTTCTATCTGCAGATTTTGTATCATTTCTAAATTTTCATTTATTTTGTCATTTTGTTCTTGTCTTTTCTTCCAAAATTGTTCTAGGCTTTTGTCTGTATTTTCCTTAATTTTGTCAGTGTTTTCCTTGATCTTTCTCTCAATCCTTTGAAAGTACCTAAATATAATTGTTTTGAATTCCTTATCAGGGAGTTCCAAAGCTGCTGCTTCTTCAGGGATATGTTCTGAGTCTGTATCCTGTTCCCTTGTTTCTATTGCTTTATCTTGCTTCTTTGTGTGGACTGTGATGGCCTGTTGTGTCCAAGACGTGACATTGTTGTATTTAGATCTCTACTAACTGTTTGTAAGGAGTAGTTAAGTGTGAGTCAGGCTTTTCTTGGTGGTTGTTTATTGTTGTCCAGTTGGTGATGAAGGAAGTGGTGACTCTCATTCAGTAAGTGGAGCTTCAGTAAGTGGAGCTGTGGGTGTGGTTGCATTGTATGGGCACAGTTGTTGTGTTCCACTCAGACAAAAAGAATGATCAAGAAACCATCAAAAAAGTAAAAACAAGTGGACAAAAAACACACCACAAAAACACACAGGAACAATTACCAAAAAAAGAAAACAAAACAAACAA
>NW_006921780.1:4175425-4192360 GCF_000298275.1 Orycteropus afer afer
TAGGATTGCCCAACCTTCCTTCCAAGGAGTGGCTGGTGGGTTTGAACCGCCAGCCTTCTGGTTAGCAGTCAAGTGCCCTAGGCACTATGCTACCAGAGCTCTATATGGGATCAAAATGACCACAGCAACCCAAAAGATTAGATAGGAACCTTAAGGGTCAGTGAGTTTATATTAATGGGAGAAACAACTCAGAAAAGGGGTCTGAGAATGGATGCACAACCCGAAGAATGTAATAAATGTCACTGAATTGTATGTGTAGAAATGGTTGAATTGCTGTGTTTTGTTGTGTATATTCTCAACAATAGCAACAAAATAAAAAATAGATGAAGAAAAAAGAAAAGAAACCTTATGGAGCACAGCTTTACTCTGCCACACATGAGGTCTCCATGGCCAGACTCAGTTGAATGACAATTTTTTTTTTTTTTTGTATTTAAAAAAAAAAACTGTTTGTGCAGTTCTCTTCCATTTGCATGTGTAGTTGTTACTGCCCACTCTCCTGATACAGGAATGGGTTCCTAGAACACTCTCTTTATCAACCCACTATGTCAATTCACCTGACATTCAGACAGAAAAGTGTCAGCCATATTCTAGATGTGAATATGTGCTATGGTGCCCAATGCCAAAAATATTAGCAAAATAGAAGAAAAACAAGATTTGAGGTGTATAAAACCAGAAGCCAATCTGTGAAAAAATTCTTCTAACCATCAGTCATACAAAATTGTAAGTGAAGATTCTGTTCTTATCAATGCCTAGTCAAAATTAGTTCTCTCTGGCCAGGAACATATATAATTATAAATGTCATACATCGTCAGAGAAAAGACTGCCTCCAGAGTATCTAAACTTGTTGATGACTTCTTCCATTTTTCCAACCATTACATGCTTTCTTTTTGCATTCCACTCCTGCATAGAGTATGAATGGGAATCCACTGAATGACAACCAAAAAAAAAAGAAAACCAAGCTCACTGCTGTCGAGTCGAATCCAACTCACAGCAACCCCTCCCTGGGTTTCCGAGAAGGTATCTCTATGGAAGTAGATTGTCCAATCTTCCTTCCAAAGAGTGGTTGGTGGATTTGAACTGCCAACCTTCTGGTTAGCAGTCAAATACCTTAGGCACTACGCCACTTTTGTTTTCCCAGTATGAAGCTGTTCAGGGCTTGTGTATTCATTTTCTATTGCTACTGAAACAAATCGCCACAAACTTAGTGGCTTAAAACAACACAAATTTATTACCTTACAGTTTTAGAGGTCAGAAGGGCAACACATATTTCACTAAGCTAAAATCGTGTGTTATCAGGGCTGTATTCTTTTCAGTAGGCTCTAGGGGAGAATGTTTCCTTGCCTTGTCTAACTTCTAGAGACCTCCTTCCTACTTCAAAGCCAGCAATATTGCATCTCTCTGACCTAAGAATGGTCATGTTTGCCTCTGACCACAGCTGCAAAAAGTTCTCCAAGTTTAAGGACCCATCTGAAAGTCTTTAACTTCATCATATCTGCCAAATCTCTTTTGCCATGTAAGCTTAATATTCACAGACTCTGGAGATTGGGACAGGGACACCTTTGGAGGCTAAAATTCTGCCTAACACACTTTGCAACTGCGGTGCAGCAAATCACTTGGTATCACTCTTCTAGCCATGGTCTTTGTGGTTCCCACCAGATGACTGGGTAGGACTATGCAAATATGAGGCACTATGGCCCACCAAGGGGATTGGATAGGTTGTTAATAATGTAAATAAGATACATGACACCTTTGTTGGAGTTGTTGTTGTTGTTGTTATGTGCCGTCGAGCCGGCCGGCCCCGACTCATAGCGACCCCTCCTTGGGTTTCCGAGGCAGTATCACTACAGAAGTAGATTGCCCATCTTCCTTCCGAGGAGTGGCTGGTGGGTTTGAACCACCACCCTTCTGGTTAGCAGTCAAGTGTCTTAGGCACATGCTACCAGAGCTCCTTTGTTGGGGTAGGACCATGGGAGTAAGGTGTATAAAACCCTAGCATGGGGCTTGTCAGTTTTGCCATCCTGCTAGGCATAAAATGAGCCAACCCACAGGCAAAAAGAGGATATCTCACTACCATCAAGAAAGGAGAGCCAGGAATGGAGTCCGTCCTTTGGACCTGGAATCTTTGCACTGAACTTCCTTGATGCAGAAGACAGAGAGCTGTGATACCAGAGATAGCAAGAAGCAGCAGCAAAGAAACTGCAGCAGCAGAACCAACCGAACCAAGAGACCATCACAAGGCAGAGTAGTTGGCTTCCCAGCCCATGGAGCAAGAAAGCTGAGTGCCTTCAGGAAGAAGGATTACTGCCAGAGTGGGGTGCTTCTGGTCATTTACCCATGAGCTAGGCTTACTGACCTAGGAAGGCAAGAAAGCTGAGTGCCTTTGGGCTTGCTGCTGGAGTGGGGTGCCTCTCTGGGCTCCTATCTGCAGAGCTAAAAGAGTTTTGTAACACTTGCCTGAGCAAGGCAGAGGCCAAGGAGCCGCAGGGTTGAGTGCCTGAGGTCAGAGAGAAATGGGCCTGTGGCACAGCTTAGAAGAAGCTGTCCTGGATGAAGAACTACATCCTGAGCTGTTTCTGACCCTGAATTGTAACTTGTTTCTTCCATAATAACCCCATAATCATGAGTATCATCTGTAAATTGTGTGTGGCCATTGCAAGGAATTATCAAACCCAGCAGACAAGTAGAGAGTGCCATGGAAGGGACAGCTGGTGTCAGAATTGGTAAAAAGGTTGGAGGGTGGCAGCATAGCTGACCTCCACTTCATGGGAATCAGCTTTGGACTGTTGATGGTGATCTTGATCCTCCTGCCCCCTGGTGAAGTTAAAGGAGGTCAGATACCACCTCCGTAAACTTTTACAGCAACATAAGAACAGTGATATTTTTAAGGACTCTAATTATTTTCAAAGAGTCAGAAGAGAAACACAAAAACATTACTCAAAAAATTGATATAATTTGAATATGTCATTGCATTTTGGAAAGTGTCTTTGAAGGTTTCAGTAAACAGGTGAGATATAACAGACTTCTAAATGGACACATATAATAGGGCCTTCTCTCATCACCTTTAAATTTATGTGTTTAAAGATCAGACATTAAAAATTAATGGGTCATATCCTAGTTCCGTGAGTAGTGTCTACAGTCAAAGGCTCACTAGCTGCCATCCCAGACAGAACAATTAGTCTCTATACACCTGGAACAACAGAGGAAGAAAGAGATCCAGGAATCAGAAGGAAATGATCTGCAGATCTAATTGTCTCTGTTAGCTACTATCTCCCTTGTTGTCTTAGGCTGGGTTATCTACAGAAGCAACCTGTGAAGTGTATATTGTTGTTGTTGTTGTTGTTATGTGCCATTGAGTCACACCTGACTCATAGCAACCCCTCCTTGGGTTTCCAAGGCGGTATCACTATGGAAGTAGATTGCCCAACCTTCCTTCCAAGGAGTGGCTGGTGGGTTTGAACTGCCAGCCTTCTGGTTAGCAGTCAAGTGCCTTAGGCACTACACTACCAGAGCTCCATGAAGTGTATACATGTATACATATATATAGAGAAAAAGAGAGTGAGAGAGAGATTTATCTCAAGGAAATGCCTCATGTGGTTGTGGAGGCTGGCAAGTCCAACATCCATGGGTCAGGAGTCAGACTGGAGGTTTCTCCTGACTCACATGGTTGCAGGGGCTGATGGACTCACAACCAGCAGGTCAAATGACAGGCTTTTGGTTCACAGGGCTTCAGAAGCTGGCAAATACTAAAATCAGCAATTCAGATAGCAGGCTACTGGCTCACAGGGCTGCAAAATCTGGCAAATCTCACAATTGGCAGGTCAGATATCAGGCTGATAGCTCAAGTTCCAAAAACTGGAGGTCAGATGAAGATGAACCAGATGCAGGATCCAGAGCAAAAGATAATCTTGCCAGATTTTATATAGATATAGATAGGAGCTCTGGTGGCATAGTGCCTAAGGCATTTGACTGCTAACCAGAGAGCTGGTGGTTCAAACCCACAAGGCACTCCCCGGAAAGAAGATTGGGCAAGCTACTTCTGTAGTGATACCTCCTCAGAAACCCAAGGAGGGGTCACTATGAGTCAGATTCAACTTGATGGCAGTGAGTTTGGTTTTTTGGTGATTATATATATATATATATATATATATATATATATATATATACACACACACACACACACACACACACACGAAGGTCATACCACCAAGGAAACTCCTCTTACATCAGAATAAGAGTGTGACTTAAGTGTGTGACTTGAGTCATGCTTTCTTGTAAGGCTGTATCTCAAGATATACCCCACGCTAATCCTGCTTCTTTAATGTATAGAGGTTAGAATTTATAACACATAAAATGGAAGATGATTATAGCAGATCATAAAATGGAGGACAACCACATAATACTGGGAATCATGGCCTAGCCAAGTTGACACATAATTTTAACCATCACTCTTGCCATGAGAAGGAGCTCTGGTAGCATAGTGCCTAAGGCACTTGTATGCTAACCAGAAGGCTGGCGGTTCAAACCCACCAGCCACTCCTCGGAAGGAAGGTTGGGCAATCCTACTTCCGCAGTGATACTGCCCCAGAAACCCAAGGAGGGGTCGCTATGAGTCGGGGCCGACTCAGTGGCAAACAACAACAACAACTTGCCATGAGAACAGAAGAAATGGATGGTGCCCAGATACTGTTACCAAGCATTTTGATCAGGAACCCAAGAGATGGATCTTGATCAAAAGGAGGAAAATTTTGGAGCAGAACTTCAAATTCTTATTGGAAATCAGACTTACTGGATACATGGAGACTGGAGGAATCTCCAAATCTATTGACTTGAAATAACTTTTAAGCTATGAAGTCATCTTTAAATTAAACAATTTAGCTCAATAAATGTTTGCGTTGAACATTGTACCATTTTAAAGAATTACCTATGGGAGATCAAGACAACAGTAACTCTAAAGCCATGTGTAAAAATGGTATGGCAGAGATGTCTGACCTCCTCTAACTTCACATAGGTGAGAGAGAATTACCATCAATATCAGCCCAAGGCTGATTCCTAGGAAGTGGAGGTCAGACATATCTCCACTCTCTAACCTTTTTACCAATTCTAATATCAGCCTTCCCACTCCTGCACTCTCTATTTCTCTGATGGACTCAATAACTTGTTGCAATGGCCACACAGAACTCACAGACAATAGTGACAACTATGGGGTTTATTAGAGAAATAGCAGGTTACATAAAATTCAGGATCAGAAACAACTCAGGATACAGCTCGTTAATTAGGACAGCTGCTTCTCAGCCACGACCATATATATGCAGCTCTCTCACTAGCCCTTGGCCAGTAGGATATCTTGGGCCAAGCTGATCTTTGCCATGTTTGGATAAATGTTACAAAGCTCTTTAGCTCCTACAATAAATGCACCTCACTCCACCAGTAAGCCCCTACCAGAAGACCCTCAGCTTGCTCACTCCGTGGACCAGGAAACCCACTGCCACTTCTGTCAGTCTCCTAGTTCTGCTGCCTCTGCTGTTGCCATTTCTCTGCCACTGCTTCTCACCATCTTTCATCATCTCTGGTAATACAGCCCACTGTCTCCTGGGTCTAGGAGGTTCCCAGCTCAGGCACCACAGGCCAAAGGATGGGCTCTGCTCTTGTCTTTTCATCTTGTAGTAGTTGTAAGGTCTTCCCCACACCCCACAATCCCTGTCCATCTCTGGATAATGTCTCATTTTAAGCAGAATGGCTAAAACTGACCTAAAGAGGTTTTCATGTACCTTATTTGTATGGTCCCACCTCCACAAGGGTGCTATGCACCTTATTTACATTAGCAGCAAGCTGTCCAACCCCCTTGATGGGCCACAGAATCTTACTTGCATAATCTGACCCAATCTTTTTGTGGGAGTTACAAGGTCATGGCTAGAAAGACTACATAAAAGCAACGCATCACACTGCAATCTATAACAACCTCGTTAATGAGTGCCATCAACTCAAAAATCATCTAAGATTAGTTACTGGACAAAATCCTGCAGCTCATATAAGAAAGAAATTTAATATAGATTCTCCCAAATTTAATGACAATCATAAAAATTGATATAATTTTACCAATAAGATGTAAACACAAAAATTGACATGATTTTACCAATAGCAAGCTGTAAAACGAAGGAAACTTTCTATCAATAATGACAATAAGAGCATGGATTAATCCATGCCAGAGAAAAGACTGAATTATCTTTCTATTCTCTTTATAGAAAATAATAGTATAAAATCATTGTTGTATGAAAATCCAAGAATGCGCAGCCCAAAATGCTAATAGTAAAAAATCTATTTTAGAGTTGTTTCAGAAAATTAATTCATGAAAATAATATGTTATTTTTCTAGCTACTATGAGTCAATTGCAACTCATAGCAACCCCTCCTTGGGTGTCCAATGAAGTATCTCTACGGGAAGTAGATTGCCCAATCTTCCTTCCATGGAGTGGCTGGTGGGTTTGAACTGCCAGCCTTCTGGTTAGCAGTCAAATGCCTTAGGCATTACACCACCAGAGCTCATTTATGATGTTTATGGTATTTGCCAGAGTTTTAAAAAATATATAGTTTGTTGTGATTTATTTCATTCTTCTAGATAAATATTTTGTAACTAATTATGCATTAACAATTTTGTATTACTTTTCTTAAATGGCACATCCAAAACTGTATAAGCTTCAGGCCTCACAAAACCAGTTTTCACCCCTGATGTGGAGAGTGGTGACCTTTCCTTTCTAGGCAAAACTTGGCTCAAAATTGCAGCCATGTCTGCTGGGGGGGTGGGTACAGTACTCTTACTCTCATTTTCTCTGGTAGCATAGTGCCTAAGGCTAATCAGAAGGCTGGTGGTTCAAACCCACCAGCCACTCCTCGGAAGGAAGATGGGGCAATCTACTTCCGTAGTGATATTGCCATGGAAACCCAAGAAGGGGTCGCTATGAGTCGGGTCTGACTCAACTGCACATAACAACAACAACAACAACCTCACACAAACTCTGCCACCCCCACCCCCTGGTCTTCTCCACTTTTTCCCTTGTGTCCTCTGCCTTTTCTTCTTCTGGTTTCTACTTGTGCATCCTCTTTCTACCTTGATCTTTAACTCTCATTTCACTCTCCTCCTTTGCTTTGTCCTCTTTCCACCTTCTTCTCAATCTCAGCAAGCCAAGGGGTGAGAACACTGGCTAAGAAGCTAAAGATGCCTGAAGAAGAGTGCAGGACCAACCCCTAGCCCCACCTCCAGCGGCCTCACTTTGCCCTAACAGGTCACCACTTTAGGAGAAGTCTGGGAATAAACCCTGGATTATTGGCCCTGGGCCAGGAACCCAGAGCCTGGAGAGGTGCTGGAAGCCAAGGAGCCGGGAGCACAGCCCAGCAATCCTGGGTTGGACTCAGTCCTGGCACCTCCACCCTCTCTGCTCCTAACCCCAAACTAGGCCTTGGAGCCTTCCTGGGTGCCTGGGCAATCAGGTGCCAACTCTCACCCCACCGGACCCTTGGGAAGGGGTCCAAGGGATAGGAATTTTGACTCTGTGATGAATAAACAAATTTAAGTGGGAGGAGCCCGGGAGACAAGGCCCAGAGGAGTCATTTGGTTAAAATAAAAAGTCTGGCCTCACACTTGAACTTGTCTCCAGTCTTAAGCACAATTAGAAGGAAAACTCTGGTGGGAGATCTTTCTCTCTTCTAATGCCTTTAAGAATCTGCACTTTGCAGCATAGGGATCAGTGCTGCTGAGGTTGGCTGCTGAGGGTTAAAAAGCGAGTAGGGGGTGGGATAAGGAACAGTAGGGTCAGGTTTAGAATTAGATAGCATCTCCACATTCCTGTGGAGGAGTTTGTGGCGAGTGCATGTAGCTCTTTGTCAGTGGTGGTCTATTTCTCTCATGTTTGTCCAGAACTCCTTTTCTACATTTATCTGGGGAATTCTCCAGGGAAGGTCCCCACCTTTGGACTTGCCCCCATTACACAGAAAGGCTTGGCACCTAGGGAATTCTGGGATCCCCTTCACTTCTCAATAAAGCACTGTGCCCTCTAGGCTTAGTTCACCTCCTATGCTTTCGTCCTATGACAGCCTGTAAGAAGCTGTCCCATGATTTGTGTTCCCTGAGGTGGCACAGTGAAGAAGGAAAGCAGTGACTGATTTTGGAGCCAGACTAGCAGGGTTTGACCTCCGACTCAGCTGCATACAGTTTAGAGATTTTGGGCAACTTGCTTAACCAGCTAGGCCTGTTTTCCTCATCTGTGAGATGGGATAATAGCCTAAAGAGGTGTTGTGAAGATAAGATCAGGCTCAAAAATCAATTTGCACAGTGCCTGTCGGCTTTCTTCCTTTTTGTTTCTTCCAGAGGAGACAAGAATATGGAGTTGGGTCTTTGTCTTTAGTGTAGTACAAACAAGTTCAGGAATCAGATTATAAAACATTTAAACTGCTCATACGCCTGAGAGCTTATCTCAATATCTCTCAGCTTCCTGGAATACTTGAACTCTCAAAACTGCCTTAAATTCTTGCTAAAACAAAATAGGGTCTAAAACATAAATAAACACTTCAATGCATGATTTATTTTACTCAAACCTTTAGTTACTTTCCCTCTTTCTGAAACGCTTGCTTTCTCTTTTCCATTCGTGAGGGCTGTCAGGCCTTCCTGCCACAGCCTGAGATCAGAGAACTTGAAACAGACCCAGCATGGGGCAGGGAGAAAGGAGGAGAAAAATGAGAGCCCCAGGGAAAGAGTAGGGGGAGAGGGCAGCTATGAGGAGAGAGGTAGTCAGATGATGGGAGGAAGGAGAGTCTAGGATAGGAGTCGACTGGTGACAGCTGGGAGGTATGGCCGGAGACTCTAGATTCAGAGAGGGTAGGAAAGAAAGAGGGAGTGGGCACAGGCGAGAAGAAGCTGAACAGAAGGCCACAGTGATATTGGTGAACCCACACCCAGCCCCAGCTCCAGGGAGATTTGGAATGAAAGAAGAGCTGGAATGGCCCAACCTCCCCCAACATTCCCTCTGGGCAAAAATCATCAGGCTGAGGAGAAAGACATTAACGGAACTGCAGCCTCCCAACCTTCTTCAAAGCCACATTTCCACCCCTCTGCCCCAGGTCCTCAGGCCTGTGGTTGCCTGGACACGCCTCCACAAGCCTGGCACCAGCCTTCCCTCCTAACCCTCCTACGTGACCAGCACGGGCCCTGGACTGGGTGGCGGATGCTGAGATAAGGCCAAGGAGGGAAAAACCGCCAAAACCAGGAAGTTACACTGCATGGTTCCCCTGGCAACCCAGCCACAGTCTCCAAACAGTGCAGGGTGGGGGGCAGGGACAGCTCCAGTTCTTGGGCAGGCACTTCTTGCTTCCCCAGAGAAGACCTTGGCCGGGGAACTTCTAGACCTCAATTTCTTGTTGGAGAAACTTCTCTTCATGAACCTAGGGCAGTGCTGACTAAGAAATATGGGGGCAGGCTACTTAAAATGCAAATTTAAGACACCACCCCTACACCGCCACCATAGATTGTCTGTCTAGGTCTAGATCTGACTGGAATCTGCATTTCTAACAAGCATCCCAGGTGATTCCAATGTTGCCTGTCTGAGGAATTCACTTAGAGAATAGAATAAATTCTAAGAATGTGGGACTCCTTATAGCAGAGTTCAGGGAAGATAGAAGATGAGACCTGGGGCATCCCAGACTATTTATCCTATGTCTGCTGAAGTCTACAGCTAACCCGATCTCCAGAGGTCCTTGAGTTTGAGTGAGGAAGAATCAGGAAACCTGCATTCTAGTGCATGCAGAACCAATTCAAAACCATGAACCCTGACTTTGTTCCTGTGCCAGCACTGTCTGTTCTGAGATCCAGGGGCCACATGCAGATAAATAAGGTGTGCTTTCTACTGGTTCTGCTCTCAAGAACACTGGGACTGTGCAAATTGCTTAACGTCTCCAGGCTTCAGTTCTCTCTTCTCTCCAATAGATGCAGAAATGCTAAAGCCTTAGCAAGAGGTGGCAAGTCTTTCTGGAATTAATAAATATGCAAGTGCCTTCTAAGCATAACTTTTAGATATTGTCCTTGTGGTTGTATAGCTTTTATTGCCTGAGCTTGAAGTTGAGCTATCTGAGGGGTGTCCAAAAGGTCAGGGAGCCTTGAAGACAGAAACTCCAGGGAGCAGGATTCAAGGCCTGGGGCACTAGGCACTCCATTGGTTCCTTTCTGTAGTTGTCAGAATTCCATTTGCCTTGGAGGGTGGCTTGGAGCTGAACTTCCTGGACCTCTTCCCCCAGCTTGACCTCTCCCTTCCTCCTCTGCAGCACTGACCTCCACCCTCAAAAAATCTCAGCTCATTCTGCCTTTGGGCTGAATGAAACCTTCCCCAGGGTCAGCCACCTCACAAAGACAAGCAATTAGCTCCTATTTCTGTTATCAGGGAATAAAGACCCAGAGATCTACTTCTGAAAGAGCTCTGGTGTGGCGGTGTGTGGAGTAGTGCCTATAACACTTGACTGCTCACCAGAAGACTGGGGTTCAAACCCACCAGCCACTCTTCAGAAGGAAGGTTGGGCAATCTACTTCCGTAGTGATACCACCTTGGAAACCCAAGGAGGGGTTGCTGTGTGGGTCTGATAGAAAGTGAGAGTTTAGAGTTTGGGTCTATATCTAGAATTAGTATTGCTAAATTGTATGATGGGAGCTCTGGTGGCCTAGTGCCTAAGGCATTTAACTGCTAACCAGAAGGCTGGTGGTTCCAAGCCACCAGCCACTCCTTGGAAGGAACATTGACCCATCTACTTTTGTAGAGACACTGCCTCCGAAACCCAACTGCCTCCAAAACCCAAGGAGGGGTCACTATGAGTCAGATCCGACTCCACGGCAGTGAGCTGGGTTGTTTTTTTTTTTTTTTCAAACTCTACTGAGCACAGTTCTACTCTTCTATTCTGATAAATATGGGGTGGTTGTGAGTTGCAATGAACTCAAAGGCAAGCGGTTTGGTTTGATTTGGGTTCTGTAGTTATAAATTTAAATCCTACTTCTGCTGCTACCTGGTATGTTCAGCAAGTTATTTTGCTCTTTTAGCCTCAGTTTTCTCATCTGCATAATGGGAGAGAATAATATTTTACAGTAGTTTCAAGTGCCTTCTGGATTCCCTATCTCAGTGACAAACACCATCATTGGCTTACTTGTTGAAGCTTGCCATTCTTGAGCCCACATCCACTTCTTCACTCTCCACACGGTCAATCAGAAAGTACTAAATAACTTGGAAATTTCATTCTCACTGTTCCACATTTAGGAGCTCAGTGGCATAGTAGTGAAAGCATTGGCTGCTAACAAAGGCAGTTCGAACCCACCAGCCGCTCCTCAGGAGAAAGATGAAGCTGTCTGCTTGCTTCCATAAAGATTTACAGCCTTGGGAACTCTGTATGAGGCAGTTCTACTCTGTCCTAAAAGGTCACTATTGAATCAGAATTGACTTGATGGCAGTGGGTTTGGTTTAGGGTTGTTGTGTTTTTTTGTTTTTTTTTTTGGTCACACACTTAATCTACTATCATTTTAACTCAGACTCTTGTAGTAGCCTCCTAAAGTCTGCCGCTCTCAGTCTTTTCTCAAACTTAGGTCATTCTCTACCCTACAAAAAAAAAAAAAAACCACCTCACTGCGTCTAGTCAGATCCAACTCATAGTGACCCCTCCTTGGGTTTCCGAGGCGGTATCACTACAGAAATAGATTGCCCAACCTTCCTTCCAAGGAGTGGCTGGTGGGTTTGAACCACCAGTCTTCTGGTTAGCAGTCAAATGCCTTAGGCACTATGCCACCAGAGCTCCTACTCTACCCTATAGCCTCCAGAAATTTCTAAAATACCACTCTCATCTCTTCATTCCCCTGCTTATAATTCTTCACTGACTCCTCATGCCCTCAATGAAACGTCCAAAATTGTTTACTGGACTCTGAAGTTTCTTTGACCACCTGCTCTGACTTCCCTTTTCAGTAGCCGTTTCTCAGCACCCCACCCCTCATTCCTCTGAACACATTCTACAAGCCCTTTCTCACCTCTGGCCCACGCACATGTTCACTCCTGCCTAGGACCCTCTCCTCCTCGCCAGCACTACCCCCAACCATGTTTCCAATTATCCTTTAGCCTTCAGTTCAGGCATCACCATCCTCCAGATATCCTTCACTTATGTCCCTTCCCACAAGACTGGGTAGGTGCCCCTCCTGTGGGTTCTCATAGCACCTAGACTTCGCCTATCCTGCCACATATTACAGGAATGTCTGAATGGTGCAAACTCAGCTACAGACTGAAAGGTTAGAGGTTCACGTACCCCCAGGGGCACTTCAGAAGAAAAGCTTGGCAATCTTCAAAAAAGAAAATCAGCAAATCAGCCATTGAAAACCCTATGGACCCTGGAATTATTGCCCTGAGATAATCTTTAACCTTAAATTTTAAACAAAAATATCCCCTGAAGTCTTCTTAAAGCTAATCAACAGTTTAGCTTACCTAGCAAACAAAGAATGTCTGTCTTGAGCAGTGTATTCTTTTAAGAACCATCTATCTGGGATCAAGGGAGCTCTGGTAGCGTAGTGCCTAAGGCACTTGACTGCTAACCAGAAGGCTGGTGGTTCAAACCCACCATCCACTCCTTAGAAGGCAGATGGGGCATCTGTAGTGATACTGCCTCAGAAACCCAAGGAGGGGTCGCTATATGTTGAGATCCTCACAGAAGGGCAGGAACTATATTTGTCTAGTCAGCTGCTGCTGTATCCCCCAGCACCAAACCAATGCCTCACCTTGATTTTTTTTTTTGAAAGAATAAATTCAAAATATAAGTTCAGTGCAGGGAATTACTTGGTATGGCTCATCTAACCATGGTCTTTGTAAATCCTACCAGATGACTGGGGGGAACTATGTAAAGGTGAGATGATTTTGGCCCATCAAAGGGATTGGCTAGCTTGTTAAATGCAAATGTAAATTAAGGTGCATGGCACCCTTAGGGGTGGAGTGGTAGTTAAGGTTTTTGTTCACCTTGGCTGGGTTGTGATATTGAGTGGCTTGGCACCTGGGTATAGTTATTCCCCATGATGAGACTGCATGTGTTATAATCACTTCCGTGGTAGAATCTGCTGTGAACAGTTAATCAGTTAAAGGAGAATTGCCTTTGGGGTGCTGCCTGCTTCCAGTATATATAGAAAGGATTCTGCATTTGGTTGGATCTTCATTTCCAGTTTCTGTACTTGAACCAGTGGCCTGTTGTGTTGCCTGCTGATCTTGGGATTGTTGCCTGCACAAGCTGTAAGCCAACAATCTGTCATTTTACTGCCAATCTTAGATGTATCAGCCTCAGCAGCCAGCAGCTGCATGCATCAGGAGAAGCCTCCAGCTTGCTCCAGTGGGTCTGGAAGGCATAGCTGAATCCCAAGGTCAAGAGACCTCCTCCCAGCCCTGAGAACTGGCACTCTGAACGTAGTCTTCCTGTGGAGCCAGTACTCTAAATTTGGACTTCTAGCCTCCTGAATCATAAGAGAATAAATTTCTGTCTGTTGAAGGCATCCACCTGTGGTATTTCTGTTACAGCAGTACTATATACCTAATAATATAGGATGGGACCATGGAAATAAAGTGTATGGTACCATAAGGTGGGTTCACTAGCCTTAAAAAGAGACATCCCAAAGGTGGAATGGAGAGCACTGCTGTCAAGAAAGAACCAGGAGTGGAGTGCATCCTTGAATCTGAGATCCCTGAGCTGGACCTCCTTGGCAGAGAGACAGCAGCAGCAGAGGCAGCAAAACCAAGAGACCAGCATGAAATGGAGCAGTGGGATTACCAGCCAATGGAGCCAGAAAACAGTACTTTTGGGCAGGAGGCTTGCTGGAGGAGTGAGGTGCACTAAAAGAGCTTTATAACACTGTCCCAGCAGGACAGAGGCCAGGCAGGCCAAGAGGCCAAGGGGCAAAGAGAGGCAACTCTGAGGGTCTGGCCAAGGGGGGAGGCTGTCCTGATAGAAGAATAGTATCCTAAGTGTTCCTGAAAACCTAAATTATAACCTGTTACTTCCTTAATAAACCCCATAATCATGAGTATTGTCTGTGAGTTCCATGTGGCCATTGCAATGAATTATTGAACCCAGCACAGAAGTAAAAGTGCCGTGGGAGGGATAATTGACATCAGAATTGGTTAAAAGTTTGGAGGGTGGCACCATGTTTGATTTTCATCTTATGGGAATCAGCCTTAGGCTGCTGATGGTGATTCTGTCTCCCCTTTGTGAAATTAGAGGAGGTCTGATGACGATCCCCCCCATGCCCGTTTTGCTAGAAGTAAAGCCCCTAGCACAAGAACTAACAGAAAATGTTAGTGGATATCATTATTATCATCATCATTGTTTTAGTCACATAAAATCATGTTTCTCTAAAGGAAAATATTCAAAATGGCAGCCCTAGTGTCTGAGAAGGTGTTTGTAGAACTCTTCTCTCTACCCAGTGATGATCTGCCCCAAGTCCCACCCCATCCAAGGTTCTCTTCCTGACTCTGGCCTTCTTTGCCCACCTTCACTCCAGCAGGAAAGGAATAGCCTCTTTCCCCACTGAAACTTGATTTCTGACCAGAGTTAGTGACTCTTCTTTTTCCAAAGGAGCTGCCCTAGCCTGAGGCAGAAGATAGGAGAGGATATCTAAGATATGCAGTCTGATATCACTACTGTGATATGCCAGCCACCACTTGGGAAGTCACCCAGGGCAGCGGGAAGTTGTTGAGTAAGTCTCCATAGACCTCTTTTTGGATTTCTCCAAAAGCATGTACTACTGGCTTTCTAAATTATCATGGCTCTTATCCATGTTTTATCTCCCCTATAGGATTATGCACTTTTTAAGCAAAAAGATCATAACTTAATACTTTTATACCCACCATAAGACCAGACATTGAGTAGAATCTCAATAACTGTTGAATGAATGAACACATGAATGAACAAATGGGTATGTATATGCACGGACCCAGACAGAGCTCCCCATTTTCCACCTTAAAAAGATGTGATTTGTCCTATTATTGAAGATGCTCCTCCTCCTGACCCTTAAGAGATTCCATAGGCTAATAACTTTTATAGTCAAGAGAATTATTTTTCCTTGTTTAACCTAAATTTCTCTAGATGCAGCTTCAGTGCACTTTTTTCTAATCTACCTCCCTGGCCATTGGAACTAAAACTCACTTCTTTGCAAGGGGACAGTTAGTAATTTACCCTTTAGCCTTCTCTTCAACAAATTTAATCCAGACGCTTTACTGCTCCCTCTCTGGTGCTCTATAGTCCAGCCCTTTCCTTGTTCCATTGCTCCTTGGGCCTTTTGCCAAACTCTCAAAGTCCTCCCTCAGAGAAGAGGCAGGAATGGGACATACTGTTCTTACTGGAGCCATGCACAAACACAGATGCTTACACTCCCACCTACGTGCACAAGACATACACCTCTCTGCACCTGTAACTCCCAAACCTTGGTAAACACATACCCAGAATCAGGCCTCCACACAGGGTTACAGCCCCTTCCATCTCTTCTCACCCTCCACCTCCCAGAGCCCTAGTGATGCAAATTCTCGCACACCTATAGGAACATTCACACTCAGATGAATAGGCCTACACACACTTAAGCTTTTTACCCAAAGGTGAGCCAAACTGGGTGGAGCTTCTGACACTCATTTTCTTCCTCCTCCTCTCTCCTTTCCAACTCTCTGTGCCATTAGCTCCCAAAGGCCAAGCCTACTTTCTCTCCACCTCCACAGTGATTTTCCACTTTAAGGCTGAAGGTAAAGAGTAAACTAACAGAAGTTGGCTTCTACCACTTTTACCTGCCCTCTTCCCATTCATTCTTCCCAAATCCTCAACACTCCTTCTATTTGCCCAGAGCACACATACCACCCTCCATCCCCTTCTCAACTTTCACCCCTCCAGCTGTAGGTAACACAGCTTTTAAGGTTGTTTTTTTGTTTTTTAACCTTTTGGAAATGAGGGAGCTCTGGTGGTATAGGGCTTAAGGCATTTGACTGCTAACCAGAAGGCTGTTAGATCAAACCTACCAGCCGCTCCTTGGAAGAAAGGTTGGGCAATCTATTTCCATAGTGCTACCACCTCAGAAGGCTGGCGGTTCAAACCCACCAGCCACTTCTCGGAAGGAAGGTTGGGCAATCCTGCTTCCGTAGTGATACTGCCTCGGAAACCCAAGGAGGGGTCGCTATGAGTCAGGGCTGACTCGACGGCAAACAACAACAACAACAACAACCACCTCAGAAACCCAAGGCGGGGTCACTATAAGTCCAACTTGAGGGCAGTGGGTGTTTTTTTTTTTTTTAAATGAACAACAGGAAAGCATTGGAATCTGATGTATAATCCAGGTTCCATCTCAGATCCAGTGACAGGCTGGATTTCAGGGAGCAGAATCATGTTACCAGACCAGGGGGTTCCGGAGTGTGAGGGTAGTGTAATATTCATTCCTTCACTCTTTCACAAATATTTATCTGGCACCTACAACAATGACAAACACTATTCCACGTGAACAAAACCAACAAAAATCCTGCCCTTGTATGCTGTACATTCTCTGGGTGGGGATAGAAAATAAATAAATGTAATATATTGGGTGCCAGGTGGTGATAAAATAAAGCAGAGAAGAAGGATAGGGCAGGGAGTACAATTTTAAATAGAATGGCCAGGGAAGGACTCACTTGGAAGTGGACATTGGAATAAAGAAGGAGATAAAGGAGTGAGCCATGTAGAGATCAGGAAGGAAATCATTCCAGGCAGCAGTCACAGTCCTGAAAGGGCAGAGTGTTAGGAAACAGCAGGGAAGAGAGGCCACCAAGAGCAAGGTGTTAGGAGATGTCAGAAGGTACAGTCATATAGAGGAGCTCTTCCTCTGGGCCCAGGGCCTGAAGAAGTTCTAGGAAAGATGAAGCTGAATTAGGGATAAAAC
>NW_006921780.1:4195630-4224705 GCF_000298275.1 Orycteropus afer afer
CAGCCACTCCTCGGAAGGAAGGTTGGGCAATCCTACTTCTGTAGTGATACTGCCTCGGAAACCCAAGGAGGGGTCGCTATGAGTTGGGGCCGACTTGAAGGCAAATAACAACAACAACAACTATGTTCTGGGCACTATGCAAAGTGCTTTCTACCTAAGGTGTCATGTAATCCTCAGAGCAACCCCATGAGGAATTATCTCTAGTTTACAGATGAGGAATCCCCCCTCTTTTATCCTCCTAGCCCCTCTATAGCTCTTCTCCCTGAGCCTGGAACAACACAGGTTCAGCCAGGCTCATAGCTTGGTACATCTGAGCTCAAATCTCTGTCTTCCACTTACTCACTGCATGGCTTTGGGCAAGTTATCTGCCCTTTCTGGGCCAGTGTCTTCAAGAGACAAAACAGGGAAAATAATCAAGTCATAGCCACCTCCTGGGCTATTGTGGGAATCTGACAGAAGAGTGCAGTGGCTCTGCCTTGGAACCTTGGCATATTGTGTGTCTCAGAAAATTGTGAGGTGTATGGGCAATAATTTGCAGCTATTAACAGTTAAGTTAGGAAAGGTTGTATTTTTAGTACAAATATGAGTGGATTCAATGTTTTGTCTGCAATGACATCATTCTCACTCTATTGCATTCCACAAAGCCTTCCTGAACGGGAGATAAAGGATCCTTGTGACAGCTAATCCTAGGGGGAATTTGCCCTTAGCTGCAGCCTATCTTATCTGTGCCACAACCCATGGGAGTGCAGCAAGCAAGCAAATACCATCTCTCCTGTGGTGTCCATAGATAAGGCTGAGAACCACTGAGCTGACACTAATGATGAAAAGCACTGGCATGGGCTAGCACATAGTAGGTGCTTCTTGGCAGAGGGGAACACAGGAGGGTAAGGAAAATGAAGATTCTGGTTATAGACCACTGCATAATCCCATCACCCTCACGCACAATGTGGGAAGGCACAGGGTCTGACTGAAAGCTGCTGCATAAAGTTGACACCAAAGACTTATGGTTCAAGCCCACCTAGAGGAATCTTAGAAAGTAGGTTTGGCATCTACTTCCCAAAAATCTGTCATTGAAAACCCTGTGGAACTCAGTTCTTCTGACACACATGGGGTCACCATGAGTTGGAATCAACTCAAGGCCAACTGGTTTTTGGTAGGGATCGAAAACTATGATTGTAACATTTATGCCTAGGCCAGGCACTGGGGAAAATGACCCCCAAATTATCTTGTTCTGAGGCCATTAGTTTAACAAGGAAGCTCTTAGCTGCTAGGTTGTCCCCAGTAGGCAGCCTCACAGGTGCCTGGGGCGTCAACAGGCCTTCCTCCCTCCAGCCACCTCCACCAGCCCACTCTTGCTCATTCTCTGGCTGGCTTTCCAGTTCCTCCTCATGACTACAACTTCACCCTGGCCCCCATGCTGATCTGACCAACTCCAGCAGGTCACCTTGCCCCAAGCCTGCCTGAGGAGCCCCCCAGTTGAAGATGGCTGTACCTGGCAAGACTCAGGGCCATGCTAAGAGCCAGCCCCATCCTCTCACAGTGGCTAAGAAGCTACTCTCGTTAGAAGAAGGAGCCCAGCCACGAGCTCCAGGTAGGGCTCCTCCACTTGAAATCCACTGGGTAGTTGAGACCATCAGTTATGGCCTCCAGACCAAGGGCAGCTGTGAAGTCTTATCATTTCTCAACCCCAACCTACCTTTCACCTCTAGCAGTGAGACAGGATGGGGGAGAAATCAAAGAGTGGGTTAGCACTGCAACATTTCACCTCAAAGTCCTTATCCCCTGTACCATTCATTGCCCTTTCCCCAGTATTTCTCCCTTCCCCACAGTGGGCACAGCGATTGCAGACACAGCCAGAGTCCATCCAAAAAAGACTGGGATTCTTTATTTAAATCAGCAAACTCACATTCCTCAAGGCCCAGACCACGGTGGGCAGCCCTCCCTTCTTTGTCCCCTCACCACCACCTCTTAGCCACAGCAAGAGGAATGGAAAATGAGAAGCCAAGAGGGCCTCTGCTGGGGAAGGCTGCCCCAGATGTGTGGTGAACACAGTCCAGCTGTGGCTGGAGTGGCAGCCACCACAGGCCCCTCCCTATAAATTAAATCCCTGCAGCTACAGCTTGTGGAAGGAAGGCTAGTCCAACATCATAAGGCCAGGAGGCAGCAGCCCTAACCCCCAGCCAAGGAATGGATTGAAGGCACAGAGCCCAGGAGGAGAGCTCAGAAGGAAAGAGAAGAATTGGGGGGGAACCCCCAAATTTTGGTCCCAGGGGAAAAGAAGACAGGCCAGTTGGTCCAGTTTTGGTGGATTTGTGGAAGGGAATGGGAATGTATTAGTAAGTATGGGGAGAGGCCACCATTGGGCACCTCTAGAGGAGACAGGCTACGCCAGTCTCCAACCCTGGCAGAGGGGAGCCTGAGGGCTCCAGGGGCTCTCAGGGAATGTCATTGCTTAAAAAAAAAAAACTTATATATATTAACCATTCACGGAAGGGTGGGGCACGGGTGGGGCAGGATCAGAGGATCTGGCGTGGCATCCCATAGCCAGTCATGCCTGCCTGAGATGCCCCACGGTTGGTGCCCATCTGCAACCCTATCACATTCTTGCCCTCTTGCAGCTGGTTGTCTGAGAAGTTCCGAGGGTTCTCCTTGGATTTCCTGGGTGGGAAGAGAGAGCTGGTAAGAAGGAGGTCAGAGGTTGCCCCAGTAAAGCTCTCCCCTGTACAGATCATAGCCTTTGCTGTGGGCCCAGTACTGGCCCCAGCTCTGCCCTTGAGAGCCTTGAGCTCTCTGAAGACACCTTTTCATCTCATCTCAAAAGGGACAATAACTTGTTATCTGAGGGAGTTATAAGGATAAGGATTAAGTGAGACGAGGAATGTGGAAGTGCTTCCTAAAGGGCCAGGGCTAGGGAAACATCGGTTGTTCCCTAGGGACAGGAGTGGGCAGGGACACTGTGCCTGCCCCAGTCTTGCAGCTGGCCCAGCAATACTTACTTGGGAAACCAGTTGGGATCCCCAGAAAACAGCCCATCATCTCGGGCTACTGCCAGCCCACCCAGATTCATCAGTGTCCGCTGTACACAGGCCATGTTCTTCCCTGGGAAGGAGAAGAGGGAGGTGTTGGCCTCAGCAGGGCTAAGGTTCTGGATACCTTCATCACTCAGTCAGCAGTCAGTCAGCAGGACTGGTCTCCTATAGTTCTTCTTTTTCCCCATACCCTTCTCCACCCCAACTCTCAACATGGCTTAGTCTCTCATAAAACACACACATACACCCCTCTTGGCTCTGTCCCCACCCACCTTCCCAGAGGTCCACAGTCTGGAAGATGTCCGTGGTGTTGATGCCATAGCGCTCAGCTGCCTGCAGGAACTGAGAGATCTGCTCCATCTGCTTGAAGGCCATGGTGGAGGCCTGGATCTTCTTTACTGGGGCCTGGCCCTCAGGGTACAGTCCATTAATGAGCTCACAAAGCACCTGGGTGAAGGAGAGCAGGTTTGCAGAGGTAAAGACATGCTTACCACAGGTCACCATGTGCTGCCTTCAGCACCAGTAGCTGTGGACCAGAGAGGTTCCTCTTCTACCTGAAGACAGCTCAGACACCTTCATTTGGAGTGAGCCTCAAGGGTCCTTCTTGCCCAGCCTCTGCTTCTGAGCCCAGAATGAAAAGCCAGCATTTAATCTTTCCTTTCTATTATACTATCCCTCTGACTAGAGCACACCTGCTCTTTCCTTAGAGATATTCTTTGGTGTCACCTAGGGCCTTCCTTCTACAGGAAGAAATACAGGAATGTTCCTCCTTACCCTTCACGCAGTGGGCAGGAAGGAAAGCATGGGTCTTTGCACAATAAAGATGTCCAGGCTGAGGGAGAAGTTGGGAATGGTGTGCCCTTAGCCTTTTCTTCCTCAGGTTGAAAAATTCCCAGGTTCCCGCACCCAGCCCTGCTCTCTGACACTTTCAACCCTCAGTGGGCCCAGCTCTCACTGTTCCATCCTTGAGCCAGTTCTGGAAGTTCTCCCGGCCAGGCTGAGGCCGGCCCACATCCTTGCGGCACTGGGTGGTGATCCACTGGATCAGGATCTGCTCCAGGTCTGTGTCGTATTGTTTCTCAATCTTCTGCTGCACCTCCCGGCTCAGGCCATAGGCAGGTCCCCTATTGGCCATTCTGATGGCTAGTGGTGGCTGTAGGGAGCTGAGGGGAGAATACACCTGGGATCAGCACCTGCAGGGACACACATTATATCCTCTAGGGTGGGTCCCAGGGGTGAGGACCAGAACTGCTGCCATACCAAGGAAATCTCTTCTTAACCCCTGGACAGGGACTAGAATAACACTCTTCAGAACTTTGGAAAATGTCATTGGGTTACACAGGCCATCTATGGATTCCCCATTAGATTTCATTTAAACAAATGGCTGTACTATTAGAATGAAGCATAAAACCCACTGGAGTAGAATAAGGGGTACATAAGACCAAGATAGGAGATTCAGCCCCTCATTTGGACTGGTCAGCTTTAACATAGGCAAATTGGTCCTTCTAACTCCAAATTTTCCCTTTACAGCCCTGAGAAGGCAAAGGATTCAGGATAAGGAGGAAGAACATGGAGCAGCTTGGGAAACCTGTGCTAGCAGCTAGAAGACTGGATGAATCAATCCTTGACCAGCCACTGGGTTTTCATTGAACAACTGCAATTTATGCTAGAGACTGTGGAAGAGAGAAAAGTTCTTTGTCCTAAAGTTGCCCAGAGTGTTATTAAGGAGACAAGGTGAGTGCATATGGAAGGGTAAAGATTGCACACAGTTAGACAACATACTGTAGGAATTCAGAGAAGAATATGGGCAGAAGCAGCCTGGGGAGCTGCCTGGAAGATGTTGGTCTAGGTAGGTCCTTAATGGATTTCAGCAGACAAAAGGGAACTTCACATGAGAAACCAGACAGTAAGAACTGGTTCTACTTTCCCTCCTAGAAGCTGTGGCACAAGAACTTGACTACTAACCAAAAGGCTGGCAGTTCAAAGCCACCAGCTACTCCTCAGAAGGAAGGTTGGGCAATCTACTTGTGTAGTGATACTGCCTCGGAAACCCAAGGAGGGGTCGCTATGAGTCGGGTCTGACTTGACGGTATATAACAACAACAACAACAAGATCACCAGGGAGCTCTGGTGGCATAGTGCCTAAGGCATTTAACTGCTAACCAGAAGGTTGGTGGTTCAAACCCACCAGCCACTCCGCGGAAGGAAGAACGGGCAATCTATTTCCGTAAAGATTTACTGCCTTGGAAACCCAAGGAGGGGTTGCTATGAGTCCGAATCAACTCAACGGCAGTGAGTTTGGTTTGTTTTAAAGATGTCCACTCCTAATTCCCAGAACCTCCTTCCATTTGCCCAGACTATGTTACGTTATAGTGCGGATGCAATTAAATTAAGGACCTTGAGATATTATCCTGGATTTTTCAGGTGGCCCAATGTAATCACAAGGGCCTTATAGGTGAAAGAGGAAGTCAGAGTCAGAATCAGAGAAGGAGACGCAATGACAGAATTAGAGGTTGGAGTGATGCAAGGCCATGAGCCAAGCAACGCTGGCAGCTTCTAAAAGCTGGAAAAGGCAAGGAAATGGATTCTCCCCTAGAGCCACCAAGAGAAATGTAGCCCTGCTAATACCTTGATTTTAGCCCAGTGAGACCGCTGCCAAACTTCTGACTTCTACAGTTGTAGGATAATATATTTGTGTTGTTTTAAGCCACTAAGATTATGGTAATTTATTATAGTAGCACTAAGAAATTAATACAAGAGCCGGTATTTTTAGGGAAACCTGGGAACAGAGGGAAGGATGAGGAAGTACACAGGAGGGTTTCTTTAACAGTTTGAAGACTTTGGTTAGCAAGAATGGGAGGTTTCCTGACCACTGGCCTGAGTTGGCAGAACCTCTCTGCGGCCTGTCCCCATACACCACCTCACTGCCTGGGTCCCACACCCAGGGACCTGTCAATCAAGCCCTAGATGCTACTGATGCCCAGGGGGAGCTGAACCAGAGAAATTACACGGTCCCCTACTTCCTGACCCCTTCCTGGACAGGCTCTTCTGCTCTGCAATAGAGCTAGCCTTCTCTCTGCTCACCAAACGGGATCCCCAGGACCAGCACCTGTGTTCAAGGGGGGTGGGGGAGCCGCCCTTTCTTCCCACTTCTGATTCCAGGCCAAGCTAGGTTAGATTTAAGAGATGAAGTCATGCTGGCCCCTCCCTCCCACACACCCCAGGTTAAACAATCTGGCCACCCCCACAATGGGCCTCAGGGTTCAGCTGCAGTACAAGAAGCCAGACCACAGGGGATGCAGCTGTTCAACACCCTCACACCTCTCAGTACCAGAGCCCAGGACAGGCTTTCAGCCTGGAAGGCTAAAGCCAATCCCCTCCGTCATACTCCAACATGGCCGCTCCTTCCTGCTCCTCTTATCGAGCTGCACATTTCAGGCAAAAAGCCTCCCCATAAATCAGTTATTTTTAAACCTCATTAAGAGTAACCCAGCCCCTCCCCCAACTTCCCCCAGGCTGAAAGCTGGGCCAGATGAATGTGGGTCTGGGCCCTGACCTTATACGACTATCCGCAACACAATCAACTGGGGTGAAGGCAGGCAGTTGAGTGGCTGAGGCCTGAAGAAAAAGGAAGGCAGCTTCCTTCCCCTCCACAGCCCAGCCCCAACTTCTCAGCACACTCGCACCAAAGCCATCAAAACCCTTTGCTATCAAGTCAATTCCAACTCATAGTACCCCTCTAAGATAGAGTACAACTGCCTCAATGGGTTTCCAAGGCTGTAATCTTTATGGAAGCAGACTGCCACATCTTTCTTTCTTTTTTTTTTTTTTTTTTGCTAAGCAGCAGCTAGTGGATTCAAACCACTGACCTTTTGGTTAGCAGGCATGGGCTTTACCATGTGCCACCAAAGCTTCTCCTGAGCCATCACTGTCAAAATAAGCCTATAACCTCTAATACAGAGGAGGATGGCTGGAAGACTTGGCAGGATGACAAGGGGGCTGGAGGGCTGTCATCACTCCCTATTCCCTGCCCAAGTTTCCAGACCTCTCTTCTGGGAGCAGTTTCACTGTAGTCACACAGAATTTAAGGCTGTGTCTCCATGGGGCCAAGTGGCCTAAGGCCCAGGGCTCACTACAACACAGGGAAAGAAAGGTCAGGAGAATGATTAACCAAGACACAAGGGTTAGAATGAGACAACAGGGACCGAAGGCAGACCCTGCCAGTGTCCCCCCCCCCCCCCCCCGGGGGGAAGGGCAGATCAGCCTCTCAGAGCCACTTCTGGGCAGAGAGGAGAGGATGGATGCTGAGGGCCTCTCCCACATTCCAGGGTCCGGATACAGCTGGCAGGGCCGTGGCCTCCAGCTGCAAGGTCTCTGCTCCACTCTGGGGCCTTTGCCTTAGAGCCCCAAAATGCCAGAGCCACAGGGCAGAGCTCTGCAAAGGGGTGGGCCCAGCTGGGTCCAGTCTGGCCAGCAGCTGTTTTCTCCACCCGACCCCTACAATCAGGCAGGAGCTGATGGGCTGCGGCTGCTGGAGTTGGAGAGGCCCACCCTGTCGACAGACACCCAGGGGACCGGATCTTGCCCTATCTTGAAGGAAGGGAAAACAGCAAGTCACCCACCAAAGTGGAGAGAAGAGACAGGCCCAGCTGGAAGGCAGGCGTGGGAGATGCCCAGAGCTGGGGATCCCAGGGAAGACAACAGCTGGACGACTTGGGGGGTAGGTTGGCAGTGTGCAAGCTAAACTCCAGAGTTGACTACAGCTATGGGAACAACTCTCACCCCCACCCACAGGATTACAATGGTCAGGAAAGGGGGAGGGATCACAAGAGACACTTCCAACCCTCAGCTCCACCCATCCTGGGTTTGGAAGTTTACCTCACCCCACCCAGCGGCAATGCCAAAGGAAAGGCAGACACGAAGGGGGGCCACTTGAGAGTTCCTGGCTGAAGTGCTTAACTGGGAAGACAAAGGGACGATCATTCACTGTGGAGACAGGACACAACGGAATGTCCCAACTCAGATTTGGTGCTAGGACTATTCTGAAAGGGTGCTGAAGACACCTGCCCACAAAGAGCTACAGGGAAGAAGCAAAACCAAGGATGGTGGGAAACCGAAGATTAGGGGGCCCCCTTAGGGAATCCCCTCACCATCAAGAATTGTGAGCAGAAAAGAAAGCTGAAGTTACACAAACAGGAAGCCGCAAGGTTTGCGTGGGAGGGGGGGTAAGGAGGGGACTGTTGCCATGGCTTCTGTGTACCAAACACTGGAATGGGGGCAGGGTGGGGGCACCGGCAGAAACACCCACTCAACACCGATTAAGTATGGGAAGGCTCTGAGCACAGGGGACAGAGTTGGGGTCCTGGAGAAAGGGTTCACCTCCCAGTAGTTCTGGGGTGTAGCCAGGTACCAAATATTCCTCAAGGAAGTAGCTATGGAGGACATTTGGAGGAGACTGAGAAGTTTGCGATAGAGAGGCAGACTCAAGGAAGTAGATCAGCAGAAGAAGAAATGCCCTGGAAACCTAAGGTGTGTCCTGAGCTTGAGCGCGGCATACCTGAAAATCTGGAGGGAAGAGGGATAGAGTGAAGGAAGGATTAGACATCAGTCCCCAGGGAGCACAGGCAGAGAGAGAGAGAGAGAGAGAGAGAGAGACAGAGAGAGAGACAGAGAGAGTAAGGCAGTGGGGTGAAGGAAGGAGGTAAAGTTGGACAAAGACTACATATTGGTTCTAGACTGGTAAGGCCCATGCGCCCCTGCCTCACCCTATCCTGGCCTCCTCTGTACTTTTAGGTCTCCCCTGTGGACTCAGCACCAAAGGGGTTTGGCTTCTTTTTGGATGCGGAATTAGGAAGAAGGAATAGGGTAAGGGTTGTAAGTGGGGAGCTGTCCCTTTGTCTGGAGCACGGTAGTCAAAGAGAGAACTAAGAAGAGCCCCATCCAAACCTAGGGTCTTCTACACCGGATCTCCACACCGTCTCCCCACTCCGACCCCGCTTCTCTCTGCCCCACCAAATTCCCCTAGAACTTACTAGGTACCAGCTCTACGAGGCCTGCACAGTGCGTTAAGGAGGCGGTTCGCTTCCGGTCTGGCTCGGCTGGCCTCCACAGCCGGCCCCCACCCCACCGCCACACCCAAACCGTTACTGCGGGATGAGTCACCCACCGCCCGCCTAACGCTGGGGTGACGCAGTGGTCTGGGCAGCCCGCCTGCCGCCCGCAGCCACCGCCGCCTTTCCCAGAAGCAGGGAGCACCGGGCGGGGGGCAGCGGGACCCGGATAGGGGCAGGAGGGCCTGGAAGGCAGCCACCTCCGACCTCGCATAGGCAGGGCACTGCAGCGCTGCAGGCCCCCAGATGTCTGAGGTCAGAGGGCTCTCCTATGAGGCGAACCATCCAAGCCTCGACTCCTGACCTGCACCAGGGAAGGTTAGGCCACACTGAGACCCGTGCACAGGGCTCTGTAGCCCCAGTCCGTGACCCTAGTGCCCAGAAAAGCGAGCTAGCAGAAGGAATGGAGAGTGTGGGTTCAGGGACGCAGGCAGACAGCAGGCAGCGCCCAGACTGGCTGCTAGAACCCAGAAGTGAAGTGTCGCGCGGGAAGCTCAGTGCACATGGAGCGGGGCCAAGCGCCGGCGTCAGGGCCTGGGGCTCGCCGTCGATCGGGGCCAGCCGGCTCATCAGAGACGCACTCCTTTCCCCCGTCCCGGGAGGAATCGGCGGATGGAACGCAATCCTCGAGTCACTGCACCGGACGGACGCCCCGTCCATGCACAGCAAACCTTGCCTGACCTCATCGCCCAACAATGCCTGGTCTAGGCATGGGGGAAGGAGGTGACAGTACCAAGCGGGGCAGAGCAGTCATCGAACCCTCGCCTGACCCCAACCTTTGATCCCCAATCTCGCTGGAGCAAGTCCCAAGCGTCAGCTTCTTGCTTTCTGCAGCCCGCGCATACCCCCCTCAGTCCCTGCTCACCGTACAAGCGGGCTGGAGAGCGGCGCGCTCCGGGACGGGCTACAGCGGCGAGTGGTGCGCGGCGGCGGGGCCCGGAGTTTTCAGGCGGCTCCCGCCTCAGACGGGGAGGGCCAGAGGCGGGGCAAGGGCAGCTAGAGTTTAAAGGCACCGCAGCGCGGGGGCGCAGGGGCAGCGTTGGAAAAGAGAGGAACAATCGGCTAGAACACTGATTAGAGACCCTTGGGAGTCTGTGGTCTCCAAAGGCAGCTGTAAGGGTCTCCCGCCCACAAGAACCTCACTTCAACCTCGAAGACCATTGACTTGTACCCCAGTGGGAAACTTCCTGCCTAGGAGGTTAGGTCAAGACTGTGGGCGTGTTTATTGCGGAAGAAGCCTCCCGGTTTATAAAGGCTGGTAAGGTAAACTGAGGCACAGGAAGACGCCCCTTCGTTCTTCACTCTCGCCACTGACTGGATTGTGAAAACAGGACTGGGGCTTGCAGGCTGGGACAGCACCTCCACGTAGTCCTGCTTGCCACCTTCTTCAAGCCTGGGCAGGAACTAACGGTGAGGTCACTCCCTGCCGGAGCCCAAGGGGCGTGGTCAGTGTTGGGACCTAGGGTTCACACGAGATTTCTCTCCCTCTTCATGGGCTCCTCCATGACCTGACATCTGTTTTTAAATCCTGAAGGGATCCGAAGGGGAGGCCTCAGTGGAGGAGGAAGCCGGCAGGGATTCTGCAGTTTCTGAAGCTGTCTGAGGTGGAGAGCAGTATAATTTAGGGGTTGTAGGCTGGCCCCTCCTATTCAGGCTTCAGTTGAACAGAGTTCAACAGTCCCTAGGGGACTGCTTACTGAGGTCCCTGCTTACACCCATCAGTGGAGTTCCTCATGTTTAGTAGAGTCCTTGTTTACTGCGTTTCAAAACTATCAACAACCAGTCCCCTTCCCACCTTCCCATTCAATCTCCCAATCCTAAAACCAGGTGCCCTTAAGTGGACTTGGATTCATGGCGACCCTTTGTGTTGCAAAGAACTGTGCTCCCTAGGATTTTCAAGGCTGTGACCTTTCAGAAGTGGATCACCAGGACTTTCTTCCAAGGTACCTCTAGATAGATTAAAACTGCCAACCTTTCAGTTAGTAGTCAAGCTCTTACCCACTCCCACCAAATGATTCCCAGCTAGCCAAGCGTTATCAATCCTCTATACTTTTACACACTGTTCCTCTCCCTGGAATACTTTCTTTTCCTTGTCTGGTTTCTGGTCTGCTCTACTATTTATCAGCTTTGTGACTCTGGGCAAGTTAAGTTACCAAGGCACTCTGTCTATAAAATAGGACTAATAGTAGTACCTGCCTCAAAGAGTTGTGAAGAATTAAATAATGTATGTAAAGAGCTTACAGCAAGCAGTGCCTGACACATAGTGAATGTTCAAATGTTAGCTATTAGCACCATTATTACCACTTTCTGCTAGGATGCTTCTGAAGCTCCCCTAACCCCTCTCCCCCACCACCAAGAGTAGCATCTGTCCTAACACATGCTGTAAGCACTCACTACATGTTCATTGCCTTGAACAGAATCCTTCCTTTGTGCTATCACATTAACCAACACACAGCTTTATCACAGAACTTATCCCATCATACTGTAACTATTTGTTTACTTGCCTGCCTCACTGCCTAGAAAGAACTTCCCAAGGGCAAAGGCATGTCTTAGTGAACTCTGTATTTTCTCAGCATCTAGCTCAATGGCTTAGTTGGTGATCTCAGTAGGCACTCAATAAATGCTTTTTGAATGAATGTTCAATGCACCTCCATTCATGTAGGAAGACTCTCCTCTTTTAAGGGTCCAGGGATTTTCCCATCCCTCCTTCAGATTCTGGGCTAGACAACACACAAACATTTTTCGAATTTTTTTATTCACCTGTAAAAAACCTCACACCACAAAAAACACGCGCGCGTACACACACACACACACACACACACAGGGGCAGACCTGATTCCTGTTCCAATCCCCGGACTCACCTAGGGATCAGCATGTATCTCCCCTGCCCAAGCCCACCATCAGAGTCTGGGTACCAGAGGGGCAGAGTAGTGCCCCAGATTGGAGCTAGGTCTTGGGGTTCATGTGTCTTTGCCCAGCCTCATGTGCCAGGGATGTTCACAGCAGAGTAGCCTGTTCAGGATGGGGAACTGGCTGTCGATAGACTGGGAACCGGGCCCGAGTGGCATCTCGGCGGCGGCGGAAGGCCAGGAATTCCTCTCGAAGGGCAGCACAGCGGGCCTCAGGGCCAGGAGCATGAGCAGTGTTCAGGGTACAGCCCTCCTCTGGGGTCTTATTACCTGCAACAAGAGGGCAGAAGACAAGGAGGAGTAAGAAGGCTTGAGGTTCACAGAGCGGAAGGCTCAAACACTCTCCGGGGCCTGCCAGTGCAGATGAGTCATGAGAGCAAAACACGGTCTAGAAAATAGCCTGTTCTTGGGTCCAATGGGGGCCAGGGTCTGCCTGGGAACAGACTAGGCCCTAAGGCTTCGGAGGATGTGGGACAGTGAGACCAGGAGGGCTCACGCACCTAGCTCGGGCTCAGCTTCTGGTCGGAGCCGGGGGCCTGCCAAGCCCAGGTGCAGAGTCTCTAGCAGTTCCGTATCCCCAGGAAATTCCGAGTCCCATTCATAGTTCTCATCCACAGATGTGTTCCTCCTGTCAGATGGGACAAAGATGTGGGTGGGTGGAGGAACTGAGGGCAACCAGAAGGCTGGAGTTGGGGTTCCCAAACTTAAACTTGGCTATGAGTTTTCCTGAATATCACAAAAACAAAAGAAAACTAATTGCCATGGAGTCCATGCATGCAGAGTAGACCTGTACTCCATAGCATTTTCAAAGCTATGACCTTTTGGAAGCAGACCACCAGGCTTGTCTTCCAAGGCACCTCTGAGTGGGTTTGAACTGCCAACCTTTTAGCTAGTAGTCAAAAGCTTAATTGTTTGTGCCTCCCAGGGGCTGAATATCCCTGGACCTCAGCAAAAGAAGACAAGGTCTCCAGGCCCCCGAGTGGGAGTGGCGCAGAGAAGGCAGAGGGTATTGGGGAGAAGTTCTGAGATGACAGGGCAGGATCAGGCGGGGATGGGCAAGGAGTCCCCTCACCTCTTGCTGACTGTCACCACATGCTCCCTTCGAGGCCACCTCTCAGGGCCACTAGCCCAGCTGCTGGTGTCCCCTGGAATGGGGCTGAGGTAGCTGCCTCCTGCAGAGGGGGCTGTGGAAGGGGGCCGCAGGAAAGAAGCGCTGCCTCTCCCACTGCTCTGGCTTGTGAGACTGCCCCGAGGGGCAGCAGGGAGGAGGCCTGGCAGCAGCCGCTCCTTCAGTGTCCAGTCGGCCAGTGCTGTGTAAGGAGGCTCTCGGGGGGGTCCAGACCCTATTAGGACCCCAGGGAGCACTGCTCTGGGGGAAACAGAGTCCAGGAGACGAAGAGATGAGGTGGAGCACGGCTGGGTACCCATATAATCTGGGGGTGGAACAGGGCTGGGATCCTCAAGGGGTGGCCAGTCCCCATCCACATTCATCTCCCGAAAGAAGGGCAGGCTCAGATACTGGAGCAGGGGGCCCGGACCTGGCAGGGAGCTGGGTGGGGCTGCTGGAGTGGGCCCCACAGGGCTGATGTCTGCAATGCAGAGGGGCTGCGGGGCCCCACTGGGGCTGCTGCTACTGCAGTCAAAGGACCGGACCTGACGCCGGGCTGGGGTCCGAGGTTCTGGCTGCTTGGGGCCTGACTTTCCTTGGGGGGCCCCCACACTGGATCCCATCACAAAGCGCCCATCTGGGCCCCGGCAAATGGGCTCCAGGGGTAAGGGCCCCCAGGTAGGTGGAAGATCCGGAGGGGGGCTGGGGGGTCCGGTAGGCTCTCCCCAGAGTAGACTCTGGCGCAGACTGGGGGCTGGGGAGCCCTGGAGCTTCAGCTTCGCCACACTGTCAGGACTGCCCGAGCCCGGAGCAGAGCTGGGGAGGGACAGGAGATCAGGGTCTGTGGCCAGTCCCCCTCCCAGGAGCCAGCGTCAGGCCTTGAGAGGTCTGGAGCACAACAGAGCAGAGCTAGGGAGAGCAAGCGAGAAAAGGACCAACATGGTGGAGAGGGTGGAGGGAAGGCACAGCAACACAGGACCAGCCCCACGCTGGGGCCTCTGCACCCAATTCTCTTCTCCCTTTGACTTCTGTTCCCTGTCCTCCCACCCCTCCCCAAGGTGCAGGAAAGGAAGTAGAGGACACTAACATGTACTGTGGGAAAGCAGAAGGATGCCAAGGAGTTGGAGGGACTTACTGTGGGGCCGACTTCCCGGGCGGAGAGAATATAAGAGGTGGATCTGTAAGGGAATGAGAACACAGGCAAAGAATAGTAAGTCCCTCCAGGGTCACAGGCACAGACCCTCTCACCCAACTTTAGGCACCCAGCCTCATACAGAAGGCCTCCAGTCGCGGGGGGGCGGGGGGGGGGAAGCTGGCAAGGCTCTATAGGGCCCTGGGCTCTGGAAATGGACCACGGAGGAGGGAGGGATTTTCCTCCAAGTTTTCAGGTTACTTGGATCCACAGGTCAATGCCCATGGCAGAAGCAGTCAAGAATTCAAATGACATATTGCATTGAGCAAATCTGCTGCAAAAGAACTCTAAAGTGTTAAAAAAAAGCAAAGATGTCATTTTGAGGACTAAGGTGTGCCTAGCCCAAGCCATGGTATTTTCAATCACCTCATATGTATCTGAAAGCCGGACAATGAATTAGGAAGACTGAAGAATTGATGCATTTGAATTATGCGTTGGTGAAGGACACTGAATATACCATGGACCACGAGAAGAATGAGTAACTCTTGTCTTGGAAGAACAGCCAGAAAGTTCCTTAGAAGTGAGGATGGCAAGACATCCTCTCACGTAATAAACCAAAACCAAACCCACTGCCATCAAGTAGATTCTGACTAATAGAGACCCCCATAGGGCTTCAAAGGTGGTAAATATTTACAGAAGTAGATTGCCCAGTCTTGCTTTCACGGAGTGGCTGGTGGGTTTGAACCACCAACCTTCTGGTTAGCAGTCAGATGCCTATGAACATGTTATTTCAAGGGGTCAGTCCCTGGAGAGGGATATCATATTTGGTAAAGTACAGAATCAGCCAAAAAAAAGGGGGGCTCTCAATAAATTAGCACTGTGGCTGCAACAATGGGCTCAAACACAGCAATGATCGTAACGATGGTGCAGGACTCAGTTGTACATAGAGTCACTGTTAGTCAGAACCCACTGGACGGCAGTTGACAACTCTCACTGCCACTGAGTCGGCTAGGACTCATAATGAGCAACCCCTTCTTGGGTTTCTGAGGCAGTATCACTAAGGAAGTAGATTGCCCAACCTTCCTTCTGAGGAGTGGCTGGGGAGTTTGAACCTCCAGCCCTCTGGTTAGCCGTCAAATACCTTAGGCACTATGCCACCAGAGCTCCCACAGCAACAACTAAGAGTAGCTTATGGAAGGGCAGGGCTCTTGTAGTGTCTAGGTCTGGGCTCAAGAAGCAGGTAGGCTAACCACCAGCCTGCTGGATGACGGTAGAAGCCTACCTTGGCGGAGGCGCTTGCGGCGGCGGCGGGCAGCCCTGCGCCGGTTCATGAGGCAGGCGGCCAGGATGCTCACAAGGACGGCCACGCCCAGGAAGCAGACACCGCCCACTACGCCAGCCAGCACCGGCTGGGGTAGAAGGCCAGGCAGCTGGGTGCGTGACGGGTAGACCTCCAAGCCTGGGCAAGGAGCGATGAGTAAGTGCCCAAGGCTAGGTGGGCTTGGGGCATGCCCCCGCCCCTAGCCCCCCATGCCCTTCTCTCCAATGAGTTCTCACCAGAAGTGGAGACGTTGGCCGTGTTGCTGGGCTCACTGACATAACTACCGGCAAAGGCCACAAGGCGGAACTCATAGAAGACATCCTGAGGGTGCCAGGAAGAGCGTCAGGGCAAAGCACCGCCCACCCCAACCCCATTTGGCAAGTCTTCAGTTGGTTGTTACCAGGTAGGAAGGAGATGAAGATGGTCAAATCAGGGTTTAGATTATCACTCTGGGAAGCACCAGGAAATGGAACGGTGGGCCGGAGAGCTGCTAGGAGGACTCTCCCAGTGCGGCCTCCCATACATACCTTGATGAGCCCTGGTACCAGCAGCTGCATTTCTGTGCCTCTCACGGCCCTGTCCAGCACCTCCCAGCCCTGGGCGCCTTGCCGGCTCTCCAGCACATAGCCATCCAGCTTCTTGGGGACCAGTTCTGGTGGGTCCCAATGCAGGAGTACCCCCCGAGGTGTCCTTACTGCCACGAGACCTCGGGGAGGGGACAGGGGAGGAGGTATCTCTGTCGGGGGAAGCCTGGGGGCAGCTGGTGTGGTAGGAAGCCCTGTTGGAGACAGGCAGGTCAGAGATTGGATCTCCAGTCCTTCATCCTCTTCTCTGGCCTTCCACAGCCCTCCAAAAAACCAAAACCCACTACCATCGAGTCGATTCCAACTAATAGCAATCCCCATTGGGTTTCCAAGGCTGTAAATCTTTATAGAAGCAGATTGCCTCATCTTCCTCCCATGGAGCAGCTGGTATGGTTAAACCACCGACCGTCTGGTTAGCAGCCAAATGCCTTACTCACTACGCCACCAGAGTTTGTTTCCACAGCTCCCAATGCCCAACTATCCTTCCAAAGCTCCTAAAGACAAGCCCAAATTATCTCCCACAAGCCCCTCTGGACCCTAAGCTCCCCAGCACCCCTGCTCCTCTCCCATTCAGGTCCTCCTATGTCTAGGCTTTCCCTACCACCCCTCCCTCATCCTTGTCTCTGCTGCTCAGGAGTGAGGGTTCTCACCTTCAGGAGCAGACAAGACGATCTCGCTGAAGGGCCCACTCCCCAGTTTGTTCTGAGCGAGGATGCTGAACTGGTATTGGGTGTGGGGCTGCAGCCCTTGCACCAGAAGGTGAGCAGCTCCTACAGGCACTGCCAGGGACACCCAATCATAGTGGGCTCGGTCAGGACGTTTGGCCCTGGGGGGCATGAGGAAATGGGGGCATCTGAGGAGCTAGGAATACCAGAAAGACTTCAGAGAGCTGAATTTGGTCCCTCCCCAACTTTCAACCATTCAGGTCTCAGGACCTGGGCCCTGAACATCTAAGTTTCTCTGGAAACAGGGCAGCGAGTTGGGGCAGGACCAGGGATAAAGGGATAGGAAAAGGCCCAGAGAGCCAGAGAGATTCAGGTGGAGAGGAGAGGAGAGGAAGTGAGACTGGTGCACAGTGATGGCAGGGGCACTCACAATGGGGTGTACCAGACACTGAATCTCTGCAGATAGCCACCATCAAAGCCAGGCTCCCAGGAGACATTGGCACCCTTGGGCAAAGGTACCACGGACACATTTGTGACAACATGGGGGCTGGTGCCTGGGTAGACAAGAATGGGGCAAGAGATGGTGCTCAGGGCCCAACAGAAGGTGAAGAGCTAAAGTGAGCTCAAGGTCTCTTCCTTCCACCCCTCACCTCAGGGGTCCTCCCATGTGGGCATCCAAAAATGATTCCCCTATTTCCTGTCCCATATGGTTTTCTCCAGCCCCCTGTCCCGCTCTTCAGCCACTAACCCAGCACATAGACATTCGTAGAAGTGGCTACTCGGGTGACAGCATTGCTGGCACTGCACTCCCATCGCCCGTGGGCCTCCTTGGTCAGTGGCCGCAGGATCAGACTGCTGTTGCTGTCCACCTGGGCCTGGCCTCGCAGCGCCCGACCCACCTACAGAACCACTGGTCAGCCCTGAGGACACACGCAGCCACCCCTCACCAAGGGCGCCACTCTTCTCTCTGGGCAGCTCCAGCTTCCTCCCACCCCACCTCTGACAGCCCTCTTTCCCACATTCTCCTTCCCACAGAATGGCCCAGGGGAAGGAAAGGCAGGGATGTAGTGGGCACAAATATAGGTAGAGCAGTCAGGAGCCTTACCTTAGTCCAAGAGATAATAGGAGGAGGGTCTCCTTGGGCAGAGCAAGGGATAAGTAGCTCCCGCCCTACTTCCTGGAAATATTCTTCCTTGGGCCGTTCTATAAAAGCTGGGGGAGCCTGCAAGCCAGGACTGGCATTGGGAGGGGGCTCTCTTGTGGCCTTGCTTTCATTGCTAACTCAGCCTAATTACTTCCCCTTCCTGTCACTCCCTGTTACATCATATGTCTCTATCTCATTCTTTCTCCAGCTCTCAATTTCTTTCTAGCTTTAGTGGGCGGGGCTGGAGGGAACTGTTGGGATAAACAAGGATTTGGGGTAGGGGTAGGTCTCTCTGGTGATGTCCAAACCTCTACAGAACACACCCTTTTACTCTCCTTTTTTGCTTTCCAAGCTTTTCCTCCCTAGAGGTTGGTGAGAATTTGGGTTTGTTGTTGTTGTTATGTGCTGTCGAGTCAGATCTGACTCATAGTGACCCCTCCTTGGGTTTCCGAAGCAGTATCACTACGGAAGTAGATTGCCCCATCTTCCTTCTGAGGAGTGGTTGGTGGTTTGAACCACCAGCCTTCTGGTTAGCAGTGAAGTGCCTTAGCCACTCTGCTACCAGAGTTCCCACGAGAACTGGGGTAGTTAGGGTCCATTTCTATCCTTTGTTCTTTATGTCTTACTGTGTGGATATGTTGTGTGCCTGACATCCTACTTCCCCAGCACCATCTCTGCCAAAGTGTCTGTGTATAGCATTTGACAACTGCTACTGTGGCCACTATGGGGAAGCCAGAGACTTAGGAGTCCCTCCCACACATATCTATCCACCTTAATCTGTCAGCCAGGCCTCAGCAGTGAGGCACACATCTTCAGCATCTTCAGCCACCTGACCTACTTCTGCTGCAGGCCCCTGGACCACCTTAGGCCTTACCTTGAGCAGCACACGTGTTACTGGGGAGGGCCCTGCGGTACCAAGGCTGTTGTAGGGGGTGCAGGAGTATTCTCCTAGGGCATCCTCATTCCCCAAGGCAATGAACAGTGAGCCTTCTGGGCCCTGGGACCAGCCTGGGAACTGAGAGAAAGAAGAGATGACAACCAGAGAACCTCAGGAGATGCAAGACCATAATGGGAGAGGCAAGGCAGGAGACAGAGACCATATGAGCAACCCACCTGTATGCAAATGTCTCAAGTATCTCTGGACCTGACCTCTCTCTGAATTCCAGTCCCTCATTTCTCTCTATCCAGCTAAGAGGCCATTATAAATAACTGTGGCAGCTATGACTACACAATTCTAGGGGGCACCATACACAGAAAATACAGAGTGTGAATGGGATCCCCCTAAAGCTGGAATGAAGCCCTCTGGGGCTTGCTGCCTGCTCGGACCTCATCTGGCTATTCCCCCAGCATTCTGCAACTAAATTCAGCATTTCCACCCTAACCAGTTAGCCACTTGTCTAACTGACACCAATCCATGATAACTCCATGTGTGTCAGAGTAGAACTGTGCTCCACAGCATTTTCAATGGCTGATTTTTTCAGGAGTAGATCATCAGGCCTTTCTCTTGAGGCACCTCAGGATGGACTTTAACCTCCAGCCTTTCATTAGCAGCCAAGCACTTAATAAGTGTTTTCACCACCAAGAGACAGACTCCTTTTCACCCCAAACCAGTTCCTCTTCCTAGCATCCCTATTTCTATCAAAGACCCCACTATACTACCTGTAAGTCTGTCATCTGGGAAGTCCCTTTGGCTGGGCATGAGAACCCATCCTTCTCCATGTCTTCTTCTCTAACTCAGATTTCATAACCTCATACCTGGACCATTTCAACAGCCTATGAGCTCCTCTCCCTGTGTCTAGTCTCTCCCCGTCCACATTCCAATGGACAAACTCAACCGATCACAAACAACTCTGATGGTATCACACCATTGCTCACAATACTTCACGGGCTCCAGATGCCTTTTGTTGTTATTGTTAGGTGCTGTCGAGTCGTCTCCAACTTATAGTGACCTCGTACAGCAGAACGAAACACTGCCCAGTCCTGTGCCAGCCCCACAATCTTTGCTATATCCAAGCCTATTGTCGTAGCCACGGTGTCAATCCATCTCATTGAGGGCCTTCCCCTGTTTCATTGTCCCTCCACTTTGCCAAGCATGATATCCTTCTCCAGGGAATGGTCCCTTCTTACAACATGACCAAAGTAGGTGAGACAAAGTTTGGCCATTCTTGCTTCCAAGGAGCATTCTGGCTGCACTTCATCCAGGACAGATTTGTTAGTTCCTTCAGCAGTCCACAGTACTTTCATCATTCTTTGCCAACATTACAACTCAAAAGCACTGACTCTTCTATGGTCTTCCTTTTTCATTGTCCAGCTCTCACATGCATATGAGGCAACTGAAAATACCATGGCTTGTGTCAAGCACACCTTAGTCTTTAAAGAAACATCCTTGCTCTTCAGCATTTGAAAGAAGTCCTTTGCAGCAGATTTGCCCAATGCTATACGATGTCTGATATCTTGACTGCTGCTTCCACTGGTGTTGATTGTAGAATGAAGTAATTTGAAACTTTGCAACTTCAATCTTTTCTCAATTTATCATGATGCTCCTTATTGGTCCCGTTTTGAGGATTTTTGTCTTCTGTATATTGAGGTACAATCCCTACTGCAGATTATATATAGTCCTCAGTCTTCATCAGTGTTTCCTTCCTCTAATCCTGATGCCACGTTCTTCTTCATATAGTCCACTTCTTGGGTTATTTGTTCAGCATACAGACTGAATAAGTATGGTGAAAAGATACAACTCCTTTCTTGATTTTAAACCTTGTTCTGTTTGAACAGCAGCCTCCTGGTCTATGTAAAAGTTCTTCATGAGTACAATTAAGTGTTCTGGAATTCCCATTCTTTTCAGTTACCCATAATTTGTCATGATCCACACAATTGAATGCCTTTGTATAGTCAATAAAACATAAGTAAACATCCTTCTGGTATTCTTTGCTTTGAGCCAAGATCCATCTGACATCAGCAATGATATCCCTTGTTCCACATCCTCTTCTGAATCTAGCTTGCATTTCTGGAAGTTCTCTGCCTATATACTGCTGTAATGGTTTTTGAATTATCTTCGGTAAGATTTTACTTGCGTGTGATAATAATGATATTGTTTGATAATTTCCACATTCTGTAGTGTGTTAGACTGGGTTCTCTAGAGAAACAAAACCAGTAAAGTTTATGTATGTGTATATATAGAGAAATTTATCTTAGGAAAATGGCTCACACACTTACAGAAGCTGTCAAGTCCAAAGTTCCTGTATCAAACGTCAACCTGGAGCCTTTTCCACATCAAGGTGGAGGCTCTTCCCGACTCTTGCAGCTGCAAGGGCTGAGCTCAAGGCAGTACACCGGCTGTTGACTCCAACGAATGACAAATCCAAGATCTCTAGGCCAAATGGTGGATTGTTCACTCACGGACAGTTGTAGGCACCACAATAGAATCCCGATCCACAGAAGAATGTCTCTTTTCCTGGAATGTCCATAGATATACTAGAAGCAGGCCACACTCCTAGGGAAACTCCCTTTCAAGAGATTGCCTGCTCATAACATAATCATCTGATCCCATCATGGGAATAACCACATCACAACAGCTTAAACCACACAGAATTGTGGTCCAGCCAAGTTGACACACAGCTCCAACTGTCACATGTGGGATCACCTTTCTTTGGAATGGGTACAAATATGAATCTTTTCCAGTCAGTTGGCCAGGTAATTGTCTTCCAAATCTTTTGGCATAGCCAAGTGAGTGCCTCCAGTGTGGCATCCGTTTGTTGAAACATCTCAATGGGTATCCCATCAATTCCTGGAGCCTTGTTTTTCACCAGTTCCCTCAGTGCAGCTTCAACTTCTTCCTTCAATACCATTGGTTCTTGATCGTATGCTACCTCCTGAAATGGATGAACATCAACCAGTTCTTTTTGGTACAGTGACTGTGTATTCCTCCCATCTTCTTTTGATGTTTCCTGCATCATTCAATATATTGTCCATAGAATCTTTCAGTATTGCAACTCAAGGCTTAAATTTCCTCTTCCTCTTTCAGCTTGAGAAATGCCAAGCATGTTCTTCCCTTTTGGCTTTCCAACTCCATGTCTTTGCACATTTCATAATAATAATTGACTTTGTCTTCTCGAGCTGCTCTTTGAAATCTTCTGTTTAGCTCTTCTATCTTGTCATTTCTTCCATTTGCTTTAGCTACTCTCCATTCAAGAGCAAGTTTCAGAGTCTCTTCTGACATCCATTTTGGTCTTTTCTTCCTTTCCTGTCTTTTTAATGACCTTTTGCTTTCTTCGTGGATGATGCTCTTGATGTCATCCCCCAATTGCTCTGGTTTTCGGTCATTGGTGTTCAGTATATCAAATCTATTCTTTAAATGGTCTCTAAATTCAGGAGGGATATAATCAAGTTCATTTTTGGCTCTTATGGACTTGTTTTAATTGTTTTCAACTTGAACTTATACTTGCATATGAGCAGCTGATGGTCTGTTCCACAATCAACTCCTGGCCTTGTTTTGGCTGAAGATATTGAGTTTCTCCATTGCCTCTTGCCACAGATGTAGTTAGTGTGATTCCTGTGCACTCTGTCTGGTGAAGTCCACGTGTATAGCCACGATTTGTGTTGTTGAAAAGAGGTATTTGTGTTGTTCTTGCAAAATACTATCATGCGATCTCCAGCATTATTTCTATCTCCAAGGCCAAATTTTCCAACTACCAGTGATTCTTCTTTGTTTCCAACTTTTGCATTCCAGTCACCAGTGATAATCAGCACATCTTGATTACAGGTTTGGTCAATTTCAGAATGCAGAAGTTGTTTAAAAATCTTCAATTTCCTCATCTTTGGCTTTGGTGGTTGGTGCATAAATTTGAATAATAGTTGTATTAACTGGCTTTCCTTGTAGGTGTATGGATATTATTCTATCACTGACAGCATTGTACTTCAGGATTGATCTTGAAACATTCTTTGTGATGAATGTCACACCATTCCTCTCCAATTCATCATTCCCAGCATAGTAGATCATATGGTTATCTGATTCAAAATGGCCCCAAAAGGTCCATTTCAGCTCGCTGATGCCTAGGATATCAATCCTTATGCATTCCATTTCATTTTTGACAACTTCCAATTTTCCTAGATTCATACTTCATGCATTCCATGTTCCAATTATCAATGGATGTTTATAGCTGTTTCTTATATTGAGTAATGCTACTTCAGCAGATGGAGGCCCCGAAAGCTCTACTTTATCCATATCACTAAGGTAGGCTCTACTCTGATGAGGCAGCTCTTCCCCAGTCATATATTGAGTGCCATCTGACCTGAGGGGCTCATCTCCCTGCACTGTACCAGACAATGTCTCAGGGCTATTCATAAAATTTTCCAGTAATATATTAGATAGTGTTTCACTACTATTCATAAGGTTTTCACTGGCCAATTCTTTGAGAAGTGGATGGCCTCTTCGTTCTTCTGAGTCTATCTCAGTCTGGAAGCTCCACCAAAACCAGTCCACTATGGGCACCCCTGTTGGCACATCCTCCAGCCTCACAGCAACATGCAAGCCACCATAGTGTGAGAAACCAACAGACAAGTCTGTCCCCCTTAGCTGTTCCAACCACTCCTCTCACTTCCTGGGCTACCCCCCTACATGTTCCTGCCGGCCCTGTCTGCCACTGTTCCCTGCCACTTGGGGGCTGTCCCCCACCTGCCTAACCTGTTCTGGCTGAACCTTACCTGTTCTTTTTAGTCTAAAGCCTTTAGACTTTAAAAAAAGAAAAAATTCTACAGAAATGTATTGAGTATGACTACTGGGGACACTATGATTAAAAGATGCAATCCTAGCGCTCAAGGAATTTATAGTCTCTGCAGACAAATAAAAGATCCCAGTCACCTTGGATTGAGGCACTATTTCCTTGATATCCACAGTTCTTCCTTTTGGCTTCAACCTGTCTTTCCAGCTTTCTCTGCACCACATATGTTCCTACAAGCACTTCTGCTCCCACCAAACTGCAGGACTCATTATTCACACTACACACACATTATTCTATTTCCTGCCTTTGGGCTGTGGTTTCTGCTTGGAAGTTTTGTCCATCCTTCAAGGCCCATGATCCAAATCCCTAAGAGGAAGGCACTTACTCCAACGCTATCCTTCTAGCACAGTGTCTCTATGTGCTGTCTGTTATGGACCAAATTGTGTCCCTTGACAATACATATGTGAGATAAATCCAAACCCCTATACCTGTGGATTAAATTCCATTTGGCAGTGGAGTTTCTTATGTTAATGAAACCATATCCATGTAGGGTGTGTCTTAAACCAAGCACTTTTGAGATACGAAAAAAGCAGATTAGGCACAGAAGCAAGCAAGCAAGCATGGATGGGGAAAGACAGAAGCCACACCATGTAAAGATCACCAAGGAACACAAATTAAAGACAAGGACTCTCCCCTAACGCCAATAGAAAGAGAGCCTTCTCCTATAGCCACTGTGCTGAATTTGGACTCCTAAACTGTGAGAAAATGAATTTCTGTTCAATAAAGCACTCACGTTATAGCATTGTTATAGCAGCACTAAGAAACTAAAAAGCACTGTCCTACTCCCTTTAGGCTGTACCTTCCTTAAAGATGGTGCCTCTTTGTCTCTGCTCCCCACTCAACACTCTGCACAACACCTCATGAGAAGTGCACGTTCTGTGGTCACTCAATCAAACTAACTCCACCTCAGCTGTCCTTCTGACCAGAACAGCATCAAACTAAGCTGTTCTTTCCCCCTGCCCCAAGCCTGTACCTTGTCCAGCTGCAGAGCCTGGCCATCCTTGGTCCAGCTGACAAAGAGCAGTGGGGGATTGGCACGAACAGGACACTGGATCACACCCCGCATGCCTACAGGCAGGGCTGTCTCAGGAGGCATGGATATCACCTGGGCTGGATCTGAGGGAAGAAGCAGTGGCATGTTAGTGGGGAGGGACAGCTCTGGCCCAAGGGAGAGGTGGGAAGGTGAGGGAAGGAGGTGGGTGAGGCTTACAGAGCACGGTGAGGTAGGCAGAGGCCGAAGGCGGGTGTAGGAGGCCATTGCTGGGCACACAGGTGTAGAGGCCAGCATCGTCAGGCTGGGCAGCCTGCAGCCGTAGGCTCCCATCCACCAAGATCCGTACCCGGGACTGTAGGCGGCTGTAATATGGCATGCATGGGGCATGGTCCAGACTCTGCCCAGCCCCAGGGCTCCTCAAAAACTTTCTACCAATCCCCCACCCCCACCTCTTCCAAGCCCCACCTGATATGGAAGACATTGATGCTGTCTTGGAACCAGCTGTAGGTGAGGTTTGCAGGATATGCCTCAGCCTGGCAGGCCAGGGAAACATCCTGGGAGGCATTGACCGTGCTGTTTTTTGGGGGTACCACAATGACTGGAGGTCCTGGAGGAAGCACACAGGAAGGGAGGTGGCTTCAGTTCACAGTCCTCCAAGAACCCTGAGGTCACTTCTATAGTTCCTCTCAGCTCTACCTTCTGGAATATGAGGCTGGTTCTTGCAGAGCCTTGGGGAACTGCATTAAGACCTTGCCCTCAGGTTTAAGAAGAGTTCATACTCTCCCCTGAGACCAGCTCTCCTTACACTCCACCAGGGGTAATCCCATTTATCTGGTTTCCCCCACCTAGAAACTGGGGTGGTGGTGGTGGGAGGAGTAAGGCTCAGTTTTAACTGTCTGCTCCATTACCCTCAGTTACTGCTTAGTTACCATTTACTCAGTTACCCATCTGTCAAGTCTTAAATCACTCTCTCTCTTAGCCTAATCCAGGTACCCCAAACTTCCTCCAAAGATGCTGCAGCATTTCCCAATTCTGAGCGGATAATAATATGAGCTGGCATGTGGAGCCCCTACGGCAGGCCAGGCACTCTGCTAAGCACTGGAATTCTATCAACTCATTTAATCTTCACAAGAACATTTTGTGATAGGAATTATTCTATCTTCTAGATGGAGAAATTAAGATTGAAAGGCAGAGAGATGGTTAGGTGACTTGGCCAAGGTCAGCAGGGAAAGTAAGATTCATATTTAGGCCTTCCTGATGCTAGAGACTGCTCATAACCATTGTACCACCCTGCCTTGCCCACAGCACCACAGCACTTTATTTCACAAATTAGTCTTTTATCCCCACATAGATAATATACTCTCTGAAGGCAGAGTCTGGGCCTTAGACTTCTCAGCTTCCCTCCTAAAGGGGAGGTCTGGGCCAGGAATATGCCAATCACTGTGCTTGGTAGTTACCTAATTAAGACCTTGTAACAGCCTGAAAAGTAGGCATGGACCTAAATAAGGAAACTGGGGCTCAGGGAGGTTAAATGGCTCACAGTCAGAAGATTTGACATGAGCACTCATGCCCTTTCCATTCTCCCACACTGCTGCTGGACACTAAATATCGCTCATCCATTTGCTGATCTTTATAAAATTAAGACGATGGTTTTAGAGCAACAGCCTGCATTGGGAACTCCCTCACTCTCCAGAGGCCTCTATCCTCAGGCCCAAGTCTCCTCCCCACTCCTCCTTTGTGTCCCAACCCCACCCCTAGCCACTGGTCACAGTCCTTTCCCACATGTGTCCTGGGTCCCATCCCTCCCACCAATTAGCACCTTGCACCAGCAGCTGAGTGGCATGGGTGGCACTGCCCTCGGTACTGGATGCTTGGCAGGTGTAGACCCCAGAGCTGCCCCGCTCGGCCCGCCGGATCCACAGCGTTCCATTCTGCACCAGGGGAAGGAGTTCGTGACTATAGTCCCTTCCCACCGGCCTCAGATGTTGTGCTTTCGAGGCTGGCCAGCAGAGGGCGGCAGGACCCAGGCTCAATGCAGCCAAGGTGCGCCCCTCCTCAGCTGATTGGTCTCCCAGCCTACCTTTTGCCGGCTTTGTCCTCCAGACCCGCTCCCAGGCCTCCATCAGTCCCTGGCCTCTGTCCGACCCACCCTGCCCAGCCCAAGGCTTACCTGCACCTGGCCCTGGCCAAGGTCCTGTCCTCGGAGCTTCCAAGTCACGCGAGGCTGGGGGCTCCCGCGGGCCACACAACGCAGAGTCACGGGCTCCAGTTCCCGCACTTCCAGCACTGGGGGAGGTGTCTCCTGGAATTGAGGGGGCGCTGCGGAGAGAGAGGAGTGAGGGGCTGCCAGAGGAGCTTAACAGCCCTAAGAACATGTCAGAGGGCCAGGGAGACAGCCTACTTGGGGCTCAGCTTCAGAATGCCCAGCTACAGAGGAACTCCAACCCAGAGCCACCCTGTGTGCTGCACCCAAAGCAAGCCTACACCCACACACTGGCCTGCCAAGCTGGGAGTGAGTACAGGCTGGGGGTCCAAAGCAAGAAGAGCTAGGTGCCCTCAGGAGAGCACTGTTCTGGAAGTCAGGAGGCCTGGGATCTAGGATCTGCATGATCTAGCCTTTCTGTGCCCCAGCTTCCTCATCGGTGAAATGGGAATAATTATGACCTCTCCCCTTCTTAGGATTGAAGGAGAATTGATGAAGCACTGGGTGAAAATGCATTTTGAAAAAACAAAGTGCTATATATATGTATGTGAGCTATGGTTTACTCAGGGCCCAAGTCCACCCCTCAGTTGCCATCTTATGGCAAGGGAAGCAGGAGCAGGGCAGAGAGGAAAGAACAAGAAGCTCTTCACACAAAGCCTGAAGTCTAGAAAGCTGACTGGATTTAGATTTGAAGAACTGAAAGGGTAGGAGGATGCAGTGAGCATGCAAACATGGGTATCAGAAAGGGTGGAGCACTGGAACTGCATGTGGATGGAAATAGAACTTCCTCTTCCCATTTTTCCCACCAGAGGTCCCCATCATTCCCCTTCTTCACCACTTGCACCCCAGCTTCATACAATTGACTGTGAGATGCACCCAGGAGCCGTTAGCAAAGTCGTCCTCAGGGCGGTGCTGGTCCAAGAAGAACACACGGCACTCGTACCAGCCCTGGTCTTCCACCCGGAGCCCCTGGATCTGGAGTGATGCCCCTTTCTGCAGCCGGACTCGCCCTGGGGGAGGAGCCCTGAATCAGAGATGCCCATAGGACCTCATGGTAGTCCCCAACACCTGGCCACACTGGTCATTCTCAGAGGTCAGGAACTGGCTCAGTCTCTCTCAGTTACCCGAATAGAGTGGGCCTTGAGGAGGCATATGTGGGGATGGAATCACTGGGGGCTGGGGTCACTGGGAGTAGGTCTCTGGGTCCAGCCCCTCTGACCATTCCTGTCTTTCAGCAGGGTGGACCCAGTGTAGACAAAGAGAAACCCAGAAAGGCAGAAGGTGGACAGAAAGTTCCACTAAACTTCACTCAGCTTCCTGCATTGAGGGAAGTGGGTAGGGGAGCCAGCACATGGTCTCCTCTGGATTCTTGCAACATCTGCCCCTCACTCCAGAGTTCTTCCATAGGAGAAGGTATGAGCTTCCAGGAGCCCTCCTCCCACCAGAGGACTCCCTGGAAACCAGCAGAGACTGGGGCCCTCGCAGGGACCTAGACCTCCCCTGACAAAGCCCCTAATCCCTCAGGGCTATTATCAGCGGCCTAAGCGCCTTAGGGTGGCCACAGTCTAGCCCAGCCAGGCAGCAAAGTCAGCAGCCTCATCCCCAGCCTCTCCATGCCCCAGGCACTCAGGCTCCAGCTGACTGACCACATACAGCCACAAAGCCACAGCCCAAGCAGACACCTCAGCCCCAACTTAGTCAATACCCACACCACATAGCCTCAAAGGGAGAGTGTGTACCCCAAACCCCTCTAGTTCTCCCCTAATAGACTCAACACCCCAGACAGCTTTAGGGGTCCCTGGCACTGCAACTAAGTGAGAGAGGCACACACAGAAAGACCTAGACACAATCCCCACTCTGCTGTGTGCTCCTTTGGGCAAGTTACTTAAACTTTCTCAACTTCAGTTTCTTCATCTTCAAAAAATGAAAGCACAGTTCTGGCAAGATGGCGGACTAGGGAGAAAGACTGCACAGACCCTCTTCAACAAAGAAAAGAGAAACCAATTAACACAGACACAGAAGATAATCCTGGACCCCTGAGCCTTGAAGGGAAGGATATAGAAGTAGACTAAACCCCAACTAACAGAAGAATTTGC
>NW_006921780.1:4228463-4252470 GCF_000298275.1 Orycteropus afer afer
ATTTGTTCTGCAAATCTTCACCCAAATCACAATAATAAAAAAAATAATAATAAAAAAAAAATGAAAGCACAAAAAATGTAGGTGGGGTGGAGGAGAGAGAGAGAATGCAGGGAAGGCATCTAGCACCAGTGCCTGGCATCCTCAGGTGCTCAAATAAAGGCTGCCAAACAAATGAATGAGCTCAGGATTTGAAATCAGAAGCCTGCATTCAAGTCACAGCCCTCTCCCTTACCTGATAACATATCATCTCCCCTTTGTCCCCTATCCTCTCCGAGTTCTCTGTATCCGCGGATAGCACCACCATGCATCAACACACCAAACCAGAGCCCTGGTGTCACCTAGACTCCTCTCACCCTTATGCCCCCCCGTCTGTTTGTTCATTGCTGTTGTTAGTTGGCATCAGTCAATTCCCACTCATGTCATCCCCATGTGTGCAGAGTACAACTTATTCAATTCTACCTCCCACATGATTTTCTCCTTCTCTACCACCTTCACCTTAGTTTAGACTTATAGGTATGTCTCATCTGGTTTACTCCAGCAGCCTCCTCACAGGTCTCCCTGCCTCTATCCAGCCTTCCCCACACACACACCACATTCATCAGTTGCCCACGCCTACTCTGACTTTTGATATGAACAAATTATATTTTCTAAATCTTCTGGGGTATGAAAAGGCAACTCCAAACCAAGACCCTCAGCAGTGTGCCCATCCTAGCCAACCAGACTGCAAACCTAAGCCCTTCCTGATACTAGAAATTCTGAAGCTGCTAGTGCACTCGCCCCTCCAATCAGCTTCCACTATCCCTACAGGGTGATCTTTTGGAAATATAATCTAAGCCTATGGTGTCCCTAATGCCATCAGGGAAGGAGAGGAGAATGATCAAGTTAAGGTTGGCTTTGTGATCTTAGGCAAGGGACTTATTTCTTCCAGAATTCGATCCAGGGGTGTGGATTCTCTAGAATGGGTGGACCTGTTTAAAAGGCTAGGTGTTTAAATCTCCACCCAGGAGATAAGCATAGGCCTAGCAGGTAAATATTTAACACCCTTCCACCCATCAGTGGAATTCCTCTGTAAACCTAATCTGCCTTGCCACCTAATCTTGCAGACCCCAGACTGCAGCCCCTTCTAAGTTCTATACGATAATAACTTTTCAATATGCTGACCATCTAGCTTAACTCTACAAAGAAGGAAGAAGAGGGAAGGGAAATTGAGCACTGAATCCGAGCCATGCAATATTAGGCATCATCACCATATTTAATCCTCACAAGAATTCCATTACAGACAAAGGAGCTGATATCAAGTTTCTTTCCAAGGCCACATGGCTAGAAAGGGACAAAGCCAGGCTTTCTGTCTCCAGAAGCCATGTACTTTCATTTGTACACTGGTATAAGGATCATTTGGTGTTCAGTTTGGTGTCAGCACTGAGCACAGCTTATTATCACTCAGGAGATTACAGCCAGTGGGTAACAGTTCCAAATGGCTGTTAATCAAAATAGCCAATGAAGCATAGTGCGTGTCCTAACTTTTCTGCGAGATAATGGATCTCTAGGCCTGTAGACAGGATCCCTGGGTGGTAAAAACAGTTAAGCAAGGGAGCTCTGGTAGTGTAATGCCTAAGGCACTCAACAGCTAACCAGAAGGCTGGCGGTTCAAACCCACCAACCACTCCTCGGAAGGAAGGTTGGGCAATCTACTTCCATAGTAATGCTGCCTCGGAAACCCAAGGAGTCACTATGAGTTGGATTCAATTTGAAGGCACTGAGTGAGTGAACCAAAAGGTTGAGAGCTCTTGTGGCATAGTGCCTAAGGCACTTCTTGACTGCTAACCAGAAGGTTGGCAGTTCAAACCCACTGGCCACTCCTCAGGAGGAAGATTGGGCAATCTACTTCTGTAGAGATACACCTTGGAAACCCAAGGAGGGGTTGCTATGAGTCTAATCGAATCAACTCGATGGCAGTGAGAGTTTTGTGAACCAAAAGGTTGGCAATTTGAATCCATCCAGAGGCACCTTGGAAGAAAGGACTTGTGATCTACATTCTAAAGATCACAGCCACTGAAAACCGCATGGAGTACACTTGTACTCTGCAACAAATGGGGTCATGAGTCAGAACTGACTATGGCAACTAGTCATGTTACCGAGGAACAGGAAGACAGCCAGAGGCAGGCAGTCCTAAGACCTCCAGAGTCACGGGCCCACCTCCTGGAGGTTCACCCTTCCACCTGCAGGGCTAGGGCCTGATGTTCTTTAGATCTCTCTGCATGGAGGGCTATGTAAAGGAAATAGAAGACACAGCCTGTTCTCTCAAATTCTCAGGTAACCCACACTTACATTCACAAGTGCAAATTCACATACACACAGGAGTTCAAAAATATGGTGCTAACTGTGCCCAGCATTCTAAGAATCTGTAAAGCAAGAAGTGCAGGGAAGGCTTCTGGGAGAAATGGGATTAAGCTTTGAAGGATAAAAGGCAGTAAGGAGAGATTCCTACATGGAGCTGGGAGCTCTAAATAGGAAAATGAGATACTGGGTTTCTCAAACAACTCAGGACAGAGAGAAAAGTCACTTCCCTTTTACTGTGTGAGACATCTTGAGACTCCCAAGAAATGCAGTACAAAAGTGAAAAAGCAAAGGCCCATCCCATGGCTTAGAAGAGGTGGTCTGAGCTCCACCTTAGGAGAGCTGATGCCAAGTAAGCCTTCCGCACTTTCCTCTGGGTGCCTATGTCACAGTTCAGACCACACATCTGACTGTCATCATTTATCAACCACTACGTGTCAGGCTCTGTAATACGTACTTTATATGCAATAGTTAAATGGTTTGCACTTATCTACTACAGTTAGTGGCAGTTTGAGCCCATCCAGTGGCTCCATGGAAGAAAGGCCTGGCAATCTCCTTCCATAAATATTACAGCCAGGAAAATCCTATGGAGCAGTTCTAGTCTATAACACATGGGGCTGCCATTAGTTGGAAGTGATTCAATGACAAGATATAGCTAACTTAATAATGATATAATATATGTGTGTATGTGTATGTGTGTGTATATATATATGTATATAAAATAGTATGTAGTGATATCTTGTTTTATACTACATTTTACTACTTTTATGCTACACACACCCCTAACATACAGGCAGGTTTAGGTTCCAAAGACCAGGTCTTTGCAGGTTATACAAAAATGGAAGATGATCACATCAGATCACAAATGGAAGATGACCATATCATTACATAACTGCCAAATTACATGATTATTATGTAACTGTCAAATTACATCATTACAGAACTGTCAAACCACAGAGAATCATAGCCCAGCCAAGTTGACACAACACCTTAACCATCACAGCCAGTTACTCCTACCTCACACCTCAGCATTTGTTACTGCCAGATGTACATCGTTTAAAATAGTAGATTTTTTACTATTGTCATAAATTCCAGATGTCACGTAACAGATCGTCAATAAGTGAGGAATAGGTGTAGTGAGAAGCTCTTGTGGCAAAGCACCTAAGGCATTTGACTGCTAAACAGAAGGTTGAGGGTTCAAACCCACCAGCCACTCTGTGGAAGGAAGATGAGGCAATCTACTTCCATAGGACTTACTGCCTTGGAAACCTTACTCTATGGCAATGGGTCTGGGTTTTTGTTTTGTTTTATTTTAGGTGTATTCTACAAATCCAGTGACCTCTGCTAGATGGATTCTAGAGTCCTCAAAGATTGGAAGTGTCCCCTTCAAGGTAGCCCCTAAAGCTCCAAACGGTCTCTCTCACTGGTTCCTCACACATTCTAGGCCACCAGCCTCACACACAGTCCCAGGCCCATCTCCCCCTCACTTGCCCAGAGGATTTATGACAGTATAGCATTGTCCGTTGCAACCTCCACCTCCTGTTGCTTAGCAACTGCAGTTCAGAGTCCCTTACACAATGGGAAATAGCCTGGGACAAGACTGTGAGGCAGAAAAGGGTTAATGGGCTCAGGGGCCTCCCTTGTGAGTCCAGATTCCCCAGACTAGCTCTGGCCTGACCAAGAGGTCCAGACTGGGGGGTGGGGATGGGAACAAAGGGCAGGGGTAGGAAGAAAACCCCAGAGACTACTCATCATAACCCTTGGTGCTCAGAAGAACAACACAAAAATGAAAGAAAACCCACAGGTAAGCAAAGTTTCTAGCCATCCAGTGGCCTGCATGCCTAGGAGACCTCCAGACATAAGGCAGAGGGAAGAGTTTCACATCTGTCTGCTCCATCCCAGGAAAGCCATCCTCTCTCCTCTCTTCTCCTCCCCCCTAGCCTTGCCCACAGTCAGGGCAACATTCTGAATCTGTCTGGCCTCCTCCCCACAGCCAAACCCTTCAAAGCCGGGCAGGCAAAGGCAGGGAGGGAGGGCTGGTGGGCACAACCGTTTTTCCTCCTCTTGTTCTGATTGGTGCCCCGCTTTCATCAGTTCCCACAGGGCTAGTATAGACACATGCACTCCCATTAGGCTGTTTGCCAACAACTGTCCCCAATTTGAAAATAAATTCTTCCCTTCTCCAGCACCTGCTGAGCCTGCCCTGACCAGAGAGCTCAGCCAATCTCAGGGTTTCTCCCAAGATTCAAACTAAACAGATAAAGGTGGGGGTGCTCCCCCCATCAACATCCTCCAGGTGCCCTTTCCAGGGTTCCTTCTTGAGAGAAAGGGAACAAGACCCTCACTTGCCTAGCTGGATGTCCCAGCAGCCCCAGACCCATGCCACACACTGCCCTCCCCCACATGCTGTCCTCCCCCCACACTGCCCTCTGAGACCTGCCAACCCTGGCCCAGCACTAAACCAGTCAGATTAAGGGTCCATTTAAACTGAGGAGGAAGTGGAGCCATTCTAGAAAGTCAGCAGGGCACAGTAGAAGGCCACAAGGGAGGTCTATGACCCATATTAAGATCTGTGCAGGTCCCACCTGCAGCCCAGCCCAGTCCCATCCATTCCCCATTCTTTAGGGAGCCTGGTCCTTCACAGCCCACCTCCCAATACACATGCTTTTCTGTACCCAGAATCAGACTGAGCCCCACTGAAGAAACCAAGAGGACACTCACCCTGTCACTCCATTGGTCCACTCCTGAGCAAGTATAGAATATCCTGAACTATCACTTAAGACATTGGGTTTGGGGGTGAGGGGTAGGAGTGAACAGATAGCAAATCAGGAACCAGGACAGGGCCAGATGGGGAGACTATAGAAGATCAGCCTGGAGTCTGGATGGCTTCGTGATGAGATCTAGAAAGAGGGACTAGAGAATTAGGATGGATACTTGGAATAGGGATGCAGTATCTCCTCTGGAACAGACTGTGTGGAGTTCTAAATGGCACAAGGATACCGTGCATGTATGTGTATAAATGAATGAATCAGTCCATGACAAAATACTGCCTGGGAGCACAGCCATATTCACTAAGCAGTGCTAAGTCAGTAGAGTGCAGATGAGGTTGGGACAGGAACAGTGCAGTTAGGAAGGGGTCTTGCCCCTACCCTTCCTAGACTCCCTTTGTTGGTACTGTCTCCCTACCTCCCACCTGAGGCTAACTCTTACCCACGTAATCAGGATCGATTCGGGGAGAGTAGAGGCCGAACTGGATGAAGATGGGAAGCAGGAATCCAAAGCGCAGCCACTCGATGACATGCAGGGGGGGGCGGCCAGCTGGGGGCAGGAGGTCACAGCCCAGCACGGCGCTCTCTCCAACCCGGCCCACCACTGACACCACCTCAGGCTTCCCTCGACCTGCATGGTTGGTGGCATGAGAGCACAGGGGTGAGAGTCAGGGCTGGTAGGGGAGGTCCCATCAGTCTCTCTGTGGGCTCCCTAAGACTTTGGGGTGATGGAGCGAATCCCCAGCCCTAGTCCTCCCCTCCCCTCCTCTCCCATGTCACATGGAGAACCCCCTGGAGGAGCCCTCCCACAAGCTGGTAGGAAGTTTGTTCTTAGGCCCCTGGAGTCCAGCTCACCGTCAGCCCCCTGGCTGATGACCAGGCTGAAGATGGCCAGACTGAGACACCAAACCATAGCCCAGCTGGCCTGCTCAACTGGCCCCTCCTGTCCACAGAGGCCCAGATGGAGGGGCCGAGGGGTGTCCACAGCCCAGCAAGCCCAGGGTCAGTTCCTCTGATGGGCCTCAGGTAACAGGTTCCAGCTCTCACTCCTCTGGACAAGTAGGGCTTGGCTCACATAACACCAGATGAAACTGTTCCCTGGAGAACCACCAGATCTAAATACAAGGTGCAAAGCAGCATGCATTGTTGGCCACTTTTGGAACCCAGAAGAAAACCCACAGATAAAGGCACTAGGAAGAGAAAGGAGAGAAGCCAAGTAATGGTGGGGGGATACAGAGACCAGAGATCTTGCACCCCAGAGTCAGAAGACAGAAGCCTGTGTCCCAGTCTCCTGTCCCTTCTCTTCCTTGACTCCTGATGCTAACAAGGCAGAAGAGAGCAGGTAGCAGCAGTATTATTATCCCCTCAATGCTTACTGTGGCAAATAAGGACGCTGAGGATTTCAACGGGCTTTGCTCAGAGTCCCAAAGCCAGTCACAGGCAAAGCCTGGATGTTCAGAATTCAAGCCTTTGAACCCTCAAACAGCGGTCCTCAGGGCACCCTCACACAATTCCTTGCCCCATTTCCGGAGAGTCTAGAAAGCACCCTAGAAGCTGGGGACCCTGTGGCCTCTTTCTCCACTCAGCCTCCCAGCAGGGCTCTTGCTTTAGCAATGAATGAGTCAGACTCTTGGGGGAGGAGGAGCTGCCTCCCCACCTGCTGCTGCTGCTGCTGGTGGAGGGCAGACAGCATCCTCCAGGTCTGGGCTGGTCCCACAGCTGGCAGTTGGCACCAAGCCACTTCCTCTTCAGGATGCTGCTAGGCAGCCCTCCCTCTGCCAGGCACCATGGCCCACTTGCCTCACCCAATTCCTCCCACTCATTCCTCTCCAGTATCCTCTGGGCTCCAAGGTTTTCTAGGCCTTCCCTTAACCAACCCTGGGGACATGGTCCATGACATACCCAAAAGCCTGGGAGTCCTTAGGGTGTATAAAGAGAGCCCTGAGGAATGGAGGGGAGGAACTCTTGACAGCCGAAGCCCCAGAGGTCCTAGCACAGTCACAGTGGACTGGGGGGAAGGGGTGGGCGGGCAGGGGGATCCTTATCTTGGGCCTGGCAAATCCACCTAGACCCTGGGGCCTCCACCCAACCCTCAGCCTCATCTCACTGGACTGACGGCTATAAAACAACCTCCACAGCTCTAAGCCTGATCCCTGACTCTAATTAATGGCCCAATATGTCTAACTCCTACCAAATTGCCAGGAACCATTCCCCCTGCCTCCCATTACCTCTAGCAAAGTCCCCATAGTTCCTGAAAATGTCTTTTCTCAAGCAGACAGGAATCACAAATTCTCTTTTGGCTCAGTTTTCCAAGAGCATCAGTAAGCAAGTTACCCCTAGAAGTCCTCTGTTTTTCCTAAGATCTTTCCAACTCCTCTGCCCCCACCATTTCCTCACCTTCCTAGTGCCCCCACCCAGCACTCCCTGATCCTCCCAGTGTTCCCAGGTATCTGTATTTCTCCCAATTGTCCCCCAAATCCCAGTTTCTCACACCTGATCTCCAATTGCACCAGGTCCTCTGCACCCCCAAAAGTTCCCTTACTGTCTCTTCCAGAATTCCCCTCCCACTTCTCCCCGGATATCCACCCCTTCCTGGAATTCCCCTCCCTGGGATTATCCTGCCTCAGCCCACAATACACTCTGGCACCCCACCTTAACAATCTACTTCTCCCTCGTATTCACGAACCCTGGAATTCCTCATTTCTTCTGAACCCACCAAGAACTCCTCCACTTGAAGTCCAGAACTCCAGTTCTCCGGGACCATCACACACCAAGAATTCCACTTCACTCAGAACTCCCCTAGTTCTGCTCTCCAAAGAATTTCACTTCTCTCTACAACTCCCCGTTTTCTCCTGTTCCCCCATAACTACAGTACTGTTCTCTATCCACCCCCCGCCGGCACCCCCACTTCTATTCCTCCCAGAACCCCCCCGCCCTCACCTGCTCCGCACTGCTCGGCTCCACTCTTGCAGCTACACAATAGGGGGCGGACCCGCCTCCCAGCCTCGGATGCCCCGAGCGCCTCCCGTTGCCCTGGAGACCGCCAATTCCCCCCCCCCCCCGTAGGAGCCAACAAAGGCGAGGCGAGGCGAGGCGGGCGGGACCCCCGAGCGACCTGGGAGTTGTAGTTTCGGAATAGAAGGACGAAGTGGCACGTGGGCTCAGGTCGCCCCCTCGTGGAGCTCAGTTCAACCCTACGTGGAAAGGCAGGTCCGCTGCTTCCTGCTGCAAGCTAGAGGGGCTACCCTGGAACACCAGGGGACAGCAAGAGCTGGCTCCTTAGCTGGCTCTTTGCACGTCCTCTTTCCTTTGTAATCTACCTTCGACCCTCTCCCCTCCCCAAACAAGCTAAGAAACCACAAAGGCTGCAGCTTGCGTTGAAATCCGAGCCTGGGGGTAGTAACAACAGGCAGAGAGCACGACTCCCCGCCCTCCTCCCAGGGGATCCACCCAGATCCGGGGCTCATCTGACCTCCTCGCCCATCTCCACCCTCATCCCCACCTCCACCCATTTCTTCCCTCGCTAGACTGGAAATACCTGTCTGCCCTGGCTTGCTCCCAAATCTTGCCCAGGCACCTCCCACGGTGGGTGTGCTGTAGGGGAAGTCTGCGCTCTGAGTTTGGGGTGCCAAGTTAGTTCCCGCTCCAGCTGCCAGCTCAAACGCCTCAGAGACCCAGACCCTGAAAGAGAGAAATGATAGACATCCTGACTTGGAAGGTTGAAAGAGGAGGAATGAAAAACCCAGGATCATTTACTGAGCCCTGCAGGGTGCCGGACCTGAACTAGGTGCTTTGTAACTGTGCTTAATGCATAAAAACTGCCAAGCAGGTACAGCTCCATTTTCAGCTGAAAAAACTGAGGCTTAACCAGGTGAAGTGACTTGCTCAAGGTTTCCCATCTAGGACACAGCAGAGCTGGGATTCCAACTCTGATCTGGTGGAACCCTCTGACTTCATGAAACCCACTTCCTTGGAGACCTTAACCCTCAGGCAAAAAGATCTCTTGCTTGTCTGGCCCTCAGAGCTTTCTACTTCCCTGGGTTCCATGCTTGGCTTCCCTACAGGATGCAAGGTTATCATTAGCCTTCCCACAAGGCTTAACCAATCATTGCTTATCCAGTTCCCCTTCCCCCAAGCCTTCCCTGAAAGCAACACACTGATCTCACTCCCATATGAATTCCTGCACCTCATTCTGAGTGCACCATGGATCCACAGAACCATTTCCACATCAGGAGAGACACTGTGGAATGTATCTAACTGTTACTTTACACCAGATTCCCTGACACAAGATTCCATCAGGTGGTCCTCCAGTCACTGTCTGACCATATCCAGGGTCAGGGAGCTCACCGTCCCTTGTGGCAGCCTACTCCATCTTTAGTGAACTCTGACTGCTGGAAAATTCTCACTGGTGTGAATGTCTGGGTGCTTTTGTCACAGTCTGAAATAGAAGTGTACTTATTGTTGTTGTTAGGTGCCATTGAGTTGGCTCCAACTCGTAACAACCTTGTGTACAACAGAATGAAAGACTTCCCAGTCCTATGCCATCCTCAAAGTCTTTGCTATGCTTGTGTTCCTTGTTACAGCCCCTGTGTCAATCCATCTTATTGAGGGTCTTACCCTTTTTCGCTGACCTTCTACTTTGCCAAACATGATATCCTTCTCCAAGGTCTGGTTCCTTCTGACATGACCAAAGTACATGAGATGAAGTCTGACCATTCTTGCTTCTAAGGAGCATTCCAACTCTACTTCTTCTGAGACAGATTTGCTCTTCTCTCAACCCATGGTATTTTCAGTATTTTTCACCAACACCGCAATTCAAATGTATCAGTTCTTCAGTCTTCAGACACACATTAGTCTTCAAAGTGACATCTTTGCTCTTTAACACTTTAAAAAAGATCTTTTGCAGCAGATTTGCCCAGTATGTCGTCTGATTTCTTGACTGCTACTTCCACAGGTGCTGACTGTGGATCCAAGTAAAATGAAATTCTTGACAACTTCAATTTTTTCTCTGTTTACTTGTCTGTCAGTTCATCAAACTGTGGTGAAAGTGTAGCTCCAAAAAAAAAAAAAGTCGAGTCTGACTCATAGTTACTACCACTGGTTTTCCAAGGTTGTAAAAATCTTTACAGAAGTGTAGACTGTCCCATCTTTCTTCTAGAGGTTGGTGGGTTTGAACCACTAACCTTTAGATTAGTCACCAGTTGCCTTAACCACTATACCACTAGAGCTCCTTAAGGAAATATATGTAGGAGGAGGGAAAAGGCAGGAGCAGGGGGAATAGTTTCTCCCACAATTCCCCCAGCAAATTTGCCCAAAGTAGCACCTTTTCCACATTGTTTTACAATGTAATATACTGACCTAACAGTTGGTAAGATAGCAATAAAAACATAGTGGTGGGGAGCAGTGGTGGTTCAGTGTCAGAATGTTCACCTCCCATGCAGGAGACCTGGGTTCAGGCTCCTGAACCTCAAGTACAGCTACCACCCACCTGGCAGTGGAGGCTTGCATGTTGCTACGATGCTGAACAAATTTCAGTGGAGCTTTCAGACTAAGGCAGGTTAGGAAGAAAGACCTGATGATTTGCTTCTGAAAATCAGACAATGAAAACCCTACGGATCCCAACAGTCCCATCTGATTGGGTCATGAGCGAGGGGCCAACTCAACAGAAGCCAATGACAATAAGGTCAATGAATATAGAAATGAAATTAAGAAAACATGTTAGTGGACATGACACGAAAGAAAGGCTGTGTAGAACACCTAAGAAAGGTGGTCAAAGAGGGAAGCCTTTTTTACTTCTTGGTTTCTCACCAACCAGCAGGAAAGAGCTCCCTCCCCCGTGATGCAGTCAGCTACACTTCTGGTCCAAATGTTTCATTTCTGCTGCCTCCAGTGTTTTCTTGAGGACAAGCTAATCTCTCCTGATTTGGATGTTAAAATGCCTTTTTGTAAACTAAGACTTATGGTTTTCAATTTTTAAATTTTTTTCTGGATGCTTGTTTTTTGAGTTTTATTATGATTGTCATTTTTCTCTGATTCATATGTATCTTAAAGACTTTTTGGAAAGCAAAGGAATGTAGTCCTGTAACTTGTTCCTTCACAGTACCTGAGTCTCAAAACTAAAGATTTTCCTGCAGGTTGTCCTTGATCTATAATCTTTACTCACCAGGAAGGTTTATTCAACAAACTAGGATTCACTGAACCAAGGTATCTATCAACCAGATCACATTTTCAAATTGCTGACAAGGATATCAGAAAATGTTGTCAACCCCAGGGCCTCTGTTGGCCACATGCCCACGAACACTAGTCCTATTACCAGATCAGAAAAGAAGCATGATTTCCCATGTGTTTGTATGTATTCCTTTTGTCCCGATGAGACTCAAAGCTACATGAGGGTGTGGATTATGTCCTTTTCATCCTTGAATTCCCCCACAGCCCTTAGAAGGGTCCCGCTTACCTCTCCAGCTCCATTTCTCACTTACATCTTTTGCATGCTGGGTTTTGGCTTTTGTAGTCCCTAAAGTTTATTGTGCATTATTTATTATATTTATTGTTATGTATTACATCAGATGTCCTCACACTTATCTTCCACTGGGCTAGAATATCTTTTTTCCCCTTTCCCTGGCTCACTGCTGATTATAAGTCAAAGTTCTGTTTACCTGTTCCCTCCAAAGCATCTTCCATGACCCCTCCCACCTCATCTTCACTTATAGCCTTTGTCAAACCATATTATAATTATATCTTTACATACTCTACAAAGAGTTTCTTGAGGGCAGACAATGTCTTTTCTGGCACCCCATTGCTAGCACAGTGCCTGACACTTAATAGGTACTTAAAGATCAACAGTTCCTCCCACCTACTTCAAAGCCTGAAGAACAAACTTTGCAAACTGTAAAGTGCTGTCAGATGGTTATTATCCTGGCTTCATGCCTCTGAGCTTATATTTGGCCTTCTTTAGGGCCTCAGCCTTCCTCTTCCAGGTGCTATGGGTTATTCTGAGACCTCCGCCCTTCTCTGTTCAGAGAACTGGGTAACAGAAGAGGGAACTTTGTTAACTTCCCAAGAGAGCCCCAGGCCAGCTGCACAGGGTCCATTCATTCCTTTATTCACCTTCTGTGTGTCACACTCCGAAACACGTGAGGAACCTGTTGCTCCTGTGTATGCAGGATGGACTCCAGCTGGCCTTTTTTACCCAGTCTCTGACACTGTAATGATAAAATTCTCCAGCATCTCAGAGTTCCCAGAGCCTAAGCCTAAGCTTCAAAAATTAGGACTTCCTAGGACAGAAGTCAGAGGAAATGGGGCTGCAGGCTTAGTCCGAGACTACAGGCCTTTTTGGAGGTGGGACTGTTTCTCTGACACAAGCTCAGGACTTAAGGGAGGTGCAGAGAACCGGCCTCAAGCCAGGGACTGCCTTTCAGATGGACAAGGGCTCAGAACTCTGCATAGCAGAGTGGATCAAGTTGCCAGTGTTAGAAGCCCTTTTGGAACTGGTTTTCCAACCTCACTCCCACTTTCCCAAGCCCGAAAGGGTTCCATCTCCTGCACAAAATCCAACGCAGGGAGCACCTGCTTGACCCCTGAGCCTGCTACCTTTCTAGTCCAGGAGACCCTGACCCTTGGCTTCCTCCAAGCCCCATGCTACTTTCAAAATCCTCCTGCTGGGTTACACTAAAGCCCAGGCCACGTTTTCCTGCTTCCCCAAGAGCAAGATATCCTTAGTCTCAAGATCCTTCAATACTCCTCACTGCCCCTTTCACAGAATTAATGCCCCTTTTCTTGGAAAACACTTTGGAGATCAGCATCCCTCTCCTCACTGACAGAAGGGAATGAAAGGTCTAGACAAGTATCAGGAGATGCCTCCTGTCACTTGGCCTCTCCCTGCCAGAATCCTGTTCTGGATTACTAGCTGCTCCCATCTCTGTGGAAGCCAAAGCATATGCTATAGCCATGTCTCCATAAGAGCTAGGGTTAGGGCTGCTGTAACACAAATACCGTAAGTGAATGGCCTTAAAGAACCTCACAGTTCAGGAGGTTAGAAGTCTGAATCTAGGGCACCAGCTCTTGGGGAAGACTCTCTCTCTCTCTCTCTCTGTTGTGTCTTGACGAAGATCCTTGTCTCACCTTCTATAACCGGTGTTGCTTAGTTGCTTAGTTCCTTGGTGACTCTCACATGTACTTCTGTTTTTGCAGTTTGTGGTTGCTTCTCTGTATCTAATCTGTTCTTTTTGTATCTCAAAAGTGATATCCCTCCCTTAGACATTTTTTAGGCCTGGAATTGAACTCACTCCCATGGCTCAACTTTCACCCAAATGATAGACGTGTAATATGAACAATAACACCAGGGAGATGTGTACTTCTTAGAACAGCCATATGAATCCTCCATATGAGAGGAAAAGGGTATAATTTGCCCAGGGATAAAGCTAAGAAGACAGGAAGGGATACAAAAGAAGGACAGACGGAAATGGGAATCACAGGGAGAAAATGAGAAGAGTGCTGTTACATTGTGGAGATTCCAGTCAATGTCACAAACAAATTGTGTATGGATTGTTGAATGGAAACCCCATTTGCTCTGTAAACTTTCACCCATATCACAATAAAAAGTTAGAGAAAAAAAATGAGATACCTTACAGTGAGTGACATGGCCTCACCAACACAACAAAGAAAACCCTACTCCCAAATGGGATTACATCCACAAGTATAAGGATTAGGATTCCAACACATTTTGGGGGACACAATTCAGTCCGTAACCAATCATCTGCACCTACGCCTGCTTCTCCTTCCAGAGTGTGAGTTCCTGGTAGAAAGGGACCAGGTCTCATTGAACAATGTATCCCAGGCTAGAAGGCAAGTGATGAGCAGAACCCAGACGATCTCCTGAGAATTCTCCCCACTGTATCCCATACCATCTCCTCGATTCGCTCACTACTTAGACATGTCCTGTCACTTTGGTGACTTCCAATCCTCTCTTCAATACCTCCTTCCCTCTCTTCCCAAGTGGAATCTAAGGAGACCAAGGATGCCTGAAGAGCTACATTAAGGAATGTCCACAGATCTGATTTGGGGAATGACTGAGACTTGGGCAGTGGCAAATCAGGCTGGGCAAGGAATCAGGTGGTTCATCAGGCCAGGGAAAGAGCAAGAACCTACACTTAAGGACCCTTGGTTGGAGTAGGTGGGGGAGACATTAATAGAGGACAACATTCCAGAGAGAAGTTCTTATCTATAGGGAAAGGATACATAGGACAGTATATAACCAAAGGTTGTAGAGGATCAAGGATCCAAAAACTTGGCTCTTGATCCAGCAGAGTTGTCATACGTATGGGGTGGGCACCAGAGGTCCAGAGTAGCTGGCATCAGGGAGATGACTGAGATATCACCAGGCTCAATTCAGGGCCAGAAAAGTACTGCCCTAGGGTCCTCCACAGCTCCTTGTGTAGGACAGCCTATAAATGGAGGTGGGGTGGGTAGGTGGGAGTTATGTAAACTCATCAGCCAGGAACAGAGTAGGGGTGCAAGAGCAGAGGACTCTTAGCAGGAATAACACTGCTCAAATGCATGATCCTAACTGCTTGGAATTCTCCCATTTAGGAGTCACAGTCTCAGTTAGGTTAAAAGGAATCTCTTGTTTTTCTTATTTAAAGTGTAAATGGTGTATGTATTGGTGGAGAGTGGGATAGGTGGTGAATAATATCATACCAATGGTGCATTGTGGAAGGCTTGGGAAAACACCTGGTCTTGGAGAGGGGCACCTGGAATAGAAGGAAAAGGTATGGAATTGAGTTTTGCCAAAGCCAGGTCCAGTGAGGACAGAAGAACCAAACACAGCTCCTCCAGAGTGATGCTCACTTATTTGGACTTTACCACCAGACTTCTCTCAAAGAGCATAACCCTTAGTATATCCTCCTTTAAGCTCCTTGATGGGGAAGGGAGCTGAAGGAAAGATTTCTTGGGAGTTGGGAAGAACAAAGCTGAGGAAAGAGGTCCCCAACAGGCTGTCAGGCTGGGCTGGAGCCAGACTTCCCCTTCTTCCTAAGTTTCATTCTGTTTCTCCTGAGTTTCTTCATCTTTGTAATTTGGCACCTTTTCTGGACTCGGATGACCCAAAGCCCCACAGCTAGAATTACCAAGAGCAAAAGAAGGAGCAATCCCTTGGCCAGGTGTCAGAAGGAAGATGAGGCCTTCTCGGAAGGAAATCCAGGATCTGGGATGGAAAAGGGGATGGAAAGAAGGACTTGTTAGAGGTAGGGGTCAGGTTAATATTAGGGGACAGACACCTACTCCAAATTCCATGGATGGGGTCTCAAGTTCATGAGTTGCCATCATTTGATGTTATTTTGTGAGTGTCTCTGTAAAAATACATTTTATGCACAGAAGCTGAGGAACTGAGAAGGAGGGACTATCTCAAGATGAGCAAGAAAGGAGATCATTGGAAGTGGGAGCAGAAGGAGAGAGGAAGGTCCCTCCCCGACTCAGATATTAAGCCTCTGTGGGAGGGAGAATGCTCTGGCTTCCGAGTGCTCTCTTGGAGGAGCTCAGGGAGGAAGATGGTGGCTCCTTCCCCCAGAGAATGGCCTTGAGGCACATGTCCTAGTGGTCCAAGGGTTGTCTCTGGTCAACTAGTACCTGCACAGAAAAGTCCAGCATGAATCAGACGGGAACTGGTGTTGCTAATGGGGTTGCTGACCCTGCAGGTATATAAGAGGGCATCATCTCCAGGCCTCCAGGATGTGCTGAGGACAGGGCCTTTATGGGCTATGTCATTGCTGCCCTTCCAGGATATCCAGCTGTAAGTCACGTCTATGCCTACCTTCTCCATAGAGCATGTCATGGACACATTACAGGCATCTTCTCTGGAGATCTCAAAGTTCACAGTGACACGGGGCTCCAACAACCATCCTAGATGGGGGAAGGGCACAAAAACCCCTGTAAACAATCAGGAGTTGATTCTGTTTTCCTAAACTCCTCAATTCTGGGGTCCTGGTCCTACCCCCAAAAAGCTCCTTCACCTACAACAAATACCTAGACACAAGTAAAAACCAGCCACCATACAACCTGAGGCTCCAGAGCCCCCAGGACAGCTGCTGAGGTAGGCAGAGGTGCCTTTGGCAACTTCTACCTTCTCCATTCACCTTCCCTCTCTCTCACCTTTGTACCCTACCTTCCTTCAAACCTCATCCTACCTCTTGGATCCCATAAAATATTATCACTCCTCCTAGGAGCATTTATATTTTAATCAAAATTCAAGGTAGAATACCAGTCACTAAGAAACACTAAGAAGAAATTTGTATTGAAGTAGAGGGGAGAACTGATTACTTGTTAGCCATCATCAAGTTGGCCTGACTCAAGGCAACCTCATGTAGAGTAGGATCAGACTGTTGTTATCGATAGGGTTTTCACTGGATGATTTTCAGAAGTAGATCAGGCCTTTCTTCCTGGTCTATCTTAATCTGGAAACTCCACTAGAACCTGTTCAACATTATAGCAAGGAGATATTGACTAGTACCCTAGTACCCCTCAAATCATACTTGGAGATGAAAGGCTCAAGAATAGAGGTTGTGTTCACATCTAGAATGCAAAAATATCACTGGTAGAGAAGTGAAATGACCAAAGACCTGAGAGAGCAGTTTCCTTCCCTTAGAAGGCACTGCAAATACACCTGGGCCCCTGGAGGATCTATTCATGAAGCTCTGTCCCTCTCCCTGTGCAAGGCACCTGCCTGAGGATGCCTCAGTGCCCCAGGGCTTCGTTACCATAGGTCATGTCAGTTGTTGCTATAGCTCAGACACTGGGGTTTGTTGGTTGAGCTGTCTCTCTCCTAGTCCCAGTCCCAGCTCCTCAAACCACAATCTAGAGTCACGAGACTCCCTAGTCCATAGCATGAGAAGTTAAGAGAGCCAGACAAAGTAGTATTATGGTTCCCAGCATAAACTCATGGTAGATACGTAAATTGTAACACTGTATAGTAGACATCTGGGATGTCCTCAGGTTGACTTGGGCTTGGTAAGGCCCTGCATCCTGCCAGCTCAGATTGGTGATCTGCAGGGAGTAGCTGGGGTCCAGGAAGCTCACTCTGTCCTGGTAGTGTGTGTTGGTCACAGTAATGGTAAAGTTTCCCTCTTTCCCCACCACCACAATTGCAAGCTGTATGCGGGAGGACCAGGTGATGTTCTCAATTTCTTCATCTGATGGTATTTCCAGGGGAAGGATGATGGACTCCTGAAGGGCAGCCACCACTTCCTCAGGATCCACACCATCTCCAGAGTCCCCTTTGGCTGCCAACATAAGAAGAAAAGAGATGCAAACAGTCCAGCAGGTGTCTGGGTTGTTGTGCTAGCCACAGGGCTGTGGTTTCAAGGGAGGAGAAGGTAGTTTTATGGCTTCATCTTGTCCTCCAGCCACCTCTCTTGGCTCTAGCTTTCTGCTGCACCTAAATTAAGCACATACCAGAGGTTGGCTTCCATCTGTGCCCTCGCCTCCCAAATTTCACCTTCTCCTTCTGCCACCCCTTACACATCACCAGAATTCCTCATGTATTGGTCCTGTCCTGAAGCCACACACTACTCCTCATTATTTGAGAGGAGCTGAAACACTTAGCCCCAAAGGAAGGGCCTGGCTGGCCCAGGGCCCAGTAGAACAGGAGGCAGAGGGGAGGGGAGAAATTCATGTACAAGAGTAGGCAGTCTCACTCACCTTCCAGGAGCAGTAAGAGAAGGACCAGCCAAGCAAGGGTCCCCATGTCAGCAGCCTATGTCCAGGAAGTGTGATGTTCCAAGAGCTGTGAAAAGACAACTGTCAGGAAACTATCCACTGACAGTGACTGATTAATAGTCCTGAGGAAAAGGAAATGATTGTCACCCTATTAGCAGTTCTCCAACTTCCTTCCTCCTGGCTAAGCCACTCCTTGTCCATCATGAAGAGAGTTCTCTCTCAGAGCCTGACTGTCAAGATGGTGTTCCAATGACTCTTGTTGCTCTAGTGGTTCAAGCCCACTGAGAGGCACCTCAGAAGAAAGGTCTACTTCTGAAAAATCAACCACTGAAAACCTTATGAAGCACAATTCTACTCTGTTACATATGAGATCTTTATGGGTCAGAATCAACTTGACCACAACGGTTTCATGTTGGCCCTCCACCAAGTCCAGACCAACTCCAGCTTCCTACATGAAGCCTTCCTAGACTCCCTACCTTCTGTATTCCTAGACTCCCATCCACCTACCCACCCCAAACTCTTAGAACACTTTCCACGTAGACTTTTCTTTTGGCTGTCAGCATTCTTTGCCTTAGCTGTCTCTGCAGCCCCTATGTTGCTGTGATCTTTTGCTCTTATAAACATTTTTATCTCCCCAGAGAGATTCCATTCCATCTTTTGTCTCCTCTGTATGTCCTACTCTTGCTAGCCCCCATAATGGACACATGTTAACATTCAACTGATATTTTTGGAATGGATGGATGAATGAAGACTTTCTATTTAAAGCTAGTTATATTCTCACTTGAGAGACTATTCAGAGGGGGAAATTTTTGACTCTATGAAAAAAAAAAGTTTGGATCAGAGAGCTGGCCTAGGTTGTTAATATTATGGAAAGACTTTAAATCATTCAGTGAAAATATGATGTTGATCAAAGCTGTAGGAAATCAGACTCAGAGTGAGTACAGAGGATTAGGTAGGAAAAAACTGTCTGGTGAGCAGAGCTCTCTAGGATGCAACGAGCTGATTTGGGAGGTAGTTTCTGCTTCTGGAATTCAAGCTAAGACTGGACAATCACTTGCTTGGATTTCTGCAACATCTCTGCCATCAGAGAGATAATCAGATTATATAATCTTTAAGCTTTTTCCAATATTTAATATTATAATTCTATGTTGTGATAAGGAAGTAAAAGTGGTCTCTTGAGACCAAGGGTATAATGGGGCAGATACATTCAGTTCTGGCCTCATGCCAATATTTCATACCTTTAAATTGTTGTTGTTGTTGTTGTTATGTGCCGTCGAGTCGGCCCCAACTCATAGCGACCCCTCCTTGGGTTTCCGAGGCAGTATCACTACGGAAGTAGGAATGCCCAACCTTCCTTCCGAGGAGTGGCTGATGGGTTTGAACCGCCAGCCTTCTGGTTAGCAGTCAAGTGCCTTAGGCACTATGCTACCAGAGCTCCTACCTTTAAATTAGCAAACTCAATACTTGACCAAATATTTACTGAGTATCTTCTATGGCTCAGACTCTGTCCTAAGTGCTCAGGAATTAGCAGTGACTGAGATTTAGATCCTGACTTCACGGAGCTCATAGGCTAACAACTAACATTGGACAGATAACTACAAGTTGGATGAGTTTTACTGCAGAGAAGTAGATCAATGGTAGAATCTTCACCTCCCATAGGGGAGATGTGGTTTTGATTCCCGGCCAATGCTCATCATGCACAGCCACTGCCCATCTGTCAGTGGAGGCTTTCATTCAGCCAATGAAAACCCTATGGATCACAATGGGCCAATTTGCAACCAATCATGGGAGTGATGCAGGACTGAGCATGAGCGTTTTGTTCAGCTATGTGTGGGTTCGCCATGAGTCAGGGCCAATTCAGTGGCAGCTGACAGTTTTTGCTAACACACAGGGAGCTATGGAGCAGATTGCCCCTTAGAGGAAGCCACATCGGACAGGAATATCCAGGCCTTCATTCCCTGACTGTGTAGTCATGGCTGGGAGCTGCCCAGGAGAGCATAGACCCTGAGGGGTTACAACTGGGACACCTCCATGGCTGCTACAGTGAGTGTGCTGATTAGCCAAAATGTAACTCTGTTCAGATTTAGTAAACCTGTCTCCATCATAAGCACAAAGAGTACATTGTACTTGTTGAAAGAGAGGAAATAATTCCCACTCCAGTCCTCACTAAACCCTCTTGGTCAAAGGTGGAGAAAATCATCTCCCAGAGCATGATTTTCAAGTCTGATTTTCATTCTGGCTCATGGATTGTGATCCAAATGCAATTTTATTTCTGCCTCTCACCACCCTGTGACCTTATTCTGTAGGACAATCATCCCCTGGCCCTGGCCCTGCCCCAGATGAGAACTCTGGTCAGTCCATGGTTTCTGGACTCAGTTCAGAAATGAGAAAGTCTTGTCCTATGTAATATCCAAAATTCCAAGCTTAGCATAGAATTAAATGATCTCTTTTCCTCCAGCTTGGATCTGCTTCAGGCTGGAATCCTACAGTGGAGTGCTCTCTACCTGCTCTCAGCCTTCCCTCCCCACCTCTGCTTCCCTTGGCAATGCTCCCTTTCAACTCACCTTCCCCATTCATGTCCTTCCTCTCCAGGCTGTGGAAAGTGTGGGGAGGTGGTAAAACTATTCTTACCTGGCTGATCTGTGGGCCTGACAGAAGGTCAAGACGGGTTATTTTTCTCTCAAGGACAGGTTCATGAGTTCTTAAGAGTTCCATTGGTTCTCGCTATCCTGTCCTTGACCTGGAGTAGATGTATGTCTATTCTGGGTAGTCCTTTCAGCTCTTTTCTCAGCCCTTGGACACTTTGCTATATACCTCCAGTCTCCTCCCCTAAGTTCCTCTCATGCCTTCAAACATCCCTAGTGTACAGCACCAGGACAACACAACAGGCTATGCCTCATGAGTGGGCCTCTGCTGCACCTGTAAACATCTTTTGCCTGGGCAGATTCCAAAATGTACATTATCACACCACGCTCCAGTGCCCTAGTGGGAGTCGGGTCTTAGTCCACAGTCTGTTTTAACTTTCCCAGCCTGACTTGGGCACATGTCCCCAGTGACCCCCACCTGCAAGACACACAAATCTCTCCAAGTCTTACCTTCAAGTTCCCTTCAACTGATATATGGCCCGAGGTAACATAGTCTATCCTTTGAGGAAGAAGTGGGGACACACAGCAAAGTAACAGTTATTTCCAAAGCAATCTCTTTCCCAAATCTGCTTCTCTGAACTTCTCCATCCATGGATGAGGGGGTTACAAGAGCAGTGACACAGGTTCTCTTTAATAACACCCACTGTAAATTCTGCAAAGGGAGATCTCTCTCACACCACCGCCTTTGATTTTCTACTATCTGTCACATTGGCATCTCAGAGTAAATAAGGCAGAAAGAGTCCCATTCTAACACCCTACTTACAGCAGACATTTGTGGACAAATGTCAAGTGGACAGTCCTTTGTCCAATTTGATTTCTGTGCCACTGTGGAGGGCTGTATCACAATTGAGTCCCACTTGAAGTTTGCATCCTGAACAGACTCTACTTTTCTGTTTTAGGGCTTATTCAGCAGCAGAAGCACACACAGCCCAAGCACAGATGCAGCCAGGAAGTCCAAGGGGATTGAACAACCCCCAAAGGCAACCACAGACAATAAAGGATAGTCTGTGGGTGAATGTGCCAGCCTCCCTACCCTTCCATGGGACAATTCTGAGACAGTTTCAGAGGCATTGATCCACAGTTGACCACAATTAGTCAGCCATTGTTATTGTTGTTAGCTGCCATCAAGTTCCACCCAACTCATGGTGGCCCCATGCACGATGGGATCAGACTTTTGTGATCTGATTTTCAGAAGTAATCACCAGACCATTGTTCCTAGTCTGTCTTAGTGCAGAAGCTCCACTGAACCCTGTTCAGTTTCACAGCAAAACACAAGCCTCCACTGACAGACGAGTGGTGGCCGTGTGTGAGATGCATTGGCCAGGTATCGAACCAGGTCTCTTGCATGGAACGCAAGGATTCTACCTCTGAACCACCAGTGCCTCACTCAGCAACTGGCAGGCACTTCATTGGCTTTTCTCCTTTTCCTGTCTCATTTCCCCTGTGCTCTCTATTTCCCTTTCTGATCACTTCACAGAAAGATTTCTTTCACCTAAGTTCTTCTCTAAAGGTCTGCTGTAGGGAGATCCTAAACTAAGAAAAAATTATATAAGATAAAGTAGTTGAGTCAATAAAATTTATACTCTCTTCTCTCTTCTGGCTCAATCATTAGGAACAAATAAGTCAATGAGACAACCCCCTGTTCTGCTGATATCACAGCCTTGGGAAAGAAGGACCAGTACAAAACTGGTCCTGCTCTGATGGAGAGAATGGGGGATCACAAAGGACAGAACCTTTCATCAAACTTTCTCCTCAGATTCTCTTTGGGTGTGGAAAGATGGGGACCCACACAACAAAACCACGATCCTGGAGGTACCATTAACAGGTCAGTTCCAAATAAATCACCTTCCTCCCGAGGCAAAGCATATTGAGACCTACACCTGTCTTCTATTTTGGGGATTGCCTGCGCACTTGATATATGGTTTCCTTTTCTTTTTTTCTCTTTTAAGTGTCAGGGTTACAAGAGTGATTATTCAGTTGAACCATGAAGGTGGCTGGAGAGAAGTGAAACAGCAAATTGTTGAAGTGCACCCAAAGGAGTCATTATGCAACAGAGGAGAAAAAAGTGTTCCCAGCAAAGGGACCAACCTGTGCAAGATCCCTGAGGTGGGAGAGAGCAAGCCACACCGAGACACAGGCAGAATCCCCACCAGGTGGGCAGAGAGAGTGAGGTGTAGAATAGCTGAGATGAGGCTGGAAAGGTGGAGTGGAGACAGCTCAATAGGATTTTATGGATCTGTTCAAGAGCTTGTAAGAGTATAAGTTATACTTTTTCAACAAGTATACTTTTGATGAATACCTACTATAGGCAAATGTATAAAGATCAATGTTTAATAGTGGTTATCAGGGGCAAGAGAGCAGCAGAAAGGAGAAGTCATTGTTTAGAAACTAAGAACACTGAGTTTCTGTTTTTGATGATGGGAAATTTGGCAGTGGATATTGGTGATGGCTGCACAGCATATTGATGTAATTGGTGTCACTGAATCTTACACGTGAAAAATATTGAATTGATGAGTGTTGTGCTATATATATATATATATATATATATATATATATATATATTTACAACAAAAAAAGAAACATACCTTTGGTGGGGGTGAACATACAGGATGGGAGATGGACAGAGAATATAGGGTAGAGGGAAAATTTTACAATTGCTGCTTTTTTTTTTTTTTTAAAGATGAGAGAAATTGATTTGAACATATTTAAATAATGAGAAGAGCCAGTAGAGATACCATTTTTTCCTGTTGAATATACAGAAAAAAAAAAAAGGAAATGATCAATGGAGCAAGGTCTCAGAGAAGATGGAAGGAGTTGAGATTCAGAGCATAGGAAAAGGAACTGACCTCAGATTGCAGGAGGCCCTCCATTATTATAAGAGAAAAAGAAGAAAAGATGGGTAGGGATCTAAGATGCAACTATTGGTCTTTTCTTCTCCTGAGCAAAGAAGAGTGAAGAAAATCAAAGACACATGGAATCAATTAGTCCAAAGGACTAATGAAACATGAGAACCTCAGCCTATATCACTCTGAGAACAGAGGAACTAGATGGTACCCAGCTACCAATGATAACCACTTAGAATCAGATCAAAATTGAAGATCCCACAGAGTGGGACAAAAAAAAAAATGTGGAACAAAATTCAGAAACATAAAAAAGATCACGATTACTGATTGGAAAGAGACTGGTGAAAAGCCCAAGACTATGGCCCCTAGTTACCTCTCAGGCCTGGAATTGGACTCACCCAAGGCTTACCTCTCAGCCAAACAACAGACAGATCTACAAGCTGAACAACTACACCAGGGAGATGCACTCCTTAGAACAGTCAACAATGGGAGAGCAGAAGGGCAGCATTTGCACAGGGAGAAAGGTAGGGAGGCAGGAATGCAAGGGCAAGAAGAACACAGGGAGGCTTTATGGAGCAGAGTTCCGGCAAGATGGCAGACTAGGCAGAAGGATTGCAAAGACCCTCTTCAACAAAGAAAAGGGAAACCAATTAACAGAGACACAGAAGATAATCTTGGATCCCCTGAGCCTTGAGGGGAAGGATAC
>NW_006921780.1:4260563-4268538 GCF_000298275.1 Orycteropus afer afer
TGGAGGGCCCAGGGGCCAGAGAGGGAGACCTGCCTTCAGGCATAGTTGAGAGGCTGTCCTGATCTAAGAAGTGTATACTGAGTGTTATTAATCCTGAATTGTAACCTGTTACTTCCCTAATAAATCCCATAATTGTGGAAAAAAAAAAAAAAGAAGAAGAACACAGGGAAAGGGTAACCACAGGGAGGAAGTGAGAAGAGAGCTAGGGTAACCACAGGGAGGAAGTGAGAAGAGAGCTGTTACATTGTGGATATCATAAACAGTGTCACAAAGCAATATGTGTATGAATGGTTGAATATAAAATGAATCTGCTTTGTAAAATCTTACCTAAAACAAAATAAAAAATTTAAAAAAAAAGAGTGGGGATGCAAGTAGGTTTATATGTGGCAAGAAGTTAAGGAGAGTCTTGTCTGATGGCTTCAATTTTCTCAACAAAGCAGACACAACATTATCTGCTGAAACTGTAGGTGGAAGTGTATGTGTCAGAAGTATACATTTCAGGAGAATGGACAGAGGTTGAAACAGATGAGGTGACTGAGAGTTACTTGAGACAGCCCTGTTTTTCCTGGTCCTCTTTTGCTCTCAGAAGTGTTATGGTTTGGAGGATAATTTGTGTGGTTACCCTAGAAGAGGAACAAAATGTTATTAAATGCATCATATTGAGACGGCTAAGCTTAAGAGTTAAAAGCTGCCTTTAGGTTTTCTTGTCAGCAAATTGTTCTGACAATCTGGGGGGAAGCAGAGAGGCCAGCAGTGACAAGGGTGTGTATCTGGGGCTAAACTGCTTGGGTTCCTTCATCTGCAACATGGGAAACATACAGTAACCACTTTATAGGGTTGTTGTGAAAAGCTTGTAAAGAGTCCCTGAGTGGTGCAAGTGGTTAACATACTCAGCTGCTAACCAAAGGGTTGGAAGTTCTGGTCTACCCAGAGATGCTTAGTGATCTATTTCCAAAAACTCAGGCACTGGAACATAGCATACCACACAACAACATCTACATCCACATCCTACTTTGGTGGGTTGTGACTGTGCTTAAAAGTTTGCAAGTAGCCATCTAGATGCAACGATGGGTCTCTCCTCATCCAGAGCAAAGAAGAATGAAGAAAACTAAAGACACATGGAAACAATTAGTCCAAGGGACTAGTAGACCATGCTATCGTCCAGCTATATGACCATGAGACCAGAAGAACTAGATGGTGCCCAGCTACCACTGTCAACCACTCAGAAAAGGATCAGTATAGGAGATCCTGGATAGAGTGGGAGAACAACGTGGGACAAAATTAAAAAAAAAAAAGACCAGGATTACTGGTCTGATAGAGTCTGGTGAGATACCCCTTCCCCCCAAGACTAAAGCCCTTAGTTACCATTCAGGTTTGGAACTGAACCCACTCCTGTGGCTTCCAGCCAAACAATAGATAGGCATATAAGGTGAAGATTTATATCAGGTCGATACTCCTTAGAGAGATCAATCGTAGAAGAATAGAATGACAGTGTTTGCACAGGGAGATAACTCGGGGAGTGGGGAGTGCATTGGAGGGAAGGACACAGAGAAGAGGTAACTACAGGGAGGAAGTGGGAAGAGAGCTATTACATTGTAGGGAATTGTATGACCTTCTACATGGAAAATTAATTTGCTCTACATTTTCACTAAAGTCACAATAAAAATTAAAAAAATAAAAAATATGTTTAAAAAACCAGCCATTGGAAACTCTGTGAAGCATAGGTCTACTCTGATGTACATGGGGTTCTCATAAGTTGAGGTCAACGTGACTGTAAGTTTTTTTTTTTTTTTTTATCTTTTTTTAATTTTTCCAAAAGCACATAAAGCACTTAGCCCAGAGCTTGGTACATGGCAAGGGCTCAATGAATATGAGTTGTGGTTATTACTAAGAGTTGGCTAAATATAAAAATTATATTAGGAAGACTTGGGCCCACTTCATAATTGGCAAGGATCTCTGGCTACTAGAATACTAAGGAAGTTTCTAACACGAGATACATGACTAGGTTTATTTGAGAACCTTATCTGACAGCACCAATCAGCCCCTGGTCTAAGGAAACAGCAGGCATTGATCTCCTGCACTGATCCCTCTCTGAGCAGAGATGCACAGCTGGTATAGACTCTGCTCCAGCTATGTGTTTTGTATGCCAACAGTCTATCCACCAGATCAATGCCTTTATGCTGAAGCATGCTAGATTAATGCCCTTGAACCACACTACTTGAACAACCTAGTCCTCGCTTCTCAGGCATCACCTGTCCTAGAATGGTTCACATACACACATGAACTTCCTTCAACTTATCTCACTCTTTTTTTTAAATTTATGGTAAATATATAGGTAATACACATTTGCCATTTCAATAATATTCATATATACAGTCCAGTGACATTAAATATTTTCAACCATCACCATTTCCAATTTTTTTTCATCACTTCAAAAGAAACTTAGTATCCCTTAAGCATTGTGTCTTTCTTTCCCCCTCTCCTCAACTTATTTTGTCAATTCAGGTTGTTTGCCCTTCTTTCCTAAAGTTAACTCACTAACTGTGTGCTCCTCTGGATTGTATGTCCTCTGATCCCCTTATGCAGATTTTCTCAAAATGTAGCTTTTGTAGTATCTGCATTATCATCACGAGGCACCTGGTTAAAATGCTGATTCCTTTGGCCCGCTCCAATCCAAAACCAAACCAAATCAAACCCACTGCCATCTAGTCGATTCTGACTCATAGAGACCCTACAGGGCAGAGTAGAACTGCCCCACAGGGTTTCCAAGACTATAAATGGAAGCAGACTAGCACATCTTTGCTTTTCATTAGCAGTTGAGTGCTTTAACTACTGTGCCACCAAGGCTCCAGATCCTTTGAATCAGGATGGCAAGTTGGGGGTGGGATGGGGCTGCAAATCCACATGCTTAATCCCCAGGTGCCTCCACTGTGAATTGAAGTTTGAGGACTGCTGCACTTTGCTGGCTGCTGTGTTGAAGCAGAGACAGAGAGAAAGTACCCCAGCCTGCAACTCTCTTGTCTCCAATCACAAAAGGTCTCTCTCTTTCCTCCAGAGCAGAATGGTGAAACAGCACCCTGTGCCTCTTTCTTAGGCTGGGCTCCTACAGTGTGAGAGGGCTCCAGGGACGTTTCAACTGTTCTCCTGGGAGTCCTCGCATTCTGAAGAGGTACCACATGGGCTATAGGGACACAGGTGTGAGGCTACAGAGCTTCAGCCTGAGAGGGTCTGCTTTTATCCTTTTACTTATGGGGGTTCTGCAGCAGAACTTTTTTGAAAAGGGTGTACTGTTACTAAAAGAAGAAAAGTTTAGGAACTACTGATCTTGCCCAACCCTTAATTTTACAAAAAGACACACACCAGACAAAACAGAAAAACAAAAAGTCAGAGGCCCAGGTGGTGAGGCCACATAGTTTGATAGCAAAGAACCTGGGGTCAAAATAAAAAAAAAAAAAAAAAAAAAAATCCAGGTCTCCTAGTGTCTTGCCAGTAGGATTTTACTTGTTGAGCTCATTTGAAACTATATCTGGTTATGGCATGGTACACAGAAAGTCCTCAATAAATGTTATTGTTGTGCTATTTGTATTTATATTCATTTGTTATTATTAATTTGTACATGAGACTAAACATGCTCAAAGAAAGCACATAGGAAATGAAGAAGAATGGCTGAGGAAAACTACCCAGACAGGTCTGCACTTTCTGGTATTTTTCTTAGAGAACTCAACACTGTTCATGCAGCAAATCTCTGCTGTTGTTGTCCTTGTTATGTGCTGTGGAGTTGGATCTGACTCATAGCGACCCTTCCTTGGGTTTCTGAGGTGGTATCACATGAAAGCAGATTGCCCAACTTTCCTTCCGAGGAGTGGCTGGTGGGTTTGAACCTTCAGCTTTCTGGTTAGCAGTCAAGTGCCTTAGGCACCGTGCCACCATAGCTCCGTTCAAATCTCTGCAGTAGTCTAAAAATTCCGGCTCCTCAATGTGCTCATGTTGATCAGAATTTGGGATGCTGCCTCCTTTTATTGGAGCTTCTATCAACTGACATATAAAATTGTCCATTCATCCAGCAAACATTTATTAAGCCTCAATTAAGTACCAATAAGTCAGAGATAAAATATTATATTAAAGGTAATACTTCATGAGACAAGCTTCTGAAAAGTAAAAGAGTTAGGGATTATACCCCTTTCCCATGTTACACCTCCTTCCAATGTAGCTATTATAGTCAGCCAAGTTGCTTATCCCTAGTGCTAGGAATTGTCAATCATAGGACAATTCTCCTCTTTACCTCTTCTTCCTCCACCCAGAGAGTGATCATAGTGGCTATCCCTGAACCCCCCACTTCTTCTTCTGTCCCTTCATTTCCTCTTCAAGTAGTTTAGGGGAAATTCCCGTGACTTTCCCCACTTCTGAACCATTTCCACAGATTGGGAGAGAGTGTCTCCATTGTTGGTGTGCTGTTACCAAGCTATTCTGCCCTCAGAGAAGGGGGATCGCTCAAATCCAGGAAATGACCTAAGCTCCTTCAATGCTCTGCAGTCAGACTCTCCTCTCTCATCTAGAAAGAAGGATTTGATCCAAAGAGCAGAGTCCCATAGGGTGCCATGAAACCCTTTTAAGTGACAACATTAAACCCTGAGGCAACTCCTTGGAGCTGTGAAGCCCCTCTGCTCAGGATTTGCCAGATGGGCAAAGTGGGACAGCTCTAAAAACCAGCTGACATTGAATCAATGCAACTCATGGTGACCCCACCTGTGTCAGGATGAAATTATGCTCCATAGGCTAATTTTTCCATGGCTTATTTCTCCATGGCTAATTTTTCAAAGAAGATCATCATGTCTTTCTTCCAAAGTGCCTCTAGGTAGACTTGAACTTCCAGGCTTTCAGTTGGCAGCCATTGTAGCACTGAGCAAGTGGAATTCCAGGTCTTCCATTTCCATTTCAACTAGAATAGCTGGAATTTCATGTATTTTACAGATCGGTCTTATGAAATCCTGTTGGAAAAAAGCTTCCAGTAAAAATAAAATAACTCTAGTCTACCAGGTTCAAAATACTTTATAATAGTGTTGCGCACTCATTTGATAGCCTTAAAAACATAGAAGACTACCATAGGTTTCCCTAAGAATAGTGGCTTGCTCTGGCAGAGGTTCCCAAAAGGGCAGTTATCCACATTGAGAATCACAAACCCTGCCTAAGCCAGAAAGCCAAAACCCCAACCATACCACATAGGGACCATGCAGACATGCCCTACAGAACTGCTTTGCTGTGATGCCCATACCCTGTGTGGAAGGATGTTACAAAGTAATAACTCTCAGGAGGACCACTGAAAAGCTGTAGCTAAAGATGCTGCTCATTATCATCACAGTACCGTTGAGTAGAAGGAACAGCTGGGCTCTGAGCAGCAAGCTCATCTCCCTGCTCAATCCTGCTCCATCCCTGCCTTCTCTGAGTTGGGAGAACCCTTCCATACCCATGGAGAGAACACAAAACCATGTAATTTGGATACCACCCTTGTTCCTTACTCCAACTTTTTTTGCTACCCTGCTTTCCTCTAACTTCTAATTTTCCTGATGGGTGTTTTATCTCACCACACTTTAGTCATCATGAAAGACAAATGAAGTTCATTTTTAGAACAAGGTGAGGAGAAGGAAGGAAGGAAGGAAAAGATCAAGTGATCAAATCAAATTAGTCCAGGCATACCTAGATTCCTCATCGACAATGATGCTGCTGGGGAGCAAGGCCACTGGGGAAGAAATAAAGGACGAGCAACACTTTCTACAGAGAGGGAGGCCCTCTGTGAGCTGGCTGTGCTTCTCAGAGTACCCTAGGTTGGGGAAGCACCTGGGACACTGCTCTGCCTGCATGAGATGAGGACAGACATCTCACAGTGCCCTCGAGACCAAGTAACATGGAAAGGCTAATGGAGACTGAGGCTGATTCAGTGGGACCATTCCATCTTCTCACTTTATCAGATAACTAGTTCCTAGCTGGAGCTCTGGTAGCATAGTGCCTAAGGCACTTGACTGCTAACCAGAAGACTGGCAGTTCAAACCCACCAGCCACTCCTCGGAAGGAAGGTTGGGCAATCCTACTTCCGTAGTGATACTGCCTCGGAAACCCAAGGAGGGGTCGCTATGAGTCGGGGCCGACTCGACGGCACATAACAACAACAACAACAAAGTTCCTAGCTAAGAACATTACAACGGGCACATGTAGGGTAGGAGGTGGGAGTACTGGCAGCTTTGCAGAATCATTTGGGAAGGACACTGAGTCAAGGTGATAGACACCCAGAATCCAGAGCACAGAGCCACTCTCACAAACCTTCAGCAGTGACAGAGCAAAACAACTGCTATTTCTCCCTGGCCCTCTGAGGAGTCCTGACAAAGAGGAGGTCCTGGTTCCCAAAATACCTTCTGTCTGTGAGGCTGGAGAGCCCCCTCTGCAGAGACACACACAGACTCTTGTAGATGGCAAAGAGGGCTCCTAGCAACAGGAGGAGCAGGGAACTCCGTCACCTCTGAGGAGAGGGCAACCAGAGCCTTAGGGGAGAGATTGGGAGCTGCACACAGCTGGATAGCTCCGCTTGCTTCTCTCATGTCCCTGTGTGCTTCTCTCTCCCTCTCCCCTTTGTCTCTCTCTCACCCCTACAATCTTTCCATGAAAGCATTACCCTATGACTGTCTCACACCAAAATCTAGATAGTTCTAATTTAGTGAGATATCAGGAAATTGGCTCTCTAGAAGGATAAACAACTTCTGTGGTTATAACAAAGGGACCCGTCTCACTGTTTGGAGTTCCTGGGTGGTGCAAATGCTTAGCGCTCTGAGGTCACCAGAAGGAGGAGGAAGATCCACCCTGGGGACTCAGTAGTTCCCCAGGATCTCCCTATTGAGGTAGACTCAGTATACAATGGGAAGGAGGCCCTTCCAGCCTCACAGAGGAACTCCATCACATCCCCTCCCCCCAGCAGAACCAGTGGCCCCAGGTCAGAGGGTGACAAGTGCGAGGGGCACATACAGGTGGGAAGAGTCAGCTGCATGCCCAGGCTCCCTGTTAGGGTGTGCTGCTGCCTCCTCCCCTAGGGGTCTTTCACATTCCCAGGGGTCCTATTACCTGATGTCTAGAGCCCTGGGGATGGATCCTCTGATCTCCAGCCTGGAGCTTTGTTTCTGGCCCCAGCCCCCCTCAGTGGACACCTTAGACCAGTATAGCCAAGAGTCTCCCTCTTTGGCTCCTGGGATCCAGAGTTCTGGGTGAGGGCCCCTGATCTGTAAGGCCTGGCTATGCTTCTGGAAGGAGAAGAGGAGCCAGGAGACTGACCACTGGGGGTACAGCTTTGTCTGGCATCTCAGGATCACAAGAGAGACAACAGCACTCAGCACAGGAGGTGGGAACAGCCTTGGGCAGATGTGGGCCCAGGCTCACAGGAGGGGATTTGAGATGACAAAGTCTCTGGGCACTGAGGACCATGCTGCAGCACAGCCCACCCACACAGGAGACATATGACCCCCCAGGACTTGTCCCCTTATCCTGACCAAGTGGCTCTGAAACAGCCGTGTTTCTCTCTCTTTCTGTCTCTGTCTCTCTGTGTGTGTTTATGTGTCTTTCTGTAGTCATTAGAAAGATTTGAAGATTAGTTACGTTACTGTGTGGCTAGTTCCCAATAGAGTCCAGTCACGGCAGCCTTTGGCTACTTCTGGTAGAAGTAGGACTTCAAGTAGCTGGAGAGACTTTGTATACATGAGAGAAAATGGCTGTGAAAGAAAAGCAGAAAGCACCCAGGTACAGGGAAGGGAAGAAGGCTCAGAGCCATTTTGTTGTTGTTGTTGTTATGTGCCGTCGAGTCGGACCTGACTCATAGCGACCCCTCCTTGGGTTTGCCAGGCAGTATCACTACGGAAGTAGATTGCCCAACCTTCCTTCCGAGGAGTGGCTGGTGGGTTTGAACTGCCAGCCTTCTGGTTAGCAGTCAAGTGCCTTA
>NW_006921780.1:4268759-4269301 GCF_000298275.1 Orycteropus afer afer
AAAAAAAAAAAAAAGAATAGCATTAAGAAGGGATTTGGAGACAGCATAATGGTGTCACAGTGGTTAAGATGCTCAGCTGCTTACTGAAATGTTGGTGGTTTGAATCCTCAGCTGCTCTGCAGGAGAAAGATGAGGCTATCTTCTTCCATAAACATTTTCAGCCTTGGAAACCCTATGGAGCAGTTCTACTCTGTGTTATAGGGTTGCTATGAGTCAGTGACAGTGGTTTTTGGTTTGGATAAGTAAATAAATTATAGATGAAGGAACTGGCATGAACAGGGGCACAGAAATGGGAAATTACATGATATTTTAGGAAGCATCAGATGGTCAGGTCTGGATGGAGCATTGTGCCCTCAAGTGAATTCCGACTCACAATAACCATATAGTTGTTGTTATGTGCCGTCGAGTCAGCCCTGACTCATAGCGACCCCTCCTTGGGTTTCCGAGGCAGGATTGCCCAACCTTCCTTCCGAGGAGTGGCTGATGGGTTTGAACCGCCAGCCATCTGGTGAGCAGTCAAGTGCCTTAGCCACTATGCTACC
>NW_006921780.1:4269401-4275049 GCF_000298275.1 Orycteropus afer afer
CCTTCCAGTAGGGAAGACAGCAATGCCCAGACTGGCACAAGAGTCAGTCTCAGTTAGATGGAGCCTGCTCTACTGATGCTGATTCAAGAGTTGTAGCAAACTCAGCCAGGCAGCTGTGACCCTAGAAAGACATTTCCAGATAGCCTAGGTGGTTAGAATGGGACATGAACATAGGCACACACACAGGAACTTGGAGGAACACAAGATTAAAGACTCCCCAAACTGAGCATCACAGGGAACTGCAAAGGAGAAAAGCAGTGGAGATTAGATTAGATAATAACAAGGACTTCCTGACAGTCATGGTTAAACATGGGAATGGTGGCTCCCACAGGACATATGACCTCCCTTGTCCTTCTTCCTACATAATTTTTCACCATTCCCCACCTCATCTGCCCTAGCAAAGTTCCTGCTAAGTTTCATAGGAACATTTCTGCACAGCACCTGGCCATTCTGTGGAGCCACTCCCTTTACTCCTTGCTTCAAGAGGAGCAAGCAAATGAGGCCAGGTGAGCCTTAAATACTATTGCTGTATCCTCCAAGAAGCAGCAGGCAGGACAAGTTCCAGTTTTTTGTTTTGTTTTAGTGGTGGTAGTGGTGTGGACTTTATAATGGAGAACTTAACTTTGGTATTAATTATTAGGGAAAAGGTGGACAGGACACCAGATCTGATGAGATGGATCTCAGGCAAATGGGAAGGATTTTCAATTTCTCAGTGACCTGGCTCAAACTTGAAGGAGATAGATGGACATTTATAGTCATCTCAGTGACAGATGCTAGGATAACATCCAGACAGGCAGGAACTAAAAAGGGAAACAGCTAAAGATGCATAAACCATACCTTGTAAGACAGATTTCTGGTCTGCTTCATGTTTCCCTTTTGTTTTCCCTAGCCTTTAGTAGGGGACATTGGTTCAGTGGTAGAAGTCTTGCCTTCCATGCACTTGGCTGCTAACTGAAAGACTGGAGATTTGAAACTTTCCAGATAGGCCTCAGAAGAAAGGCTTGGTGTTCTACTTCTAAAACAGCAACCTTTGAAAACCTTACAGAACACAGTCAACTCAACGGCAACTAGTTTGGATTTTTGGTTGTGATTGGTTTTGTTTTTGTTTTCATGTATGATGCTGAACAGGTTTCAGCAGAGCTTCCACACTAAGATGGACAAGGAAGATAGGCCAGTGACCTACTTTTGAAAATCCTTTCTATCAAAATGGTCTGATCCACAACCGATCATGAAGAGTCACATCTGGGCAGTGTTCTGTTCCATTGCGCATGGGGTCACCATGAGTTGAGGCTGACTCAACAGCAGTTAACACAAAAGTCTTTAGTGAAGATTTGTCTAATGGTTTCAGCCTTATCTTAGCTGTATGTTGAAGAGAAAGCAGAGTCCCCCAAAGTCTAGTGTGATAGACTTTGATACTGGTAATGAATGAGAGAACCCAAGGGAAGATAAACCTCAAACACAGAGAGAACAGACTTTCTCTTTGGGGTGGTTAAAAAGCTTTGCAACTAGAGTAAATATACTTTACTACCAAAAGACAGAAAATCTCAGGTCTATGTAGTCAAGCTGTTCCTTCTCACCAGGAGATTCTTTTTCCATGTTCAACTTCAGTGGTTCCAAGTTGTGTTACTGTCATGTACTGAGTTGTGTCCCAAAAAATATGGGTCAACTTGGTAGGCCCACGATTCTTAATGGCTTTGCAGTTACATAATGATGTAATTGTTCCCTTTGTTGTGATCTGATGTGACCAGCTGTTCTGGTTACCTTGTGCTGCTCTGACAAGAATACACCACAAATGGGATTTCCTTAACAAATAGGAGTTTATTCTTACAATTTGGAGGCTTTAATTCTGAGTTCAAAGTGCCAGGCTCTAAGGCCTGGGTGAAAGCCCCTCAACCTTGGGCTTCAGCTCTGCCTCCTGCTCCCAGCCCACTGAAGTTAGAGGCTTTTCTTCACTCAGCTGCTGGCTGCTGAATCTTACATGCCCAACGTTGACAAGAAATAAGGCACAGTCCCGATGTTACCAAACCACACAGCAGGCCATTAATTCAAGTCCTTTAAAAGTCCCAAGATCGGCAGAGCATGGCAGGCTGCTGAACAACGACTCAGCTACATGCAGGGTTCAAGCGTGCCATAAGCTAGAGACCATTCCCCAAGGCTTCTCCTTATATACAGGAAGCAGACCACATCCCTAAGGCAGCTACTCAGCTGCTCACAGTAGATTCCACTATGAAGTTCATTACCAGTCTCATCATGAGTGTTACATTCAGCTGCCCAGCCACTCAACCAGGCCCTGACAAGTTGAGACACAAACTTAACTACCACACCAGCCCTGATCTGATATAAGGTGATTAGGGTAGAATGCAATACCCTTAATCAGGTCACTATCCTAATCTGATGTAAGGAGAGTTTCAACAGGGTGTGGCTTACATCACATTTTGTTTTACAGGAAATAAAAGGAGAGGAACAGGAGCTGAGAGAGAGGGACCTCAGGACCACCAAGAAAGAAGATCCGGGAGTGGAGTGCATTCTTTGGACCCAGGATCCCTGCACTGTGGACCTCCTAGATCCAGAGGAAGATTGATGCCAAGACCCATGGAGATCTCCAAGGAATGCTGGACCCACAGATGTTGAAAGGGAGCAAAGATCTTCCTCCAGAGCCCACAAAGAGAGAAAGCCTTCCCATACAGCTGGCGCCCATACACTGTGAGAGAATAAATTTCTGTTTGTTAAAGCCATCCACCTAAGGTATTTCTGTTATAGAAGAACTAAGGCAGTTACTATTAAAGAAGGCAGCATTTCCTGGCAAAAATGTAGACTGAGCAGTAACTGGCTCTTTCCTCTTACAGGGAAAGTAGGTTTCTCACTCCCCATACCATTTTTTCCCTAAGCAGACACCAAAAAAACCCAAAAAACTCCCTGCCATCAAGTGATTCCAAGTCATAGCAACCCTCTTTGGGTTTCTGAGGTGGTAAATCTTTACAGAAGTAGATTGCCCAGTCTTCCTTCCACAGAGTGGCTGGGGGGTTTGAACTGACAATCTTCTGGTTAGCAGTCAAGTGCCTTAGCACACCAGAAATACTTAATTTGACTGTGGAGAAATACAGATGGTCTTTGGTTTGGGAAAATGTTATCCATTTATCTTTATTTATATTGAGGCACTATAGTAGTCTTGTACATAATTAAATGGGTCTCATCATTGCTATACAAGTACCGGTATGAGTTACCAGTGAGTTGACCCTGACTCATGGTGACTCCGTGTGGGTCAGAGAACTGTGCTTCACAGGGTTTTCAATGGCTGATTTTTTTGGAAGTAGGTAATCAGGCCTTTCTTCTAAGGCAACTCTGGATAAACGCAAACCTCCAAGCTTTCACTTAGCAGTTGAGTACATTAACCAATTTGCACCACCTAAAGACTTCATTAATGCTGTTGGTGTTATTTTATTTTAACCTCTATTTGGTCATGCTCATTTTTCCAAGTTTCTGGCTCACTTAGGATGGTTGTGGGCAGAAAACCTTGCAACATTGGTGTGGGTGGGGGGATGTTTTAATATTTGTTACAAACCAGAAGGAATAGAGGACCACGTAGGTGGTATGGCTCATGTCTTAGAAAAGTCCCTTTCAATCACGTCTTTCTACAACCCACCTCTGCCCATCCCCAGGCATGAAATTCCATCGATTTCTTTTTAGTTGTCTTGACTTTCTCCAAGCTCTTCTTGTAATATGCAAATACTGCTAGGAAGATAAGAGGAAAGAAACCACATCATATCTCTGCTTAGAAACTGTTCTAAGATGTTTGTAAATGTTTAGGGAAAATGTAAATCTCTTTGGGTAGGCAAGTGTAGATGAAGCTATGAACTCATTACGATAAATGTACAAGCCTAAATATTTAAAGCAAAGTGTTTTAAATCAGTCTAAGCTTCAAAGGGCATGAGTTAAGAGTCAAATTATGGTAGCCAAAAATATTTTCTTAATTGGAAGAGACTCTCATGGGACTCTTTACCATAACCTAAATGTCTTAGTTACCTAGAACTGCCATAACAGAAAAATACCAGAAATATATCTTCTCGCAGTTTGGGAGGCTAGAAGTCCAAATCAGGGTCTGTGGTATAGTAAATTACATGGTATGGCTTTTCTAGCCATAGTCTTTGTAACTCTCACTTTTCCATGAGCAACTAAGTAGCTGCTTGTTAAAGCCATCCACCTGGGGTAGCACGAAGTAATCTCTGGGAAAGTTTGCTATCTCTCTGGTGTGTAGAATTCTGATGTTGGGATTGGTTGGTTTTGCCACTCTGCCAGGCTCAAAATGAGCCCTCCTAAAGGCAGAAGGAACTGCTCACTGCTGGCTGAAAGAGATGCACAGCTGAGAGAGACATACAGCTGAGAGAGAGACATGAGAGAGACATGCTGAGAGATGCAAGAGAGATGCACTGCTGAGAGAGAGATACTGCTGAGAAAGAATGCTGGCTGAGAGACACAGCTGGCTGAGAGAGATGGCTGGCTGAGAGAGACTGAGTGCATTCCTGATCTTGAATTGTAGCCTGTTGCTTCCCTAATAAACCCATAATCTGTGAGTTCTGTGTGGCCACTGCAGTGAATTATCAAACCCAGCAGAGAGGTGGTGGGTGTTGCAGGAGGGACAGTTGGTGTCAAGGTTGGTAAGAAGGCTGGAGGGTGGCAGCATGTCTGACCTCATAAGAACAGGCCTTGGGCCACTGATGGTAACTCTGTTTTTCTCTTGTGAAGTTAGAGTAGGTCAGAAGATGCCATCTCCTTGCCCCTTTGCAGGGTCTCAACCATGTTGATTCCATGTGTGGGCCTCTCTTCTAGTTTTTGGTGACTGCCAGCAATCTTTGGCATTCCTTTCCTGCTTACAGATGCATCTGTCTCCATTGTCACATGATGTTTTATCCTGTGTGTGTTTTTTTATCTGTGTCTGTAGTCCTCTTTAGGAGCTCTGGTGGCGTAGTGCCTAAGGCATTTGACTGCTAACCAGAGGCTGGTGGTTTAAACCCACCGGCCACTCCTCAGAAGGAAGATGGGGCAATCTACTTCCTTAGTGATACCGTCTCAGAAACCCAAGGAGGGGTGGCTATGAGTCGGATCTGACTTCACGGCAGTGAGTTAGAGTTTGAGTATTCCTCTTTATAAGATACCACTCAGAAAGTTTAGGACTCACTCTACACTGGTATGATGGCATTAACATTATAAAAGAAAACTCTTATTTCCAAACAGAATCACATTCACAGGTACAAGGGTTAGGACTTAACATATAGTTTTGAGGAACACAATTCAATCCATAACACTAGAAAAATAGTATAAGGCTATCTTTTTCTACTGCAGTTTAACTCAATCAAGACTTATTTAATTCTATTATATGTAAGGCATTGTGCTACATGAAACTGGGGACTATAAGTTACATAAATAGTCTTCTTCCCAGACAGTCTAGTCATGCAGTGCAAAATGTGTGGAGACACAAAGCAAGGGGTCAGAGTTCTATGAGAGTTCCTAGAAGGGAGAGATGTATGCAGTAGGCAATTTAAGAATAGCATTAAGTAAGCTCTGATTTCTAAGCAGAAACCATGCAAGCGAGAAGGCAATGGGATGGTATATATAAAACCCTGAAAGAGAAAAATTTTCAACCAAGAATT
>NW_006921780.1:4277889-4281173 GCF_000298275.1 Orycteropus afer afer
CTTCCTTCCAAGGAGTGGCTGGTGGGTTTGAACCACCAGCCTTCTGGTTAGCAGTCAAGTGCCTTAGCCACTATGCTACCAGAGATGTATAAAGTAATATGAATGCACAAAGAATAATCCAAGTAGTCAGAAAGCAGAGGAAAAAAAATATAAACATCTCATTATGGATGAAAAGGAAGGAGAAAGTTGAGGGGGAGTAACAATCTTGAAAGAAAGTTTTTTATGATGGAGTTAGCCCTGCGCATACTTGTGAATAGGGGATGCACAGGAGATGCTGAATAATAGACAGGACAGGACCCCCAGGGGATGTGAGAAAGAATGGACCAAGGAGTGCAAGAAGAGTAAAGGAAAAGAAAACAGAAACTGAACACAATCCTGAGGTCTGACTCTAGTCAGATAACCTCAGTATCAGCATAATAAGAAGTGAGGTGGTACAAAGCTTGTGCTGTGCTTGAGGAGAGTGGAGGAGACTTCTAGTCCCTATCAAATAAAGGGGACAGGGCAGCCACCACATACTCAGGGAAAAGCAGTGTAAACCCTTTCAGGAGGTTGGTGGAAAGTAGCCTTCTCAGACCAGGGAGTGCTAATGAGGTCAATATCTCTTTAACTTCTCTTTTCCATTCCTGCTCTTACTGCCTTAATTCAGACTGGACTGTTGCAGTCATCTCTGTAGTGACTGTAGAAGTGTCCCGTCAAGAGAAACTGCTGTGGGAGGAGCAGAGCTGACTGATAGCCTCCAGTCCTCCAGTATCTGTGGATGTATCAAGTGTTCACACGAAGGCCATACTCACCTCAGGCTGCTCCTAGCCAACACTGGAGTGCAGCAGGGGGATTGGAGCCAGACCATTTCTGCCTGATGTGGGACTTCACTAATGGCAATCTTAGTTCTGGGACACCCCATCAACCTGGCTGAGATTTCCTCAGAGCAGCACTGAAGCCTTAGGCTTCTCCTGCCTAATCCTCTTCCCTCCCCTTTTCACGGACAAACACAAGTAGGGAAAATCATGGCTCTCTTTGTTTATTTTTGTGCCCAGTACTTATATTTTTTATGGTATTTATCGAACTGACCTGCATTTGTATGTTAGGGAAACCTTAAGAGTAGGAACAGTTATCTCTGTAATTCAGTACTAGCACAGTACTTGGCATATAGTAGGTGCTCAAATTTTGGGTGATGTCAAATATATGTGTGCTTATGTGTATATATGTGTATGTACACATAAGCACACACACCTATATATTGAATATGTTATTGTAATTGTTAGTTGCCACTGAGTCGATTTCAACTCGTGGCGACATCATGTGTGTCAGAGCAGAACTGGGATCTATAGTGTTTTCAAAGCTGTGATATTTAAAAAGTAGATTGAAAGGCCTATCTTTCAAGGTACTTCTGAGTGGGTTTGATTAGCCAACATTTTGGCTAGTAGTCAAGTGCTTAACCATATAACAACATTAAAATTAAGTTTCTAGCATTCATACCAAGATTATCTTGTATGATCTGGGTGGATCTGATCAAGTCACAAGGATGGCGGGAAGCTGAGTCAAAGATAGAAGATGGTACATCTTCTGGCTTCGAAGATGGAAGAAAGGGTCACAGCTGAGGAATAGAGGTGGCTTCTAGAGCTGGAAAGGCAAGGAAACAGATTCTTCCTGGGGCCTCCAGGAGAAACCAGCCCTGCACCTTGATTTTAGCCTCTTAAGACTTATTTTGGGCTTGTGAATTCCAGAATTGTAAGAAAATAAATTAGTGCTGTTTTAAGCCACTGAAGTAATTTGTTACATCAGCAATGGGAAATTAATATACTGTCTAAAGTTTCAGTAGTCAGATTCAGGCAGGTAATTAAGCAAATAGTTTGTCTGAGACTTCCCAGAATTTCTTCCCATTCAAAACCACCTTTTCACATGTTTTGTAATCCTTTGCACCTATGGATTTTGAAGACATTTCAGTAAGGAAGGACTTTGATTAGAATGTAGATATCACTTGACAGAAAGCCATAATCTGTCTGAGGGAGAAGGGGAATTCAGTCACCAGGGAATTCAGATTCCCCTGAAGAAAAGTAGTAACCCCTTTCCCAGGGAAAGAAAGCACACAACACATTTTGCAATCAAATTGCGAGGATTTGTAGATGCTGTGGAGCCGACATAGGGTGCTACTGGTTGGGAGCAAGACCACCTGGCTTAAAACCTGGCTTGGCAATTTGACTTACTAGCTGTGACACCTTAAGTGAGTTATTTAAATTCTCTTTGTCTCAGTTTCCTTATCTATAAAATATAACAGTGGATAGTAACTACCTCAGAATGTTGCTGCAAGTTTAAATGATTTTAATATGTGTGTCTTATTTTCCTATGGCTGCTACGATACAAATACCACTAGTGGGTGGCTGTGAAGAACAAAAATTTCTTTTCTCATGGTTCTAGAGGCTTAAACTCCAAATCAGGGTCTCAGCCATGTCATTTCTTTTTTCTCAGTAGCCCTGGGCATTGGCTGGTTTCTTGGCTATCCTCTCATGGCATCTGTTCCCCCCCCCCTCCCAAGAGCTGCCTCTATATCTATGACGCTCTTTATATAACTTAGAAGATATTATTAGGTTGTATTGTGGAAGGTGATAGCATTGCATTAGTGTTACATTACATTTGATTACATCCACAGGCAAAGAGATTAGGATTGCAACACATACTTTGGGGGGACACAATCCAATTCACAACAATATGTAACAGTAATCATTTAGTAAATGATCTCTATTGCTATCCTTGGATCTCATAGAGCTGCACTGTATACTATGTTAGCCAAAAGCTATATGTAGCTTGAAATGTGGCCAGTGTGAATTGAGATTTGCTATAAGTGTAAAATACACAGTGAATTTCAAAGACAAGCTGTTGCTGTTAGGTACCGTTGAACTAGTTCTGACTCATAGTGACACAACGAAACACTGCCTACTTCTGCACCACCTTCATACTGGTTGCTTTGCTTCAGTCCATTGTTGCAGCCATGTGTCCATCCATCTTGTTGAGTGTCTTCCTGTTTTTCTGCTGACCTCTATTTGCCAAGGTTGATGTCTTTCTCTGGAGACTGGTCCCTCCTGATAACATGACCAAAGTATGTGAGATGAAGTCTTGCCATCCTTACTTCTTTTTTTTTTTTAAATTTTATTTTGATTTGGGTGAAGATTTACAGAGTAAATTCTCATACAGCAGTTCACATAATATACTTTGTCTCATGTCATTGACCAAAATTTACAATGCAACAGCTCCCCTCCCACTTCCTCCCCATAGTTACCTCTTCCCAG